>NC_134468.1:71826383-71878915 GCF_964194025.1 Convolutriloba macropyga | reverse complement strand
ATATATAATATATATATATATATATATATATATATATATATACATTATATATATATATATATATATATATATAATGTATATATATATATATATATATATATAATGTATATATATATATATATATATATATATACATTATATATATATATATATATATATATACATTATATATATATATATATATATATATATATATGTATATATATATATATATATATATATATATATATATATATAAATATATAAAATATATATGTATATATATAAATTATATATATATATATATATATATATATATATGTATATGTATATATATATATATATATATATATATACATATACATATATATATATATATATATATATATATATATATATATATATATACATATATATTTTATATATTTATATTATATATATATATATATATATATATATATATATATACATTATATATATATAATATATATATATATATATATAATATAAATATATAAAATATATATGTATATATATAAATATATATATATATATATATATATATATATATATGTATATGTATATATATATATATATATATATATATATACATATACATATATATATATATATATATATATATATATATATTTATATATATACATATATATTTTATATATTTATATTATATATATATATATATATATATAATATAAATATATAAAATATATATGTATATATATAAATATATATATATATATATATATATATATATATATGTATATGTATATATATATATATATATATATATATACATATAAATATATATATATATATATATATATATATATTTATATATATACATATATATTTTATATATTTATATTATATATATATATATATATATATATATATATATAATGTATATATATATATATATATATATATATATATATAAGAGAGAGAGAGAGAGAGAGAGAGAGAGAGAGAGAGAGAGAGAGAGAGAGAGGGAGAGAGAGAGAGAGAGAGAGAGAGAGAGAGATATAGATAGATAGATAGATAGATAGATAGATAGATAGATAGATAGATAGATAGATAGATAGATAGATAGATAGATAGATAGATAGATAGATAGATAGATAGATAGTGTGTTTGTTTTTGTGTGCGTACAAGAATGCATGTTGGTAACGCAAATGTGTGTAAGTAATTTAAAGTACAATGTTGTGCTTTTGTAGAATTTATTAGAACCTTTGTTGCTCATCCATGAGGAAGCGAGTTGAAGTTTTTGGAGGTCACGGTACTGCCGGTTTTCGATTCTTCTCACGCTGAGAAGAGCAAAAAATAAGTTTTGCTGACAACATTATTTGTTGTCTGAATCAAGAAATCTCTCATTTTTTCTCTGATTAGTCTTATGAGATCTATTTTTGACGTCTATATATGCTCAGTCTTTATGGTCTTATGAGATTTTGTGTTGATACGTGTAGTCAAAATAGGTTTTATTTGGATTTTGATCTCTACAGAAACAGAGTTTTTCGTTCTTGGTTAGCTCTCTTCTCATACGCAGTTGATATTTGAGATTTAAGTTTTGAAATCTTATGTTTTTTCTTTCTTCGTCAAAATTTTTAATTTGTTCACAAATTATGGGTTTTTAAGTCAACGAGAGCTGTCACTTGGACAATGAAAATACAAGAACGACAACTGGCTCTCCGTGAACAGTCGGTTTCTTGGCCTAGATTAGTGAGAGATGGCTTTATTCACCGTTTCATCTTACAAGCAAATGCCTGAAGCGTTTTGTGGTAGAATGGGTGCGCACAAGAGCTAAGCGTTAATAGAAACTGTTAAACCGTAACAATTTGGACAAAAATGCGTGCAACAGAGCAGACTGAATTTGGGGCAATTGACTGGAACACATTCCAGAAACTACCAAAAATTGTTGTACTTAAAAAAATTGAAAAAGTTGTTTGGGTATAAGTCGAACGTAAAGATTAGGTGGGAATATAAATAGGGTCAATATTCAAGAATTTATACCATTTATTGTAAGTTGAATTAATGGAAAATCAAAACTCAGTGTTTTTAGGTAAACTCTTGCGCAAGGTAACCTTGTAACTTCATATTTTCCATGCCTTATAGCAATTTGTTATTTGCTTGTTTCAACACTTTGAATTACCAAATTTTCTGGGAAGAAATTTTGAGTTAGGCATGAAAATTGTGTCCTAAAAATCGTAAAACAAGTTTCTAGAACATGGGCAGGAAAACTGAAAGTCTCATTGAAGTTAAAATGCAGAAAACTGAGTTTGTAGATGATGAAACTGCTCTTTGAGACACCACTCCACTGCTTATCAAAACAGTTTGAAAACCCGCGTAAAGGAAAACCAATTCTTTTGTTTCTCAGGAAGACATGCAATATAATATCATCTTTTGGTTGATCAGGTGACGAAACTCAGAATTATTTTTAATTCCAGCATCCGCGAAGCGCGTCAGATTAGAGAGTTTAGCTAACAAATCTGAAGTTTTTTGTAAATATCTACAGCAAAAGATGATAAGTTTGATAGGCGTCGCAGCTGATTTTGATAAATCACAAAATTTTTGATCTGATTTAACAGAATTGTCTGCTGTGATAATTAATCGACATAATGTTTATATGGAAAACCCGAAGCTACGTAGCCAAACAGACCCATTTCCCGACAACTAAAATGCAATAAGGGATCTCACAAATTGTCAGTTGGCAGAAAGAGGACTTGAAATAGGAGCTTGAAATTGAAGTCATTCGAATTTTTTGGTAAGAAATGTCAAATAGAAATCGAGAATTTTGTGCCAGTAGAAATACTGGATGTACACCTCCATCCAATCAGAGACTGCGAAGACACCATTCTCTTTTATATAGAGAGAACTCTACTAACTGTAGTCAGTCTATTAGTTAGATACACCACGTGTATACTCTTGACTCCGGTAATGTACTTTATTACCACCGTAATAGTAGAAGTTTATCTTCAGTGTTTTAATGAGTCGGTTAGTCTGAGAGATATAGGTAAGCCTACTTTGCTTGCAGAAATAAGTAGCCCTAGCTCTTTATACTTTAAGGCTGTAAAAGGAACCCACCTTGGGTCTGTTTTAACTGGTGCGACCAGTGAGTTAACAAACTCTAACCGTAAAAAGAATTCACACAAAAAACCCTTTTCTCTCGTGAGAAAGAAACTTAGAACTAGGTTACAAAGCTTTTTGCTCTTTATTTACTTAAAACTTAAGAAAAGGGGAACACAGCCCCAATGAAAACAAAACTACTAATATTTGGATACAAAAATACACAAAATGGATCATCAAGTTGATCAACCTTCTTCTAACGTTCCAACACATTCGGACGAATTACAACTAGCTGTTCTTACACAACAAAACAAACATTTAATACGCCACATCTTACCCTTTTAACAAGGGTAATACGCCACATCTTACCCTTTGAAGTTAAACACTATCAACACCAAAATGAATAAATATACTTTTAAACACAGCATAACAACATAAATACCACTTTTTTGCAGTAGAGCAACAGCTTCTCCTCTCTCTACCAGAAAAAGCATCAGTTTCACGGACTGCTTTTCTTTCATATTTAGTTGAAATTTAAAGAGCTCAACTCACAAAGGGCTCAGTTCTTTTCGTTTAGGATCCTCTAACAAACACATATACCTCTTTAATATATGACACCTTATTTAATCCACTATCTGATGGACTCTTCTAATTCCTTAACGGAGTATGGTCAGAAAAACAACCTTTAGATAGAGAAGGTGTATTTAGAAAATCTTCTTTTGAAATTCTTAAACGCCTTGCGTCCAACCTTAATGCTAATGCATCACTGTCAAGGAAAGAGAGCGTACACAAAATTGTTCGGCAGGAAATAGAAGGCCTCAATCAACTTCTCAAAACATACATAAGTTCTGTAAAAGATTCAGATCTAGACGATGAACAGATTTTTGATTCTCTTACAATTTTATCTTGGTATAAACACCTATTTTGGAAAAGTTTGGTACGACACTTTTTTCCAGCCACAAAACTATTAGCAGATACATTTCCACAAATACTACCTAAGCGACCTGAGACGCTCAAGTATATTTACGATCCACACTGGTTTCCACTAAATTTCATAAATATTCCGGTAATACCATCCGGAACTATTCAAAAACTAACCACCAATCACCATAAAATAGAAATTAAAAGTAATAATGCAGAAACCCAACCATTTACTTGTACAGACATTTCAGAGAACACAAACGCCTCACTGGAAGCCTCACCAATAGAAAATTTGGAAACTATAATCCATTCTCAACCAGATACCCGTCTAAATGAAACCACAGAAACAGATTTTAACTCAACATTATTAGATGATGGAAAACTTTTTTCATCACACGCGGCAAACATATTAATCCACCTTGAAAGTAATGATGAAAACAATAACCACAATAACAACAATATTAATATTACTAATAATACCACTGATAACACACATATTTATCAGAATCACCAACACAGACAACCTCTGAATTCGACTGAATTGACACAAAATTCAGATCCACTAAATACAACCTTACCTCCACTACCAAATGTGAACACACCCCTACCACGTCCTCACAGACAAAATGCAGTACATTTTAACAGTGAACCAATTATTCTACATAATTCAACACAAAATACATCAGCTACCAACCAAAATTTTCAAATAACCCCACAAAAATTAGTTAACATTGTTAGACAATTAAACTCACAAAGTACACAACAAATTACAAATGCTCCAACCCCTTTTCATTTACATGCAAAAGAAGATTTTCTAAATGCCATCACCGCAAACATGGTAATGACAGCAGGACCAGAACAGACTGTTTCACCATATCATGAAGCTTGGATCCTAAAACGAATTACCATGATACAAACGGCCCTAATCGGACCAGCACAACAATGGTACTGACATCTACCACTCGACATGAAAAAGAATTGGCAGGCATTCGGCCGCGATTTCCAAAAAACATTTAACAATTAACAATCGCAAACAAAAGCGAAATTAATATTAGAGAGGATAACACGTGCCTCCGGTGAACAAATTAAAACATTAGCACCTAGAATAGAGCAGATGACTCGAAAACCATATGTTAACAATGCTCCCGATATGCGTAGTGCACAAATGAATGACGCAATTTTCGAAGCACTTGGTCCACATTTAGCCAGAATAGCACTAAAAAAGATTGCAAATCACAAATCAATTGCACTGGAAACACAACTTCCATTCGCACAATTAGCAGAAAAAAAACACCAAGAAGATATCACAAGAACACATAGATAGTCATAAATTAAACACGAATTCAACTCTTTCCTCCTCGATTAATAATTTTTCTTTTGATATTGATCATCTCACAGTCAATGATATCCATGCAGTGGAACACAATATTGCATAGGAGATCAATTTAGTACGACACAGGTACTCAAATGACCCAAATTTTAAAGGAAAACCACTCTTCCAAAAACGTTGTAAAAAATGTTCACGCTCACGACACAGAATTGCTACATGTCCTGATATAAGATACACAAAACCACTCAACAAATTAAATTTTCAAAAAAAAACATTCAATCAGGCAATGAAAGGTAACCAAAACTTTCCAAACATGCAGGTCAAATCCATCAATATGACAGGTAAAGAAACACATTTTTTGCATCGTTCGAGAAGTAACAGTAGAGAACATCGTAATAATTCAAGGCATATCAGCCAAAATTAGTTCTGACAAATTAACTCAAAACCTTATCACGGTAATAGTAATTTTAAACCACCGTGTAGAAGTGGTTCCCTTTACCCAAGATCATCAAACTCACAAAAAATTCTAATTATAGCTCTAGACCACAATAACCTCACTATAATAGAGATAAAAATCGTTCAAGACAACCATTCTCGCGTAATTGACTTCGTAACGTCAGAAATTATATTAACTCGCTTTTAGATCAAGAACAGATAGACAGCACAGTGTCTAACACTGAAAATGCAGACACACAGAATATCTCCGAGGAAATAACCCTCGAACAAAAATTTAATGATTTACTTTGAGAATTACATCAGTATACCCAGGACGAATATTTTAGTTTCCAAGAGGAATGTAACACTCTCACAGAAGAATACATCCTTTCCACATCATGTAAAAGTAATATCTGGGTATTACCACTAACAATATATACACAACAAACACCCGATTACACAAAAACATTTCCCCACCACATCTTGAAATAGACATCTTATTAGACTCTGGCGCAGCACTTAATGTATTAAATAACGACACTTGGAATGAAATTAAAGAATATCACAAATTATAGTTAAAAGCATCAACATTTGTTCTTTCAGAAGCAAATAATTCTCGATTACAATCGAACGGCACAATAGAACTTACTTTATATCCAGATGTTTCAGAGAGTAGAACTCTCAAGAACACTTCCTTTAAACTCACTTTCAATGTATGAAACACAAAAATCAATATCCTAGGTACACTTTTCCTAGAGAAATATGTCAACTCAAATGAAACATCATATGAATTTAAAAATAAATATGCAAACGGTACTATCCTGTACGCGTCTGATTTTTCATTTATACCACTACCGAAAAAATGTTCTTCTCCATAATGGACATAAACAACCTTGAATATCCTTATCAATCATTTATCCAAATGATAGTTCCAAATTCCTTGAATCACCCTCTTAACCTTGAAAAGGGAATAATTGGGTACGCACAAGAAGACATTTCACTAAATTATTTCCAAACAACAAATTATCGCATTGAAAAACTCACAGAATTCATGGATGCTTAAACCTCAAATTACCTTATACAAAGTTTACCAGAAACACTCAAAATACTTCATTGTTTAAATCTCCTTAAACAACAAGAACGCGAATATAAATAACAACAAAAAAGTTCCATATACCATTCGACGTCTCAAATTTCACAGGAGCGGATCAAGAATTTCTCACAATGTTCAATTTTGACCACATGAAATTAATACAAACGCAATTCGAAGAAGTAGCACAACTTCTCAGAAGATTTAAACAATGCTACGCAACATCTAAATTCGATACCGGAAAAATTAAAGTAGAACTAAGTCTCCCCCTAAAAGCAACAGCGATATTTGAAAAACTTGATTCCACCCGTGTTCCACTCCAATTACAAGACAGAGTACAACACTTACTTGACATTATGACACACTTTGATATTATAGCACCCGTGAATACAGATTTACTCACCACGGCAAATACTTTCATCAACCCTTTAATTATCCTTAAAAAAAGAGAATCATTCAAAATCGTCTTAGATGCTCGCCAATTGAACTCAATGATTGATGAAACAAAATGCAGCTGGCCTATAGAGGCAATACAAATTATACAAACACGCATTAAGGGACCAATTTCCTCTATAGCTGACATGAACAGCGCATTCAACCCCAAATGCCACTCAATAAATCATCACAAAGACTTACAGATCTTTCTTTTTCCTAGACTCAGTTAAGCTTTTTGGGCCTCAAATCCAAAGTAATCACATACATCAATTCAAATCCAAAATACACGGATTTCTCAAACTACAACCACCAAAAAAAGAGAAATCCAAAACTATGTAGGATTTTTGACGTTCATTTCAAAATATTTTTTATACTTTACAAGTCATTCTCAGACCTTTCTCTCTCCAACTCCGGGATACAACAGATTTCAAATTGGACTTCCGAACTACAACAAACATTTGACAGATCAAAAAAGGAACTTACAGACGGAACACTCCGCCTCGCATTTCCTAATTCAGAAAAGCAATTTTATATTCTCTGTGATGCCTCTAACTATGGCATTGGAGCTGCACTTCTCCAAAAAAACCAACTTGGAAAAATGAAGTTAGTGTGAGCAAACTCTCGTCTATTTTCTACTACAGAACTTAGACTTTCAAACATTCTTCGCGAATGCTCAGCAATAATTTATGCACCCTCAGAGAATGAGTTCCTTATTCAAGGATCTTGACACCCAATTATATTACACAATAATCACAAACCAATTCTCTTCTTATTCACACAAAAGAACCCACCAAACCAGAGAGTTCAAAAATTTCAACTAATTTTAATGAAATTTCCAAACCTACACATAGTTTGTACGGAATGGAAAAACTGTTCACTTCCTTATTTATTAAGTCGTTCACTAACGACCACAAAACAAGACGAACACCGTCTCAGAACAGTTGAGATTCCGGACTCTTTTAAATTTTTTATGGCACACAATCAAAACACCCAACCTAAAGATTGCCACTACGCTGTATCAAAAGAATACATTAATACAAATTCTACAGACACCTATGTAGAATCACCACACTTTCCAATTTATTTACAGATTAAAGATAACTTTTCAAGGTACAACTGAAAAATGATCTCTATCTTCCTGTTTCTCACCACGAATTTCAAACCAAAGCACAACCTTTGGAACATATACATCAACATAAAATACAACAACTTAAACACAATCATTTACTCCCAGACACTTATCCTATTATACAACACACGGATGTCTCGCTAAATATAAACAAAACAGAATCCTTCACTCAATCTACTCAAAATGCAAACTACGCCGAATTAATAAAACCATAAAATTTTCACTCCCGGCAATGGACGATTTTATACCAAAATCTCCAAAATTTTATAATTATTTTTACAACGAACTAAATTATACACTTCTGTATGAAGTGCAACAATAAGACCCAGTTATAGGACAACTCCTCTTCTGGAAACGATGTAAAAATTACCATTCCATCCCCTCATTGACTATTCATGCAAAAAAAAGGATTACTACACTATAACCGACGCTTCCAAAACTTAAGTATCAATAAAACGAATCATCTCTTGTACTATATAATAGAAACAACATCACCAAAACTTTGCCTACCACTCTCTCTTCTCTTATTAATAATTCATGTTGCACATTCTCACGATCTCTCAGGTCATCCTGGTTGTGAAAAAATGCACGCTACAATCACAAAAAATTACATTTTTCCAAATATCTACACATGGATTGCAAAACTTTCACAAGATTGTTTAAATTGCCAGACGAGCAAATCCATGCCAAACCTCCTCATGGCTCCACAACAGCCATTTTTAGAAGTTTCACCATAGTTCATTCACCGTATTTCAATGGACACAAAATGCTCAATTTGGATGGGAATTCTTACGTCTATGTCATCGTAGACGCATTCACACAATACGTGGTACTTCATCCTTCTCCAAAAAATGATGCCACAAATGCACTCACTGTGTTATTTGACCATTTGAATTGTCAAATTTGGAATACCAGATATTTTGTTAACTGATCACGGAAATGAATATACTAAAGGAGAATTTGTACACTTTTGCCGCACATACAATGTACAATTTAAACCACGAACGCCATATGCACCAAGGTCCAATGGACTTGAAGAATTATAGTAATCGCCAACTAAACACATTTTTTTGCACAGTTTTAAGTACACAATACGACACATGGTCACAGAAAGTAACAGTATTTCCTTTTGCATTCAATGCACAAGTCAGAACCAATATGAATTTATCACCATACGAACTAGTATTCGGACAAAAACCAAAACGACCCATAATGTTTAATCTGTCTTCCTCTACAGTTAGCATTGGTGGAAATTTTAAACCTTCACTCAATTTACACTGTAATTCCTTTTCCAAACTTACACATACTGATCATCTCGGTCATCACTCACAAATTAGAAATAGAAAATTAGAAAAGAACTTTTGCAGATTGATTTCTCAATCATGAAAAGATACACTCGGAAGTTTATAATCTAAACTAAAATTAACATTTACGCACATTTATAAATCGCCGTGAAATATAAATTAATACTTATGTTTTAGTTGTAAATAAAGCCACACAAATTGGAATATCGAAAAAGATCCAACCTGCAAAAAAATTGGACCTTATAATATAATTGAAACCCCCACCTTGGTTACTTATAAACTAGAAGATTTTTCTGGTAAACAAATCATCCGTCACAGAAGTAATATTGTACCATTTTACCCGAAAGAACTTTTCGTTCAAGAAAAAAATGGAGAAATGTTTATCGGATAACTCATTATTAAGACTCCATCCTAAAAAAACCAACAATCACCAAGTCCAAGTCTGTTTCGATTAGTCTAATCATCCCACCCATACCATCAATGACCCTTTCCCCCAACACCTTGTAGCCTGTCTGAAATACCCGAAAGCACTTCGGAAAACTCCACTACCAGAGACACTCGTCTTAGAAGACAACCAGCGAAATACTATAGAGTTTTTATACCACAATCGAAAATTTCGGCTTCAAGAACGACAAACGTATAAACACATATGACCACCGTTCTTTTAAAACACAAAATCATTCTTCTGGCTTTAGTTAGGGGAACACAATTTTGCATAACACACTAAATACCTAGCAAACATAACCGACTAAAAATACAAATCCCTCGTTCTCTCATACGAGAGGGATACTTCACATAGTTCTTTCACCCCTCTCCCCCGTATTACAACTACTTTCACTGGGAAAAGTAACCAAGCACCTTAATATAGTAAACAAAGAACAAGAACTATCTCTTCTTCTGCTACACTAGCAAAACCGCAAAAACACCTCCACCAGGAAATGAAATGAAGGGGATTACAGGCCGATCCCCACGAAAGTAATAAAAAGGAAATTAACCAAAAATTAAGTTAAAAGCCGACCCACGGCTCGGTCCGGGAAAAATTTCCTAATCTCGTTTATTTGCCAAAATATGATTTGGTAACTTTTTCCCCCGAACAAAAAGTCGCGATCAGGTTATATCATATCGTCTAAAATCACTTTTCAGTCTACAACTCTCTCAACCTAGTTGCTTCTTTCTCTCTTCAAACTCCTCTCAATATGTCCCTTCAATACTTCATTCTCTCTTCACTTTCTTCTACACTCTCTTCAAATTTAGAAAGTTTTCTAAGCCTCTTTTTCATCTATACACTTAGAGAAATCTCTTTTCTAAGCCTTTCTCTAAATTTTTCATTTTCACCTCTTCTCTCTTATTTAAAAAAACTGTCACACAGTACAGTTCTTAGCCCATCAACGAACAGCCTTTGCTTCAAGCAGCACTTCAGCTGAAACAGAAACACCAACTCTGCTTCAATTCTCCACTTTCAGTCTCACAGCACTGAAAGCAACTCTATCTCCTAAACTAAACATGTATGCACAACACTTCACAGCACAGATTTGAAGTACTACTTCAAAGAACACCATACACGGATACCTTTCGTTATATCCAAAATTTCAAACATCAGCAGGTCCGTTTCCAGGATAATTTTTTACAATTTAGACCATATTCTATACTCACCCACTTGTTGTGAATGGGTTTTCTATATTCGAGAATCTAATAACGAACACATAGCTCTTTTCTCCACAAGCAACACCAAAACTCTCGGAAATTCCTTATACAGACATTGTATACACTGTTTATCTTGACGCTATCCCAGCCTCGTACGATATAAAATATATTGATGAACTTCTCAGGTTGGATGAACAATACCAACAACTCGCAAAACAACAACATAAACAACTCACAAAGTGAAACTATATATCCACATACTATCTTTTCATTCGAACGAAAAGACTATACGATTGATGAATTGTTAACAGTTTTCTCTGCTGATTTTTCAGATCTCATCTATCTCCATAATGTCATACCACCAGAGTCACCCTTCGCAGCAATCAGAGTTAGTGTACCTACTTTAAACCTTTTAATAATTGTTGTCCCCACCTCCATTATCTATATAATCTATTATTGCGATATTTGCCCTACTCTGGGCCAGAGATTATCGTCACAATTGCGTCCTCTAATCAACAACCCGAAACTAACCCAAATGCTCGTGTAAAGGTTCTCAAAAAACCTTTACACAAATGTAATGAAGATTGCCCATATTAAACCACACAAAACTAAGACATTTATATTCAAAACAATGAGGGTTTTAACTTTATAACCGGCAGAGCATCAGCTGAATTTAAAGATACACACGTAACAGTTCCTGAAGGCGCACTTCCCATCACACCTTATACCAAAGCTAATATATTAAATGGATATGTTATACCACAAGAGTCACCCGTTTATCGTAAATCTGAGAAATACGAAATTCTTTTAAAAAAATGGGTTTGAAGCTGTACTGTGGATTGATGCAAAACTTGACTATACGGTTAGCCCATTCTTATTAGAAATGGAACACACGAGTCTTTCTATTTATAATGAAACTTTATGATCTTGACCGCGATCTCAAACAGATTGCTTTTATTTTATTAACACAAAAATTTCCACTCGTAGGATATTAAATGACAGGACAGCGACACACATTCGCTACACTAAAAACTTGCAACCTAATTTCACTTATCCAATGTAAACTTGTTTCATCACTCTTATATGCATTAGAAAATCATCGTTTCGAACGTATCCCTATGTACTACTAAAATAAACTGCAATTCGTTGATCAAGTCACACGTACGACCTTTCCCTGGTCTATTAAAGCACCATGTAAATCTGAAAATTTTGATCGACAAAATTCACTCAACTCAGACGGCGATGACACATATCGCTTAACACCCTATCCAATTAAAGCGCGAGATCCCGTTAGAACATTCACACCCGACAAACTAGAAAACCGCTTCACCCACGCAGATTTTACCGCACAACAACTCGGCATTTACAGTCAACATGACTGGACCAATTCTATAGATAAGATGAAATTTAACCAATTAGTCGATGACGCATTAGAGAAATTTGAAGCAGCAAGAGCAGTAAATTTTGCAGATCTTGCAAAATAAGCAAATTACAAGCACAATTCTCACAAATACAAAGTGGATATAGTAATTACTTCAAAAAACTCTATATTAACGGAAAAGAATTCACGCTTCGCAGTCTTGACCGGCGTGATTTAATTAATGGCAAGTATTTAAAAGAATCAATCCCTCATAGGAATCTTTGGATGCCCTTCGTACGTATTAAAAGAAGTAGCCATAAAATGGACTGTTTTTAATTTTTTACAGTGCCTGTTTGGCCTATTTCGTAGTGCATTTAACACATACAATCTTAAATCACTCTGAGGTCCCAATATCAGATTGGCTAAAATCATCACCTCCGGCTTCTTTGATGTATTCTCCCAAACAATATTCCATGTATTGAAGTCTAATTCTACACAATATAAACCACCATCACCTAAGAAACGAAGTAGACAATCTGTCGACAGTTGCACTTCACACTCTCACAATGAATTGACTCTATTATATAAAAAGTTTGAAATCTTCTATAGGCAATTTTATTCTCCAGTACACAATAATTCAAGCAAACATCACACTTCAACGCTACCAACCTCTATTTGCCAATGCTAAGAAACACCAATAGAATTACCTAAAAAAACCTGATTTTCAACCCTTACAATTACACACTTTTTGCCCAAACAAACGTAAACGCTCACATGGTATTTCACTCTCAAGAGACTCTTCTGATGATGATCCTGATTACAAGTCCAAGTCTGTCTCGATTAGTCTAATCATCCCCGGCATACCATCAATGACCCTTCCCCCCAACACCTTGTAGCCTGTCTGAAATACCCGAAAGCACTTCGGTAAACTCCACTACCAGAGAAACTCGTCTTAGAAGCCAACCAGCGAAATACTATAGAGTTTTTATACCACAATCGAAAATTTCGGCTTCAAGAACGACGAACGTATAAGCATATATGACCACCGTTCTTTTAAAACACAAAATCATTCTTCTGGCTTTAGTTAGCGGAACACAATTTAGCATAACACACTAAAAACCTAGTAAATATAACCCGACTAAAAATACAATTCACTCGTTCTCCTATACGAGAGGGATAATTCACATAGTTCTTTCACCCCTCTCCTCCGTAGTACAATTACTTTCACTGGAAAAGTAGCCAAGCACCTTAATATAGTAAACAAAGAACACGAAATATCTCTTCTTCTGCTACACTAGCAGAACCGCAAAAACACCTCCATCAGAAAATGAGATGAAGGGGATTACAGGCCGTTCCCCACGAAAGTAATAAAAAGGAAAATTAACCAAAAATTAAGTTAAAAGCCGACCCACGGCTCGGTCCGGGAAAAATTCCCTAATCTCGTTTATTTGCCCAGATATGATTTTGTAACTTTTTCCCCCGAACAAAAAGTCGCGATCAGGCTATAACATATCGTCTAAAATCACTTTTCAGTCTACAACTCTTTCAACCTAGTTGCTTCTTTCTCTCTTCAAACTCCTCTCAATATGTCCCTTCAATACTTCATTCTCTCGTCACTTTCTTCTACACTCTCTTCAAATTTAGAAAGTTTTCTAAGCCTCTTCTTCATCTATACACTTAGAGAAATCTTTTCTCTAAGCCTTTCTCTAAATTTTTCCTTTTCACCTCTTCTCTCTTATTTAAAAAAACTGTCACACAGTACTGTTCTTGGCCCATCAACGAACAGCCTTTGCTTCAAGCAGCACTTCAGCTGAAACAGAAACACCAACTCTGCTTCAATTCTCCACTTTCAGTCTCACAGCACTGAAAGCAACTCTATCTCCTAATCTAAACATGTATGCACATTACTTCACAGCACAGATTCGAAGTATTATTTCAAAGAACACCATACACGGATACCTTTCGTTATATCCAAAATTTCAAACCTCAGCAGGTCCGTTTCCAAGATAATTTTTACAATTTAGACCATATTCTATACTCACACAGTTGTTGTGAATGGGTTTTCAATATTCGAGACTTTAATAACGAACACATAGCTCTTTTCTATCTTCCATTTTTCCCACCACAAGCAACACCAAAATTCTCGGTAATTCTTTATACAGACATTGTATACACTGTTAATCTTGACGCTATCCCAGCCGCGTATGATATAAAATATTTTAAAGAACTTCTCAGGCTGGATTAACAATACCAACAACTCGCAAAACAACAACAGCAACAACTCACAAAGTGAAACTATATATCCACATACTATCTTTTCATTCGAACGAAAAGACTATACGATTGATTAATTGTTAACAGTTTTCTGTGCTGACTTTTCAGATCTCATCTATCTCCATAATGTCATCCCACCAGAGTCATCCTTCGCAGCAATCAGAGTTAGTGTACCTGCTTTAAATCTTTTAATAATTGTTGTCCCAACCTCTATTATCTATAAAATCTATTATTGCGATTTTTGCCCTTCTCTGGGCCAGAGATTATCGTCACAATTGCCTCCTCTAATCAACAACCCAAAACTAACCCGATTGCTCCCCCCGTCTCAGAATCACCTAGTTGCTCCTACAGTGAAGCGACTAAACAATCCACCCCCAAAAAGTCATCATTTAAACTCTGTAATAAAAAACCACAAACATAAGAAACCGAAGAAAACCCATACTAAGTCATTACTACTGCCAAATCTGCAGATAGACCTCATCCTACTGGACAATCCCCCCACTTTACCCTACAATCAGTAATACTGTATCCCCCATCAAAGTGAAACGCAACTACACCAAACACAAGCATAACAACAACAACAACAACAACAACCCCACCACATAAGCACACAAACTTTGCTACCATATTCCGGTTTTCTATCCAACACAACACTCCAACCACCAACTATTATACCAGCTCCAACACGAGCACCACAGCCTGAATTAATTAATTATTCAAACACTCCTTAATTTTCCACTCAATCTAAAATTTTTACAAACACCGACGAAACTCACAGCTTGGATTTCACAGTGTTTCAAATATTACTGATACACCACAAATTATCAGTTTAACGTCAGACATTTCGATTTCTGACCCACTTAGTTCTCAATTCTCCTCACCTACTCCATCACAAATTGCGAGTAATCCTTTTAATTTGCCTCAGGGATCAATTTCTAATATTGAACGCTTGCTCTCACGAGCATATTGAAATCACTCTTTTAATATAATCAATTAATCAACATATTTTCAAAATTTACTACCGCTCAGTTTCCAAGGTACTGCACCTATAATCACACTCAGTTCTAATTCACCACTAACTGATCCCGATCAACATTCTCACCACTATATCGGAAAACATCCAGATACTACTAGAACTTATCCAGCTTTACCACTAAAACTTGATCCAAAATTTATTGTCCCCCCTCCGGCTTTTTTCGGAGGCCAAAATAACGGCGAATTATTTCATTATTGAGCTAAACAAAGAATCTCTAAATCATATAAATTTATACCAGTACAAAAACAAAGAGCACACGGTCTATTAAAACAATCGAAAATTACCTTTTCGGTTGAAATTGTTTTAGAACAAGACAACTTAGTTTTTCACCCACAAGCTGCTGCAACACCTATTGTCTGAGTAGGAACTAATCCCTCACCCTTTATTTGTCAAGAAATTCACTATAAATTTGATAGATATACCAAAAACACGGCAGGATATTTTGTCTTCTACAATCCCCACTCTGGACTCTCGTACACATGTCCATTACAAAATTAATTATCTTATTGCTTAGTTTATTTCTTTCACATCCACTTCATATAAAACAACCAATTAAAGTAGATCAACACAAGATATCCACGCCCAAATTAGGCGTAAAAGACCTGATAATAACACATTATGAATGTTTCCCAAAGCATATCATAAATATGCAGTATTAGAAGCTCAATAAATTTGGTTAATATAAAATCAAACCCTCGGATTTTCAAATACTCCTCGCCCAAGTGCAAATATCTTCACAAATTCGAACACTTCAAGTACGAGCCTACGCCATACACGCTAAACTTAGCGACAAAGAAAGCTTCTGTCACAAAATTGCACTTAAAAGAGGCTTCAGGTTTAATCACGATAATTGGCATGTTAAGAAAATGGAAAGACCTTTCTTACCCACAGAAATTGAAGCTCGTAGAGAACTTTCACGCGTTGATTTCATAAGTAAACATAACTATCACCCACAATTGATACAATTTCGGTCACTCGATGACCCACGTTGGCAAGCGAATATAGAAGCTAAACAAGACCGTTTTCAACTTGATCGCAATTGACCCTTTACATCCAAACACGGAAGCATGGTCTATAATCAAAGGGACCATTATTGGATCCCAAACGCCACTCATAACCCCTGGGCTAATTGTCTGAGTAGAGATCCTCAACACGAATACCATGCCATCCACACACTAGGATGGTCACTTCAATTAACAAACATCGCACTCCACTTTGATGTAAAATCAGAAAGCATTTACTATGGGAAAATCTGTATTAAATATGATCTTTAAAGAAGCTACTGCCCTCCCATCCACGCTCCTAAAGCCACAGTTATTTGGGAACCCGAAATTCACTGTCTTATTTTTGATGTTGGAAGCTCATATACACGAATGATCAAATTCCAAAAACGCTACTTTAATAAAACACTCGATAATAATGAAAACAATTCTGGTCACCAACACGACGCACACATGTACTCTAGTTGTTTCCAGAAACACCTTTATGATGAATCCACACTTTCTCATTTTGAGGTTCTCAAAAAACCTTTACACAAATGTAATGAAGATTGCCTATATTATACCACACAAAACCAAGACATTTATATTCAAAACAATGAGGGTTTTAACTTTAAAACCGGTAGAGCATCAGCTGAATTTAAAGATACACACGTAACAGTTCCTGAAGGCGCACTTCCCATCACACCTTATACCAAAGCTAACATATTAAATGGATATGTTATACCACAAGAGTCACCCGTTTATCGTAAATCTGAGAAGTACGAAATTCTTTTAAAAAAATTGGTTTGAAGCTGTACTGTGGATTGATGCAAAACTTGACTATACGGTTAGCCCATTCTTATTAGAAATGGAACACACGAGTCTTTCTATTTATAAAGAAACTCTATGATCTTGACCGCGATCTCAAACAGATTGCTTTTATTTTATTAACACAAAAATTATCACTCGTAGGATATTACATGACAGGACAGCGACACACATTCGCTACACTAAAAAGTTGCAACCTAATTTCACTTATCCAATGTAAACTTGTTTCATCACTCTTATATGTATTAGAAAATCAATGTTTCGAACGTATCCCTATCTACTATCAAAATAAACTGCAATTCGTTGATCAAGTCACACGTGCGACCTTTCCCTTGTCTATTAAAGCACCATGTAAATCTGAAAATTTTGATCAACAAAATTCACTCAACTTAGACGGCGATGACACATATCGCTTAACACCCTATCCAATTAAAGCGCGAGATCCCGTTAGAACTTTCACACCCGACAAACTAGAAAACAGCTTCACCCACGCAGATTTTACCGCACAACAACTCGGCATTTACAGTCAACATGACTGGACCAATTCTATAGATAAGATGAAATTTAACCAATTAGTCGATGACGCATTAGAGAAATTTCAAGCAGCACAAGCAGTAAATTTTGCAGATCTTGCAAAATAGGCACAATTACAAGCACAATTCTCATAAATACAAAGTGGATATAATAATGACTTCAACAAACTCTTTATTAAAGGAAAAGTATTCACCCTTCGCCGTCTTGACCGGCGTGATTTAATTAATGGCAACTATTTAAAAGAATCAATCCCTCATAGGAATCTTTGGATGCCCTCCGTACGTATTAAAAGAAATAGCCATAATATGGACTGCTTTTAATTTTTTACAGTGCCTATTTGGCCTATTTCGTAGTGCATTAAACCCATACAATCTTAAATCACTCTTAGGTCCCAATATCACATTGGCTAAAATCATCACCTCCGGCTTCTTTGGTGTATTCTCCCAAACAATATTCCATTTTTTGCAGTCTGATTCTACACAATATAACCCACCATCATCTAAGAAACGAAGTAGACAATCTGTCGACAGTTGCACTTCACACTCTCACAATGAATTGACTCTATTAAATAAAAAGTTTGAAATCTTCTATAGGCAATTTTATTCTCCAGTACACAATAATTCAAGCAAACATCACACTTCAACGCTACCAACCTCTATTTGCCAATGCTACGAAACACCAATAGAATTACCTAAAAAAACCTGATTTTCAACCCTTACAATTACACACTTTTTGCCCAAACAAACGTAAACGCTCACATGTTATTTCACTCTCAAGAGACTCTTTTGATGATGATCCTGATTACAAGTCCAAGTCTGTCTCGATTAGTCTAATCATCCCAGGCATACCATCAATGACCCTTCCCACCAACACCTTGTAGCCTGTCTGAAATACCCGAAAGCACTTCGGTAAACTCCACTACCAGAGACACTTGTCTTAGAAGCCAACCAGCGAAATACTGTAGAGTTTTTATACCACAATCGAAAATTTCGGCTTCAAGAACGACGAACGTATAAGCACATATGACCGCCGTTCTTTTAAAACACAAAATCATTCTTCTGGCTTTAGTTAGCCGAACACAATTTAGCATAACACACTAAATACCTAGTAAACATAACCTACTATAAATACAATTCCCTCGTTCTCCTATACGAGAGGGATAGTTCACATAATTTTTTCTCCCCTCTCCCCCTTAATACAATTACTTTCACTGGGAAAAGTAACCAAGCACCTTAATATAGTAAACAAAGAACACGAACTATCTCTTCTTCTGCTAGACTAGCAGAACCGCAAAAACACCTCCATCAGGAAATGAAATGAAGGGGATTACAAGCCGTTCCCCACGAAAGTAATAAAAAGGAAAATTAACCAAAATTTAAGTTAAAAGCCGACCCACGGCTCAGTCCGGGAAAAAATCCCTAATCTCGTTTATTTGCCCAGATATGATTTGGTAACTTTTTCCCCCGAACAAAAGGTCGCGATCAGGTTATATCATATCGTCTAAAATCACTTTTCAGTCTACAACTCTCTCAACCTAGTTGCCTCTTTCTCCCTTCAAACTCCTCTCAATATGTCCCTTCAATACTTCATTCTCTCTTCACTCTCTTCTACACTCACTTCAAATTTAGAAAGTTTTCTAAGCCTCTTTTTCAACTATACACTTAGAGAAACATTTTTTCTAAGCCTTTCTCCAAATTTTTCATTTTCACCTCTTCTCTCTTATTTAAAAAAACTGTCACACAATACAGTTCTTAGCCCATCAACGAACAGCCTTTGCTTCAAGCAGCACTTCAGCTGAAACAGAAACACCAACTCTGCTTCAATTCTCCACTTTCAGTCTCACAGCACTGAAAGCAACTCTATCTCCTAAACTAAACATGTATGCACAACACTTCACAGCACAGATTGGAAGTATTATTTCAAAGAACACCATACATGGATACCTTTCGTTATATCCAAAGTTTCAGACCTCAGCAGGTCCGTTTCCAGGATAATTTTCACAACTTAGACCATATTCTATACTCACACAGTTGTTGTGAATGGGTTTTCAATATTCGAGACTTTAATAACGAACACATAGCTCTTTTATATCTTCCATTTTTCCCACCACAAGCAACACCAAAATTCTCGGTAATTCTTTATACAGACATTATATAGACTGTTAATCTTGACGCTATCCCAGCCTCGTACGATAAAAAATATAGTAAAGAACTTCTCAGGTTGGATGAACAATACCAACAACTCGCAAAACAACAACATCAACAACTCACAAAGTGAAACTATATATCCACATACTATCTTTTCATTCAAACGAAAAGACTATACGATTGATGAGTTGTTAACAGTTTTCTGTGCTGCTTTTTCAGATCTCATCTATCTGCATAATGTCATCCCACCAGAGTCACCCTTCGCAGCAATCACACTTAGTGTACCTACTTTAAATCTCTTAATAATTGTTGTCCCCACCTCTATTATCTATAAATTCTATTATTGCGATATTTGCCCTAATCTGGGCCAGAGATTATCGTCACAATTGCGTCCTCTAATCAACAACACAACACTTACCCAAGTGCTCCCCTCTCTCAGAATCACCTAGTTGCTCCTACAGTGAAGCGACTAAACAATCCACCCCGAAAAATTCATCATTTAAACTCTTTAATAAAAAACAACAAACACAAGAAACCGAAGAAAACCCATACTCAGTCATTACTACTGCCAAATCTGCAGATAGACCTCGTCCTACTGGACACTCCATAATACTGACAATCAATAATACTGTATCCCACATCAAAGTGAAACGCAACTACACCAAACGCAAGCACAACAACAACAGCAACAACCCCACCACATAAGCATACAAACTTTGCTGCCATATTCCGGTTTTCTATCCAACACAACACTCCAACCACCAACTATTATACCAGCTCCACCACGAGCACCACAGCCTGAATTAAATATTTATGCAAACACTCCTTAATTTTCCACTCAATCTATAATTTTTGCAAACACCGACGAAACTCACAGCTTGGATTTCACAGTGTTTCAAATATTACTGATACACCACAAGTTATCAGTTTAACGTCAGACATTTCGATATCTGACCCACTCAGTTCTCATTTCTCTTCACCTACTCCATCACAAACTGCGAGTAATCTTTTTAAATTGCCTTAGGAACCAATATCTAATATTGAACGCTTGCTCTCACAAGCATATTGAAATCACTCTTTTAATATAATCAATTAATCACCATTTTTTCAAAATTCACCACCGCTCAGTTTCCAAAGTACTGCACCTACAATCAC
The DNA here is from genome assembly GCF_964194025.1 of Convolutriloba macropyga. NCBI lineage: Eukaryota > Metazoa > Xenacoelomorpha > Acoela > Convolutidae > Convolutriloba > Convolutriloba macropyga. The sequence continues at coordinate 71,857,253 of NC_134468.1, read as the reverse complement.
ACTCAGTTCTAATTCACCACTACTTGATCCCGATCAACATTCTCACCACTATATCGGAAAACATCCAGATACTACTAGAATTTATCCAACTTTACCACTAAAACTTGATCCAAAATTTATTGTCCCCCCTCCGGTTTTTTTTGGAGGCCAAAATAACGGCGAATAATTTCATTATTGAGCTAAACAAAGAATCTCTAAATCATATAAATTTATACCAGTACAAAAACAAAGAGCACACGGTCTATTAAAACAATCGAAAATTACCTTTTCGGTTGAAATTGTTTTAGAACAAGACAACTTTTTTTTCACCCACAAGCTGCCGCACCACCTATTGTCTGAGTAGGAACTAATCCCTCACCCTTTATTTGTCAAGAAATATACTATAAATTTGATAGATATACCAAAAACACGGCAGGATATTTTGTCTTCTACAATCCACACTCTGGACTCTCGTACACATGTCCATTACAAATTTAATTATCTTATTGCTTAACTTATTTCTTTCACATCCACTTCCAATAAAACTATTAATTAAAGTAGATCAACACAAAATTTCCACACCCAAATTAGGCGTACAAGACCTGATAATCACACATTATGATTGTTCCCCAAAGCATATCATAAATAGAAGTTCAATAAAATTGGTGAATATAAAATCGAACTCTCGGATTTTCAAATACTCCTCGCCCAAGTGCAAATATTTTCACAAATTGAAACATTCAAATACGAGCCTATGCCATACCCGATAAACTTAGCGACAAAGAAAACTTCTGTCACAAAATTGCACTTAAAAGAGGCTTCAGGTTTAATCACGATCATTGGTATGTTAACAATATGGAAAGACCTTTCTTTCCCGCAGAAATTGAAGCTCGTAGAGAAATTTCACGCGTTGATCTCATAAGTAAACATAACTATCACCCACAATTGATACAATTTCGGTCACTCGATGACCCACGTTGGCAAGCGAATATAGAAGCTAAACAAGACCGTTTTCAACTTGATCGCAATCGACCCTTTACATTCCAACACGGAAGCATGGTCTATAATTCAAGGGACCATTAATGGATCCCAAACGCCACTGATAACTCCTGGGCTAATTGTCTGGGTAGAAATCCTCAACACGAATACCATGTCATCCACACATTAGGATGGTCACTTCAATTTACAAATATCACACTCAACTTTGATGTAAAATCAGAAAGCATTTACTATGGGAAAATCCGTATTAAATATGATCTTTAAAGAAGCTACTGCCCTCCCATCCACGCTCCTAAAGCCACAGTTATTTGGGAACCCGAAATTCACTGTCTTATTTTTGATGTTGGAAGCTCATATACACGAATGATCAAATTCCAAAAACGCTACTTTAATAAAACACTCGATAATAATGAAAACAATTCTGGTCACCAACACGACGCACACATGTACTCTAGTTGTTTCCAGAAACACCTTTATGATGAATCCACACTTTCTCATTTTGAGGTTCTCAAAAAACCTTTACACAAATGTAATGAAGATTGCCCATATTATACCACACAAAACCAAGACATTTATATTCAAAACAATGAGGGTTTTAACTTTAAAACCGGTAGAGCATCAGCTGAATTTAAAGATACACACGTAACAGTTCCTGAAGGCGCACTTCCCATCACACCTTATACCAAAGCTAACATATTAAATGGATATGTTATACCACAAGAGTCACCCGTTTATCGTAAATCTGAGAAGTACGAAATTCTTTTATAAAGAAACTTTATGATCTTGACCGCGATCTCAAACAGATTGCTTTTAATTTATTAACACAAAAATTTCCACTCGTAGGATATTAAATGACAGGACAGCGACACACATTCGCTACACTAAAAACTTGCAACCTAATTTCACTTATCCAATGTAAACTTGTTTCATCACTCTTATATGCATTAGAAAATCATTGTTTCGAACGTATCCCTATGTACGACTAAAATAAACTGCAATTCGTTGATCAAGTCACACGTACGACCTTTCCCTGGTCTATTAAAGCACCATGTAAATCTGAAAATTTTGATCGACAAAATTCACTCAACTCAGACGGCGATGACACATATCGCTTAACACCCTATCCAATTAAACGCGAGATCCCGTTAGAACATTCACACCCGACAAACTAGAAAACCGCTTCACCCACGCAGATTTTACCGCACAACAACTCGGCATTAACAGTCAACATGACTGGACTAATTCTATAGTTAAGATGAAATTTAACCACTTAGTCGATGACGCATTAGAGAAATTTGAAGCAGCAAGAGCAGTAAATTTTGCAGATCTTGCAAAATAAGCAAATTACAAGCACAATTCTCACAAATACAAAGTGGATATAATAATGACTTCAACAAACTCTTTATTAACGGAAAAGAATTCACCCTTCGCCGTCTTGACCGGCGTGATTTAATTAATGGCAACTTTTTAAAAGAATCAATCCCTCATAGGAATCTTTGGATGCCCTTCGTACGTATTAAAAGAAATAGCCATAATATGGACTGCTTTTAATTTTTTACAGTGCTTCTTTGGCCTATTTCGTAGTGCATTTAACCCATACAATCTTAAATCACTCTTAGGTCCCAATATCACATTGGCTAAAATCATCACCTCCGGCTTCTTTGATGTATTCTCCCAAACAATATTCCATGTATTGAAGTCTAATTCTACACAATATAAACCACCATCACCTAAAAAACGAAGTAGACAATCTGTCGACAGTTGCACTTCACACTCTCACAATGAATTGAATCTATTATATAAAAAACTAGAAATCTTCTATAAGCATTTCTCTTCTCCAGTACACAATAATTCAAGCAAACATCACACTTCAACGCTACCAACCTCTAATTACCAATGCTACGAAACACCAATAGAATTACCTAAAAAAACCTGATTTTCAATCATTACAATTACACACTTTTCGCCCAAACAAACGTAAACACTCACATGGTATTTCATTCTCAAAAGACTCTTTTGACGATGATCCTGATTACCAGGAAATTCCAGAAGAGCTCATTTTAATTCTTCTACCTAGCACTCGTATTTAAAAGTTTTTGTTTTAGCGCCGCTACAACACAAGGGGGAGCTTCACCAATTCCCCCAAATGTCGACCCAACGGCATACGACCTCATCATGCTGGAGGTTGAGGACCTTCTGCCCTCACCCATCACCCCGTTGGTGCTGCCACCTCAAGTACCCGAGCCAATTTACGAAACACAAACACCAGCCCTCTTCACGATGGCTTATACTTCCCCACAGCCACAGTCTGTGGACACCGCTAATTATGCGCAGGTGAACACACTGCCTTCAACCGCCACCTCATCTTCCTGCTCGGGTGAACTCTACCTGTATATAGACAGTGACATGAGCTCACCCTCGGTTCCTGTAGGTCCGCAAAGCTCGTCACAAGAGCTGTCCCTCCAACGAGACAGCCAGGTGCCACAGCCACCTCCACTCTTTTCTACTACACACACAGCAGACTCATCACAACCACCACCCCAGCCTACGAGCATTCCTTCTTGGGCTGATGAAGTAGCTATAGCGGAACAGTCTGGCCGCTCCACACCAGAGACCGTCGACCCCAATGGGGCGTACTCTGGAAGAATCCGTAGACCACGACCACGATCGCAACCACTGGTTTACCCACCACCAGTGATGCCCATACCGAACACACAGCGCCCACCAGTATCCTCACCGCTGTACGGCCCGACAATACCACCTCTCAGGTCACAACCGTCCTTCCCGCAACCACCCACGTACGATCGACCCACATCCACGGACAATTACTCTTGTACCGACCCCTCACCAAGACGACGCCCACGAGCAACTGCACCTGAAAAATATCCAGTCCACCCCTCTCCGATACAGGTTTAACAATCGCCAGCTCGTCACAACGTAAGCCCTTCACGAGAAACACAGCCCTCATCCTCTCGTGGCAGAGGAAATCCCTTTGCACCTACACAAGGGATTACCCACCGGTCACAAGAACCAAACCTCAATTTCCACGAATTCACCAATCCCCTCGGTATTAATACCATCCAAGGAATTCACGTGCCGGAGCGAATTAACTATACCTCTACTCCCCTCAGGACACACTCAAACCCACAGCAAGTTCCTGCTCTCTTGGACAATTGGAGAATGAATACGTTCAAGAAGGACGGGACAGGGACCTTCCAATAGAATGTCTCCACTTCCCTGTTAACCATCGTTTCACAGAACGATTCTGGCACCGCCAATCAAAATACTTCTTCGCCCTTGCAGATCGCCCGAATGATTATCTGAATACTTTCTTCACTCGCGACACCGCCCCCTACCGAATTTACCAGAGTTACGATCCATTCTATTTACAATTCGGTTTCCCACATCCCACGCAGATGGATGTCAACACCACCACACATAAAGTAAATCGAGTGAAGATGCTCCACACGATGCACTTTTATATATTTGTGCAGCACCATTTCCACAGAACCAACCCACTTATTCACATGAATTCGCGAACACCAAATTGACCTCGCCTGACTATATGAATTATAGTTATATAATTCAACCCCATTTTTGTGAAGGCACCCTGCGAAATTTTGAACCCACCAAAAATTATTTTTTATTTTCACCTTTGTACGCGAAAACCAATCGCTCTATCCTCGTCCCAATCGAGTATTTGCAATTTATAGAGGGAGGAGCCACACAGTGTATGCGTGGTCACTTTCAACTTCCTCTACAGGGACTGGATGGCGGATGAACCTGACAATCGCGAACCCTCACAAGAAGAGACTCAGATCTTCAAACATCTTCTCGCGTTGCAGCCCCACTGCAACGTCGATCCGTACCTCCGTGCCCTCGCTGCTTATCTGTCACGTGATCTTGAATTTTTGGCATTCTTCCGCGATCCAGACAATCGAGCTGCTATTTTTGTTGAGTTCGAGTACCGGACATAGGCCACAGCCCTATACCACACATTGGGCTCACAGACCCTCCAATCCATGACTCACTGTTCTTGAGAAACTCACTCAAAACTATTTTTATATTTCTTTGATATATTCATTATTTATTTTTGTCTAACTCCCTTTCTTCTTTCATACAATTAAAGATTAGGATCAGTTCTTTTCTTCTTCCTCCCGGTCGGGGCTCACTAAAAGAAGGCATTAAATTTGACTAATAAGTTTAATAGGGAAAGTAGCTCACACAGTAGCTAAATGATGGATTTCCACCAGAAGGTAAGCTGGTAAATTCGACTGGTTCAAACCTTGTACCAGGTGAAGACAAAAAGAAATCTCCTCGTACAAACCAGACAGAGACTACAGTCTACAAGCGATCCTCCACTGGGAACAAATTCTCACTACATGACAGTGAGAGCAGTTGGGCATACTCCAACAGGACAGACGTGACTGGCCAGCACACCCTGTAACTGGCACCCTTACTGGTTCTACAACCAAGACGAACCCCTCACTGACAACACTAGTCATCACTTTACTGACGAGGACTTCAGACGACGGCACAAGTTACAAATTCACTTCAGAGAGGACACAACTCTTCACCCCACCTTTCAATGAGGATGACTCATCCAACGTATTTCTACTACAGTACACAAATCCGGATTTGAAACTCTTAACCCGGGATAGATGTAGCAGTAGAAATACTGGATGTACACCTCCATCCAATCAGAGACCGAGAAGACAATATTCTCTTTTATATAGAGAACTCTACTAACTGTAGTCAGTCTCTCAGTTAGATACACCATATGTATACTCTTGACTCCGGTGCTGTACTTTATTACCACCGTAATAATAGAAGTTTATCTTCAGTGTTTTACTGAGTCGGTTAGTCTGAGAGATATAGGTAAGCTTAATTCGCGCGCAGAAATAAGTAGCCCTAGCCCTTTATACTTTAAGGCTGTAAAAGGAACCCACCTTGGGTCTGCCTTAATTAGGTGAGGAGAATCGAAAACGTTTGATTGAATTTAAAAAGCAGGAAATTATATTAATGGATCATAAGAATTCTCTGACTGATGGATTGAGACTGTTGCTGACTGTTCGTCAACGAATGTTTGTTTCTATCCTACCAACAAATCAAGTTAGAGAACCATCTGAATTAATTGATAGCCAAAATAGCCGCCTTCACATCAAAAACAATCCATTCGTCACTTTATCCATCTGTAGATCTTCTGCTCCAAAAAACGTTGAGAGTATAAATTCAATTGTTGGCAGGACGATCCTAGAACCATTTATGTGAACCGGTTGTCAATAAAACGTAATCAAGATGAATAGTAAACCTCATAATTGGATCCTCAAATGTCACACTTCGCTAGAAACGCCTTTCAACCCCAGCATAAAAGTCAAAATAAACCCTCAGAGAACTCCATAAAATGCACTCTCCATTACTGCTCATCTCAGCAACTTATATGAAAGTATTAACAATAATGCCTCGAACTACAGGAGTAACTTGAACGCACTGACGCCACCTAATCATTCCTATAAACAACAGCTGAATTGAATTTCCAGGCAGTTTTTCGAATTCCAAGATAAATTTCAACGCCCGCTTACCTGTCACATTTATCACCGCAGCTGGTGCAGTTTGCTGCTACTCCTCACTTTCTTGTGCCGTAGAGCAAACATGCCATAAATGTTGCACAATTTCTACTAGGATTTCCAACATTTCTTTGCTCGCAGAAGTATTGGTACCGTCCAGCACTCATAAATGACCATGCCTAACTCATCCATATTTTGAACGACTATCTTTAAACAATCTGCTGCTGACCGGTCCATACATGTTCCAGACATTGATCCATTCACTGGAACGCTTTTGTTGGGATTAACTTATTGATTCCACTGTTGTTCAAAGTTTATTCTTCCAAATATGCGTTTTGCCGTCGGTTGAGACAATTTTTTGGCGGCTTGCGCCCTTGTGCACATCGAGGTAACAGTCGTATAATTGTTGAAAATAATTCACCAAATTGAGTCAAGTTCTGGTTGCTGCTAACAGCAGTGTAATGTCTACGACACGCGCTGGCAATTTCAATTTGGTTGGCTACCGAGACTCAAGGAAATCGCCCATCACGACACTCAACAGCTCAGGAGATTTGAACCAACTACTCAAAAGGGGTTGTGATAAAACTACTAACTTGATCAGTAATTACCGAGGCCTCCTTGATGAGCTAGCTGTAGGACAAATAGTTTGAATAATTCTTAAAAAATAAGAATCTCAATGAAGGAGGCTTAAATTTTGTTGATTTTTGAAAATGGATGGCAGTGGGTGTCAGCCGGGGAACTGAAAGGCACAGAAAGTGTCTACCGGGGATCGACATGCCATAGTTCTAAGACTGTAGCACAAAATTCAATTTTTAAAAACCGGTATTTCCAGTATTGTATCAGAAAAACGTAGCCTCTATTGGGCTGGTCACAGTTTTACTGGTACAGCGACACTCACACTCAAAATTGTCTGAATTCATCGAGGTCAGATCTGGCACAACTTACCTCCGCCTGAAGTGATTGAGCGTTTGTTCTCTTGGAGCTCAGATTTAATTTAAGTCGAGCTAGCCATTGTTCATAGGAACTGTTTTTCTGGATATTTCGACGATTTGCATTTCCATGTAATCGGTGACAAACAACAAGAATTGTCCAGCAAAGTCTACTACCAACAACAGAGGAAACGAACTCAAATTTGTCATCGGAAAAACACGTGTAGCTCCAATTAAAATATTAAATTTTTCCAAACTTCACATCAGTTGACTCTGTTGATATCTCGCCTGAGAAATTAATTAAGCAGTGCACTCACTGTTCGCACTGTTGATAGTTTGTGCCACAGCTTTTTAGTGGTTAGATGCGCCAGAAAAGCAGCTTTTTGACGTTTTGAATTAAGTTTCGGAGGTTCGAGTGCAGGAAAAAAATTATTCCGCGATAATCACAGAAATGTTCTCACTAGAAATATTGCACTTTCTTAATCGAAATAATCCCACTTTACCAGCTAAAAATTAGCAAAAAGGCCGCAGTTTTCTTTTCTGCTTTGTAATGGGCCTCGAGCCTGCTCCATTCCACCGACCGTCTTAAGCGTTTTGCCGATGTTGCGATCAAATTGATGCATCCGTTGAACCTTGACGGTTGTCACCCCTTGCTGCACGCCTAGAGACGTCAAATGCACCTCAGAAATCATCATCAAGATGTAGATTATCTTTGCGATTGAACTGTTTGGTTCTGTAAATGCGTTGAGATCTTTGGCAGGAAACAACGCTCAGGGCCAGTACAGCTCATGTTGGTTGACCTTAAATCTGAATCTGGCTATTCGCAACCATGTGTTTAAAAATGTTTGCTCGAATGTTTCACCATCTTTTACGTCACTATCCTGTCTGTCACTTATCCGTCATCGGATTGGCCTTCCTAAACCCTGGTGTCACTGCCAGGGAAATTTTAGTCACTATTGAGCGATCAACGGATACAACATTGTGCTTAAGAACCATCGAATCTTTATTTCTTGTAGTGAATTTGCAGAAAATGAAACACTCCAAAACGGCACTAAATTGTCGGTGAAGAAGAGGAACTATTGCTATGTTTTTGCTACTTCGACGCACGGACTTTGCTTCGATGTTAGCTCAAAATAGAGTGAAATGGAAGTTGAATCCATCTGCAGCACTGTATCAAGCAGAAGTTTTCGGAAAGGCCAGTGCGAAAATTCATTTAAACTCTGCGCGAAATCTTGCGATAGTCACCTCTCTGACGGAGTAGTCCTCATATTTTTATATCGAATTTAACAGCCACTGTAAAGCTTCCAATCACGTCTGTTAGTTCCAACGCTAACACGCTAATAATTTAGATACGTTAAAATCCTCCAATTTCCTTTTGAGAAATCGAAATTCGTTCTTATTTTTTGTCGCCACTGCTAACGATTTCGAAAAACCAAGCGGGTACGCTAGAGCGAAAGCGTACCCAACTGCAATTTGGAACCAGTGGTTAAAAGAATACGTTCATCAATTGAACTTTCGTTCCACAAGTTTTCATCTGCCGAAACTGGGAGAACTGGTGACCTACTTTCAATAATCGGTAACGACAGCCCAAGTGGATCCTCTGGACCCGCTCGGAACTTGAGGCTCTGTCATGATACTCACGGCACTGCCAGCATGGTACTCACGCACGTCATCTCAGCATTGGGCTCCTTAAACCGCTCCGTTATCAGTTTAAATTTCGTGCGGTCAATTATATAGGTACCGTATTTGTCCAAGGTTGATAGCATAATGGTTGAAAAATCATTCCCTAAACCTGGAGGTCCGGGTTTCGAGCAATTTTTTGGACCAATTCTATTTTTATAAATATAGAATATAGAGGTCACACTAATTTTTTTGGCCAATTCTGACCTCGAAAATGGTATCAGAATTGTTTGGCCAAATTTTTTGCCAGTTGTCTGGTGCAGTAAATCGGTTTGTGTGGAAATATCCGCAACTTTGTGTGGAAATATAAAACATGCGTGAATTGCTTTTTCCCAAACAGGATTTGGTGCCCGGAGTTAACTGCCTGGCCATTCTTAGCTGATATCTGGAAATTGAGTCTTAAAATTTTGTTTTTATTTTGTTTCAGGTTTTAAGTTTTTCTCAAATTTTCGACTTTTATCGCTTCGAGATTGGATAATGTGTTTGTGTGTGTATGTATGTGTGTGTATTTGTGTTTGTGTGTTTGTGTGCATGTTGGTGTCTGTGTCGTAACGTGTAAATACCAACAAAAAAATTTTCTGGATTTTGTTCGTGAAGAAAATGATTTACTCGTTCTGCTGCAAAATTATTGAGAAGATTCGTCAACTGAATTGAATAGGGCTGTAAAAATACCTTGTAAGCACTTTTTCTGCATCGATTGCAATAAAAAGCAACTTTTAACTGGATGCTTAGCATCAATCAATTCTTAGTGTCTACCACGCCAAGTTCTGAAGCATCTCAAATTAAGGTCCCAGGCCGTAACGAATTATGATCAGAGCGTCCCATGCCATAGTGACTTTTGATCACACTCATCATGGCCCACTTTCCACAGCTTTAGGCAATTGGAAAAAGACTCATACCCTCTAATTTTGAGTAGAATCCAACCCCCCCCCCCCCAATGTATGCTAAAAACGACTGATCAGTAATTGCCATGGTCCGGGAGCTCATCGTGGGATTTGATTTTCTGCGCTTAAAAGTTGCCTATCACGCTGAAGTTCTGAAAAACTGCTGTAATTCCCTTTGTATGCTTTGTCATTTGATTATTTTTGACAAAAACAGTACTGATATGGCCAGTTTAGATAATTGATTGACCTCTCAGATGAACTTACGCGCTCATATCTGAGTTAAAGTGCTCTTTTTGCTTTTCTGTCCTCTAAGATGGGATAAAGGAATGGAATGTTTTCAGCTTTGTCTTGTCAATATATGAGCTTCTCTCCTTATGATAAAAGTAGGAACAATTCTCTTTGTAGTTATGGATAATCCTCTTAAGATGCAATAAGCCGTCTAATCGCATCGAGAACCTCGATGTAAATTATCTCGTTTTTGATAATTCAATTCAATTAGTTCTTCGCATTCAATTGATTTCACTACACGTTCTTTTGGTGCACTGGCCAGCTGTTCAAATACCCTCATTTCTGTCATTCTTACAGCTGTCTGTTGAAAAGGGTTACATGACAACTTACCCAATTCCATTTCACCCACTTCCATTTTCCCCAATGCCATTTTACCCAACCTGCCATTTTAGCCAAGTCAGTTTTACATAATGCCATTTTACCCAACGCCAACTTGTCCAATGCTCTTTGATCTTTTCGTCAATTATGCGACGTTCGGATGTGATAGTTTCATATCAAGTCCCACTGGCCAGTTAATTATATAGTCGGCTGAATAGTCTTTCTGGTAATTTTAGCAATTGGGTAAAATAAAGTTGGCATTGGGTAAATTAGCATTGGGTAAAATGGCAGGCTGGGTGTAATATGGCATTGGGCAAATATGGCATTGGGTGAAATGGAATTATGTAAATTGTCATGACACGTTGTTGGAAAGTTGTTGGAAGAATAAAATAAGAGTCGCGAAAAATCAACAATGTCCTTTGACCAAAAATGGCCAGTCAACGTTATAGACTGCAGCCAAGTGAGTTTACCCAGCTTGAAAAATGCGTTGGAGCATAAATTGTGCGACCATTTTGAAAAAGTGCGAATTTCAATTGCGTCAAGTCGAGATATGCAAGACTCCAATAGCTTATTGCCTCCGGTTTCTCTATCAAGTGGAGGTCTGGCCATAGATGTGGGAGGTATGCCCTATTTCGTACCAACATTCAAACCACATAAACAATATTCTCTGTCCAAAATTGAAGCTCTGTGCAGATCTGTCCTCTCTGACGCAGAAATTACACTGGGTATTGGAGCATATTGCAGCACCAAACGTTTTGCAGAACTTATAACCTACAAAAACCTCGATACTAGGAAATTTGAAACTTATATTTCCTCAACGGCTATTAAAAACAAACAACCGATATGCACTCTGCACGAACAAAATTTGTTCAGTTGCGTGGGAAATTTGTACGCGTCGCCTCCAAAATCCATGAACAAACAAAATTTGTTACGAGTTCGAGTGAAACAACGTATTTCAAATACAAGTTTTGTCTCTATTTTACGAAGAGTTATTTCACAATCGTTTCCCGATCAAATTATTTCCTTAGGTGGAATATTTACTGTAAACAACTCTCGATTACATTGTCATATAGCTCCCGAAATTCCGCCAATTCAAACTTTCGTTGACAATGAAGATTTTTTTCGTTTCCTGTGCTATCACGACTTTGATGCCCCAATGACCTTTGCAACGGTATTCCACTGTCATGATCCTGGTTTGCAGTTGGTTAAGGAGCATGCTCATGGAATTGACAGGAATCGAACCAAAGTAGCACATTACTGGCACGATCTGGACGGCGAAGAAGTAGAATACAAAGCTTTTCTGGCTGTTGCTTCCAAACTAGTTCGAATTGATATGCCGCCATCTGAACACTCCCGTTTCAAATGAACCAATTTCGATCTTCGGTATAAACTATTTGATTAACTGGATAAATTAACTTCTTTCTCAGTTTTGACAAATCACAACATTTGTTGTTTATTAATAAGCACTCTCAGAAACGATAATTCTTGCACATGTATTCATTCATTTGAACCGAGTGTAACAGTAAGGATGATTAAATATTTTTTTGTTTTAAATATTTTTATCACGTTTTTCTCAGAAAACTTGATGTTAAAGATTTGAGATAACAACAAAGCAGGATCGGTAATATGCGTTTGCAGATCAAGTGCCAACCTGTCATATGACAAAGAAATTAACGAAGTAAGAAAAGATATTTTTGACCAAGACACAAAGCTGCAGTCTACAGATACGTTTAGCATATACACTTTCTCGTACTACGAGAGTTGGCTGACCATTTGATCAAATCATTTCAAATTTCAATATTTTGGGCAGTCGCAAAAGTGTAGTATATTTTCGTTCGAATTTCAAATTAAAAACATTACCCTTGTAATAGAGGCAGTAATGTTTTTATCTGCATCAAAAGTTTTACTCAAACCTAAACTTCAAAGGCAAATGAAAAAATCAAAAACTGAGGACTAGATAGTTTATGTTACGGAAAACTATATTTACAGGGTAAGCATAGTGATATATTGTTTTTTTTCTGGGATTTCTGGCTGGTCTAAGATCAACTGTAGAGTCTATGTGAACTGTAAATCTGCAAAACATTTGGTCAGTATACGTTAATTTGAAAAAAGTTGTCATTATGGAAAGAAGTTGCAATTTTCTCAATAATCAGTTTTAAAATAAGTCGTACTGTCGTATAGTGATATATTTTTTTGGTCTGGGATTTTCGGTCTAAGATCAACTGTAGAGTCTATGTGACTGTGAAGCTGCAAAAATTTGGTCAGGATACTTTTATTTGAAAAAAAGCTGTCAATATGTAAGGAAGTTGCAATTTTCTCTATAATCAGTTTAAAAACAGGTTGTAGTGGCATAGTGATATATTGCTTTTTTCCGGTATTGTTGGTCTAAGATCAGCTGTAAAGTCTATTAGAACTGTAAATCTGCAAAGAATTTGGTCAGAATGTGTAGATTTGGAAAAATTTGTCATTATGTAAAGAAGTTGCAATTTAATCAAATGATCTATATTTTCAAGAAGTTACTCTATAATCAGTTTTAAAATAGTTGCCACGCTATTCCTATAGTTTATTCCAGTAATTCCTCCACTACCGGTTCCCTCACGGAATGAAAAAGGAGGAGGACAAAAACCACAAAAAGCATACTGGAAAATCTCAAAAACTCAGTCTTTAACTTGACTTGAGGAAATTTCCGACAACCTATTTTATAAATTCCTTCAATTTCTACAGGTGTTATTTGAAATTATTTATTTGAAGGACCTGGGAGCAAAAACAATGGTAAAACCTAGCTTGGCTCAAGAAAATAGTTGTGATTTTTTCCTAATTCAGAGAAGATCAGAGGCTGAATCAGATTCTGAATCATAGTCTGAATCAGACTCTGAATCTGAGGAGTTCAGCGCGCGAAATGTGACCTGAGTCAGAGTCTGAATCAGTACTATTAATTTCTGAATTTACTCTGATTCAGTATTGAATTTGCTTTTGAGTTAGGTACGGGAGGGCAGACAATTTGCCCTATAATTTTTTTAGCTAGATAGGAAAGTGACTTTGTACTCCAAAAAAACGATTAATAAGAAAAAAATACCCCTAAAAACTGATTTAAAACCATATCTGTAATTTATTTATTCAACAATTTAGGAAAATAAGCTAGGCGTACTCTTGTAATTCTATAGCTTCTACTGAAATTTTGATGGAGAGGAGCAAAATTTGAAGAAATACTTCAAGGAAATTCAAATTTTAGTGTCTGGCAATTGGCAGAAAAATGGAACCCGAATTGTTTAGAAAAATTAATTTTTCATTATAAAACAAAACAAAACTATTTTTAATTTTTACTCTGAATTGTTTTTACTCTGATTAGTTTTAGCTACAGACTGTTTTGGGCATTGTTTCGACCCCCACTTTTGTGGGGAGGGAAGAACTACATTCTCAAATGGTTTTTTCTTCACTATATTTGGCCGATCGATTATTTTTATTTTGGTGCTGCGTTTTTTTTCAAAAATTTGGCTTTATTTAAATGTTAATAAGTGACAAAAGTTTTTATTCATCTTAGTGAATTGTGAGTCGTATCATTGAAAAGCACGTAGGTCCTAGAAAATGGAATTAAAATAATTTTTTCGAGTTTCATTTTTAAAGGGAGTTATCGAGGTTGAAATTTTTATAAAAATCCGACAATTTCACATTTTTTTTTCCATAAATTCATTAATTGTTGGCACAATTTTGCTATCTTTATTTAAAATAAATTAAAATTTTTAACGGTAGAGTGTTATTGTTGCCGTTGGAGATAGAAGAGCGTTGTTGAATTGTTTGACTGGAGCTTGTTTGGCTGAAAATTTTGATAAGATCTTCAAAATTCAGACTTTTTTCATAAAAAACGCTGATACTTTAGAAACCGCTGACTAAATTTCTTTATGCTTAAAAATAGAGCTAGTTGAAACTCGGCGCCCTATAAAAGTCTTATGGAATGAAAATTTTGCCCGTTTTTTACAAAATTAACTCAATAATTATACAAATTTCATCATTTTTTTTAAAATATTTGAAATACAATTGGTCTAAGTCGCAAACATTTGGAACATTTTGGCGGTTTGTTGTGCTCCAGCAAAATCAAGGATAGTTTTGTTATTATCATGGATTGTTACGACCAGAAACTTTTTAATTTTTATTTTGGTGCTGCGTTTTTTTTTAAATTATTTTGCTTTTTTTCAGATGTTAATAACTGACAAAATTTATTATTCACGACTTCAATAATGACAAATCCCATTTACGTTAAAATTAGGCCAAGTTTAGATATAAGCTGTTGTCAGAAAATCTAATGGTTTTTAAGGCTTTGTAGAAGGTTTTAAGAAAACACTAACTGAAATCTCGTGTTTTGTCTTCAATTGTTAATCTTTCTGCAGTCTGATTACTAAGTCTAACCGTTCAAAGATCTAAATGAATTTTTAAGAGCTTTAAGTGAACCTCTGCCATGCATTCGGTTGTTACCTAATGTCACCTATATCACTGAATGTATTTGTTTTAGAGAAGTTTCAGTGATTTTTTCACATTGTCAGTTTTTCATATAGTTTCTGTCGATTTTTAGCTTATTCTCAGTAAATACAGGTCATATTTTTTTCCTATAAATTACAAACTAATTTTGGGGCCGATTGTTTTGAATGAACGTTCTTTGGTTTGGTAACTCGTTGTGTCATTTCTGTAACTTTGTCTCATTGTTGATATACTTCATCACTGTTTTTATCAACCAAAAATAAAATTTTTAGTTGCTTAAACGTTTTGACTGATGTCTTCAGGGCTTAGACAATTTGTTTCAGAAGAGTTTTGTGAAATTTAGAAATTTTTCTTTGTTTGTGGTTTTTTGCTGTCATTTAGAAATAGTCGTTTTACAAAAAGACTTTTTGTTGTTCAAAGGAGACTCAAAAGATTTAATTATCTGGCGGTTATTATTTTATACATTTAATGGTTTCAAGAATTTGTTTTTGTAGAGATGTGTTTGAAACAGTTTAGTTCAGCTATTTTTCAATGTTATTTTATAGTTTTATAACTTAGTCTCGCTAATAAAATGCACAAATAGATTTCAAAAAATTACGAGATAAACTGTCTACTCTTTTAATCGAAGGCTTATAATGACTACGATTTTTAAAATTATTTGTTTTTTTAAAAAGTAAACGGATTTCTGAGAATTGCCAATTTTAGTTCTATTTGTTTGTAGCTTAGCATCTCTTAAGACAAGTCGCATCTCCTATCTTTTGAGCTACAATTTGCTTTTTATAATGGTCTCATTGGTGAGTTTTGCATATTCGCTCGTTTTTTAGGTTTTCGTTTTTTTTCACAGTATCAAAGAGATCGGCGCTCCTCTGGTCATTAGAAAACGTATTCAACATTTTTGATGTCTTCACGGAACAGCTTATTGTTTAATCGGCTCGGACATCTCTTTCGTGCAATTTTTTTTCGTTCGAATTTTTTCGCAGCGTGTTTTTTTTTTGCAAGTTTTCTCTTTTTGCCTGTTTTTGTCGTTCCTTTTGTAGTCGTATGACATTTTCTTGATAACAACAAGTCTCAACCGCTCTCTAAGGAGGACTAGAAACGTCTCTCTATGATTTCCCTTGATTCATAATGGTTCTAATCAATTTGACGTGAATTCTTTGTTAAAAAAGAAACGTTTTATTAAACTCTGCCCTTTTGCTCATTTCCTGTCAAATTGTTACCAAGTTGCATTGAGGAAAAATCTCATATTTTTCTAATGGAGCACAGGTTAATCTGCATCAGTTTAAGTTAAAGCTGATGCATTTCGATTTGGTTTTTAAAGGTTTTCAAAAAATTTTTGTTATCTCCGTTTTTCCTGGTGGTCATATTATGGTAGTCACAGGTCTTATCGGCCCTTTAAAATAGATTGTTTTATTCATTTAGAAGTTTGCTGAACGATATGTTGATATGTTAATTTTTTTTATCTCCGGGTTGGGAACTTTATGTGCAAACGCACATTAACAAGATTTTTTATCTACAGATTCGGAATTTTATGTGCGGATGCACATTACCGAGCCTCCTTATCTTGTTTTTAAATTGATTGCTTTAATTTCTGGAGTCGAATGAAAAGATAAAACACAATAACGATTCTAAATGTTTTACCTTAGCACAACGAGATTAGGTTTGAGCAACAGTTTGTTTGCAATAAAAATGCCATTTTTTCTTTTACATACAGTTTCGTCTCGATAAACCAGCAGTATTGATGTTCACAATTTTAGTTTTCTATCTTTTTACCAAGCATGAAAAAAGGAAGACCTCATGATAGTGGACGATAGAAGATTTTCTCGAATTAATTTTTTATAATGAGATATGAAATTACAGCGAAGAACAATTCAAAATTAAGTGAGAAAACAATTTTTTTGAACAGCGTATATATAATGTATGGTTAAGTCAACAGGAAGATATCAAGATTTGTATATGATCTGAAAGCTGCTTTTGGTGGAAAAGTTTTCACAACTTGCTTCGAAAATAATTAATGTATCATATGACGGTTTCAGAGATTACGACCCAGGTCTAGACCTCGACTCATGAAAAGACAATGCTCGACAAAAATGTGCTATGAAAAGACCATACTGGACTCATTTGAGCTATGAAAAGACTTTAGCTGGACTTTAAGGCATTCTGGACTTTAGCTCGACTCAGATTTTTTGCAAAAGACTTTAGCTGGACCCTAAATTTTACAAAGGACTTTGGCTTGACCCAAAGTTTGTGCTGGACTTAAGCTCGACACAATGTTTGCAAACAAAGTCGAGTTAAAGTCTTTTCATGGGTCCATCATTAGTCTTTTCATGGGTCCATCATTAGTCTTTTCATAAGTCTGTTTTTCTGCCATTAACGTTTTGCGTGCAATATTGCATATAACGTAGTCAGCATATGTGATCATGCACCTTTTACGATTCAAAAGAACCATAAATACCTCAAAAACCAGCATTATTTTTTAAAAAAATAGCTAATAATTTTGGTAAGGAAAACAAACTGAATAGCGCCGAAATTTTTTCATGGCTAATGGGACTAGGACCAATATTCTTAAGCTAGCTGGTTTCATTGAATCAAGTAATGTGGTAATATACTCGATCTGAAAAAACTCTTTAACTTAAGAATTGACAAAATTCTTAAGGCTTTTGGCAGATTTCCAACTGATTCTTAAGTTGGACTGCTCTGGTGCAAAACTATTTAGTCTTGCTCCGGTTCTGCTTCTGTATGTACAGAAGCAGGAAACAAATAAAAAATTTGAATATTGAAAAAAAACAGACTTATGAAAAGACTAATGGTGGACCCATGAAAAGACCTTAACTCGACTTTGCTGGTTATTAAAAGACTAATGCTGGACCCATGAAAAGACCTTAGTTGGACTTTCTTCGTTATGAAAAGACTTTAGCTCGACCCATGAAAAGATATTAGCTCGACTTTTACTAGGAACCTCGACCGTGTAATTATAGTCAATATTGGCCCCCCCTACTAGACTTTTAAAGTCTTTTCATAAGTCGATGTCTAGGCCTGGGGAGAAAGACAACAGCGGATAGCGTTACCGACAATTATGTTATGAATACTGTTTAGTTAAAGTATTGGAATTATATCATTTCCTCAAAACGAGAATTGATCCATAATGCTTATTTTTTGTTCAGAAGATTTTGACCTATATTCCTTGGAAAAGCAAATACGTTTTCGGTTGATTCTTGACAGCGCAGGCAATTTCGTTTATTAGACGGGTAAACAAAATTGTGTACTGAATCTGCTTTATGCTATTTGGACCTTCTATGGAATATTTTTTCTGTTATGCTTTAAGCAAATTGAGAATATAAACTGTTAGAATCTAAACTTTGTTATTAACGTTACTAGACCTATAAAAACTGGGCTTGAACATTTTTTTGCCAATTTTTGAAATATTGCTTCCCTCACTTACGAAGTTTGAAATATCATGATTTTATTCTCTCCATAGGCGTTTTTTTTTATTTGAATACAATAGAAATAAATACGGTTGACAATTTTTTCCTATATATTTTTCTCAAATTACAAAAAAGAGAATTCAAAGAATCCTAAAGTTGATATTGCATTGCGTCATTAATTGTTTCTTTCGCTGAAATTTCAAACGGAAAGAATTAAAAAGTATGCAACTCAAAGCAGCAAATGCGCATTTTTCATTGTAATATTTGTGGTTTGATTTGTGCATTCTATTTTATATAACACAGGTCACATTCAAGGTATTTTACGAAATTGGCCATAATGTTCATTTATCAACTGCTAAGCAGTTAAGGTTTTAATTCAAAGTGTAAAATTAACCTGTGTTGTTTAATGAAAACATCACGGGAACTCTACTTTGTATCATTTTTGAAATGTCCACAATATTTATAGCCTGGATCATCTGGATTCCAGGGGAATCAAATGCAAAAGCGTATTCACTCTGCTCAACCAATCGATTAGTGATAGAAATAAAGATCAGTTCTGTTGCAGTAAGAGCTAATTTTTGTTTTCAGAGAACAAATTTTCCCGATATAAGTACGGCCTGAAAATGTCTCTGTTTTGTAGAGTTTTCGAAAGTTAAGATCATTGTTGTGTTTTGGTGGACCGAGTTATGCTTATGGCTTGTCCAAATTGCAACTAGTGTTTCAGAATAATTCCACTAGAGCCCACTGTAATATGGTAATGAAACACTAATGATCCACTAATGTTGTTCAGTGAAGTTATAGCGGACGACTAGTGGAGATCAGTGGGACTCCAACCGGGTGCCTAGTATGTCTGGTCATAAGTCAGGGTCCTCAACCCAGGAGCTCCTATTGGACAAATTGCCCCGTCTTTGGCAAAAAACCCAATATTCTTAGCCGATAAGATTAGAATGGAGAAATGCAACTTTTTGAACTGCTTCACTGGACTAAATTACATTTAATACAAATCTACTTGATCTGCAATTCTCTTACAAATCTACTTGATTCCCCGGCCATTTCCTTTAAACCCACTCAATTTCATAGCCGCTAGAAAAAAATGCCCGATTTATGAAACCAGTTTTCGAATTAGACTCTAAGCTCAATTTTATTTTTTTTCCAAAAAAATTAATTGGATGCGAAAAACCATACTGCACCCACGTACATTTGATAGGGCATTTCTTATATGTTATTGTTCGTATCCGAAGTTAAGGTCATGATAAAGTGAACATTGAAGACAAGAGAAGTCTTTATGTTCACTGAAGCGCTGTTTCTGCCCGTAAGGATGGTGATCTGAACATTTTCTGAGCTCAAGTGTTTGACTTAATTGATAGGCCTGAAAACAACTGATTTCGAAATAAAACTTATAGAAACAATTATTTTTCAATTTTTTGTTCAGATATTTTTTAACTAACTTACATATACATACTTCTCTAAATTGCTCTATTGGTTGCGTAGACTGTTATGCAACATTAATAAATGATAGAATTTAAAATCAAAATGGTCTCAGACATCATATAGGGTTACAAAATTAAAAAATGATTACGAATGTAGCCGACTGTTCACATTTTTTGCGTGAAGCATATTTGGTGGAATATTAGCACTGTGTTCAGTTTATATGTGATCATAGTTGTGTTTTTTTAGACATGCCGTCAAAGTGTCACTGCTTTTGAAAATCTGAGATGTTTGAGCCAGTGGATGTCCCGGGTCGAATGTCCTCCCTAAAATCCTCCCATTTAGTTGTAAGAGGGGGGGGGGTAATTTGTCTATGGGGGGTAAATTGATGTAAGAGTGGGGGGGGGGTAATTTGTTCAGAGGGGGTAAAATGATGTAATATGTGGGCTGCAATGGGAGGACTTTTGAGGAATTACCCCCTGAATGAAGTTGCCATGTAAGAGTGAGCTGCAATGGGCTGCAATGGGAGTACTTTTTAGGAATTACCCACCTGACTAAAATTGACATATAAGAGTGGGCTGCAATGGGCTGCAATGGGAGGACTTTTCAGGAATTAACCCCCTGACTGAAATTGCCATGTAAGAGTGGGCTGCAATGGGCTACCAAAGGGGGTAAAATGATGTAAGAGTGGGGCTGCAATGGGAGGATTTTTAGGTTAATGCAGTTCAAATTTTTTACGTCTTTTTGGGCTGCATTCGGCTTCCAAGGGGGGTAAATGGTATAAGAGTGAGGGGGTAAAACGCAAATTAACCCCCCACTCTTACAGCTTTTTTGGTCTGCCAAGGGGGGTAAAATGGGGTCAGAATGAGGGGGTAAAGGCCAAGTTAACCCCGAACTCTTACATCGTTTTACCCACCTTGGCATACCAAAAAAGATGTACGAGTGGGGGGTTAATTTGTCTTTTACCCCCTCACTCTTACACCATTTTACCCCCCTTGGAAGCCCAATGTAGCCCAAAAAGACGTAAGAGTTTTGAGCTGCATTTTCCTAAAAAATCCTCCCATTGCAGCCCCACTCTTACGTCATTTTGGGCGGAAACATTTAACCCGGGGTATTTTTCTATAATAGCTTTGCTCTGATCCCATCTCTTCAATTGTCGCCACAACCCCAACACTGCTAAGTTTCTGCCCACAACATAAACATAATAAGGTAAAATTTAGTAAGGGGGGCGGGGTAAATCGATGTAAGAGTGTGGGGTTAATTTGTTCATTGGGGGTAAAATGATGTAAGAGTTGGGCTGCAATGGGAGTACTTTTGCGGAATTACCCCCTGACTGAAATTGCCAAATATGGCTGCAATGGGCTTCAATGGGAGGAACTTTTAGAAATTACCCCCTGACTAAAATTGTCATGTAAGAGTGAGCTTCAATGGGCTGCAATGGGAGGACTTTTGAGGAATAACCCCCTGACTAAAATTGCCATCTAAGAGTCGGCTGCAATGGGCTGCAATAGGAGGACTTTTAGGAATTAACCCCTGACTGAAATTACCATGTAAGAGTGGGCTGCAATGGGCTGCCAAGGGGGTAAAATAATGTAAGAGTGCGGCTGCAATGGGAGGATTTTTTAGGAAAATGCAGCTCAAAACTCTTACGTCTTATTGGGCTGCATTGGGCTTCCAGGGGGGGGGGGGTAATTGATGTAAGAGTGACGGGGTAAAAGACAAATTAACCCCCACTCTTACATCTTTTTGGTCTGTCAAGGGGTAAAACGGTGTAAGAGTCGGGGGTAATTTCTCCATTACCATCAAGTTCTTGCATCGTTTTACTCCCTTGACAGACCAAAAAGATGTAAGATTGGGGGTTATTTTGTCTTTTACCCCCCTCACTCTTACACCATTTTACCCCCGTTGGAAGCCAAATGCAGCCCAGAAAGATGTAAGATTTTTGTGCTGCATTTTTCTCAAAAATCCTCCCATTGCAGCCCCACTCTTACGTCATTTTGGGCGGAAACATTTAACCCGGGGTATTTTTCTATAATAGCTTTGCTCTGATCCCATCTCTTCAATTGTCGCCACAACCCCAACACTGCTAAGTTTCTGCCCACAACATAAACACAATAAGGTAAAATTTCACCTTCCTAGTGGCTAATTATATGTTCGCGTAAAATATAATTGGTATAAACGGATATTCATAGTATAGATACAGTTCCTTCCGCGCTTGTCATTTTTACCCTGTTTTTGACAGTCTATGCCTGACAAAGTACAAAAAAGCCAATACTGATTACAAAAGTGCTCGTTTTTTTAATATAATACTAGGGGAAGAATTGAGAAAGAAAGTGGTCATATTTTGCATTAACAGAAGTTGCATGAAGACCTTAACACTAAAGGTACTTAACAATAAGATAAATAAGATTACCGGAGAGGTAAGAAAAAGCAATTTTAGAATCATAATTGTCGTACGATAGATACGTCTTTTCGTCTTTTCGTGGGGATTGACTGACAAAAATGGGCTCAAAATTTGCTCACTGTCTGGGTTGCTGACTTTAGTTGTACGCAACACGATAAGCCAGTGTGATATCAATTATTGCCTTAGCATGTTAAAATCAAGGGGAGGGACTTTTCTTTGGTTAGGTTGACTATCGGACCGCATATGGCTCTGGAACCGCTCCTGGAAGATAGCCGTCCGATTTTGGCTTTGCAGTTTGATCACCATTAGAGACCTCAATAACCTATCTTCATCCTCTTTTACAAAATATGACTTTTATTGTTCAAACCATCAAAATTTATTTGGTTTTAGGAACCTTATACCAGTTTTTTACTGTTGAGCCATATTACGCCGATCAATATCTTTTGCGGAGAGATACAAAAGTCGTATCATTTGAAAGACCTTGAAAATCTGAATAAATTGTTGAATCAATTTTAGTTTTTGCCGAGGAGATATCAAGCTTCAAAATTATGAGCGGTTTTTATTCAGCGCTCATTTTCATCTTTAACTTATAACAACTAAACGTTTAACTAAACGTTTAGCAAATAAACGGAACTTCTAGATTGCAAAATTTGAGATACACTAATGTAAAATTTTTGGAAGAGTTCTGGAACAAAAGTTTTGGAACAAAAAATTAACCCAGTTAAACCATCAAAAACTCCAAAAATGGTTTTTATCACTGCTAACATCTTGCTCATTCAGAACAACTTTTATAATTCTGATTTCCTGAATCCATTAAATCCATTAAATCTTTATTCCATAATTCCAAAAATGTAGCTGGTTGTTTGAAATTACTTCTACGAAGACTTGCAAATTAAAATGGAATTTTAAAACAATTAACTGTTTTCATATGCCTATGCGTGCAACATCTTTTGCGCGTGTGACCATCCTTTACTTGCGAGAAAAAGGATGTTTAATTATGTAGAGTCTTCTGATTAGGCACCAATTTCAAATCTGATTTACAGAGAACGATGAACGGAAAATTTTTTCATGGTCTGTAGGTGCATAACTACAGAAGCAATGCATACATGCATAAATAAGGATAATAATGTTTGGTTGACAGATTTTTCCTTCTCAAATTTAGTTTTTTATTTGATAGGTCGGAACATTATGTGCAAACGCATATTATTGCGATCCTCCCATTTTGGTATTTCACGTTACAATCTGCTTGTTGTTTATGGCAATCATATCTATCTTGATAAAACTCTTGGCTTGAACAAAAGCTCAAAAACTGAGAGGCAAATAGAGGCATCAATTATATCACAGTTTCTTTAGTGTTAAACGCCTGCTAATTTTTCGGCTAACTTAATAGAACCGTACAAGGAAAACACACCATGCTGAAGTATGATGCAGTTCAAATTGACGTAAAGAGTGTTCCGCTGAGTTGCAACGCACGCGAACGTTTCAAAACCTTTTCGCCATAGTTCCAACTGAGAAAATGTGGATAAAAATTTCGGTCGTACAAAGTTTTATTTAATTTTGAACAAGTAAACTGACCCCCGAACGTAAATTGGATGTTCATTTTTGACAATTTTTTAGAACGTTTGCTCGTGTTTCAACTGTAAGCTTTGATTCCCAGTCGATCAGAGCAGTCATAGCGAGCTTCATAAATTTTAAACGCAACCGAAAGTTGGGGAAACGCCAGACGCTCAGATGAACATCAGAAGGCTAATATCTGCATGCATTAAATTAGACCTTAGACATTTGAACCGCCCGATAGCGCTGTAGAGTTATTCCCATTTATTTGCAACGCTATTGAACGTTTCAATGTTCAAAGCTCAAATTTAAAACATGTAACAATCAGGACTTCGTTCTTCACATGCAGGTCGGGAGTTTTTCAAACGATCGCTTACGTTGAGACTTAGAAATTTACTGTAACTCTATGAGACTAACTATAGCCATAATAAATTTCCCATAAAGCTGAAATAAGCAAAGGTTCAAAAAACGCCAAAAACGTGCAACTGAGCAGCAATGTGCTCATTTGAATGTCAGTGTTTTCGCCATTATAATTTCATTCATCACTTTTTTCTACAAGTTTTAAAGTTGAACTTTGACCTTTGAACTCTACTCTGTGGCTTTGGAAACGTTCGCTTATTTGAACTTTATGAGACACGCTATACAATAACAGCATGTTTTAGATCAGAAATTTGACGTGCTCTTCAGCGGTTCAAATTAGTAAGTCCCATAAAGTTCAACGCAAGCGAACGTTCGAAAAGCGAGACTGCCTGAAATTGAGCAATAAGAGGCAGACGTGCGTCTGACGATTTTGTTAGCTTAGTTTCCAGAATTTTTGATTCGTTGGCTTCTGAAAACACTTTTGAAGAATTAGCACAAAAAGTTTTGAGCAATCGGGGCACAGTTTAGAGGATCATCAACAGGCGCATAGATGGGACCTTGCGCCGGCGCAAAGTTGATCTTGGGCCCCCTAGAGTAACATCAACCATACAAGATGATGCCATTTGCAGGGATGTACAAAATAATCGGCAGGAAACCATTCGACTACACAGTCAATTTTACGGAATATCGAAGTCTACACTGCAAAGACGAGTGCAAAATGCTGGTTTTTTGTACCGCCGAGCTGCCCAAAATTTCCTAACAACCATTCAGAGAGAAAAACAAATCCGTTTTGCTGACATGTACCTTGATGTTGATTGGAGCAGAGTTTTTTCTGATTAAGATTCTGGTACTGAAGTAGTCAAAACGACGAAAACACGGCAAGATTTAGATGTGACGGAGGCATTGCGAACTCTTTGAACCAAGTTTGGCTATAAATTCATTAGTTCAACAAGCTGTAAATTTTACAATATAGTGCTGTTTTAATTTTTTTTGGATTTGGATGCTTGGAACTTTCTGAATCAACCATGGACTCATCACATTTTGTTAATTCCACTTTACATAATTTTCTCATACCAAGTGTTGTTTCGCTCAATCCGCTTAATTGGATTTGGGTCTATCAACAAGATAACACAACACCACATACCGCTCAAGTTACGAAAACTTTTACTGGAGCACAATATTCCACTTCTGGAGTGACTGGCATACAGTCCAGATTTAAACCCTATTGAAAACGTGTGGGCCAGGATCAGAAAGATGTTGGCTGATCATCCTCCCACATTGCCGCAGGATGCTGTTTTAAAAATTCACAACATATGGATCTCTTTTCCCGAAGGATATGCCCAAAACATAGCTTTGAGTAGGCCAAAAAAACTCCAAAAAACCAAAGAAAGAAGGGGATATAGACTATAGATGAATTATTTTGTTCTTAGTTGTTCTTTTTATGCCTAATTTAATTCGAACTCTGGCCATTTTTCTTTTGAAACATTCGCTTGCGTTGCAACTTTATGGGACTGACTATCAAACGATCGCTTACAAGTTTTAAACTTGAACTTGACCTTTGAACTCTAATCTGTGGCTTTTGAAACGTTTGCTTATTTGAACTTTATGAGACACGGCTATACTATAACAGCTTGTTTTAGAGCAGAGAGTTGACGTGCTCTTCAGTGGTTCAAATTTGGCGTGGCCCACAAATCTGAAACAGGCAACATTTCAAAACAGAGTGTCCGGGTTGCTCAATAGCATGTTTTGGTGTTTTTCAAGCATTCGATTATTGCAACTTCAAGGGACAGACTATCAATGCCAAAATTAGAAAGTGTTGCAAAAAACGTCAAAGCAAGTTTTTAAAAAACATTTGAGTCTGAGTTAGGCTACGGAAACAGTTAAACCTTAAACAACAGCTTTTGAAACGGAAAATACCGTTGAGCAACATTGAATGTGTTTTCTGAAATTGAAATAATCGAGTGGCAAGATTTTTTTCGTCGCTACGAGTTTACGAGTTTAATGAATATTGAGTGAATGTTGATTCAACGCGATCAACACTTTTTTGAATTGTTTTTTAGACAAACGTCAAAAACTCAACAAAAAATTAAGTAGTTAAAGATATCTCAAAGAGTTTGCAAAAAGGATTTTTTAATAAGTGTTTCTTTATCGGCGCGCAAAAAGGTTTCATCCCTGACAAGTTTTTATTTGATTTCAATTAGTGGTAGTAGTAGTATAATGTACACCATAAAAAAGTTTGCCGATGAAAACTATTCAATAAAATCTAGAAGATTGTTTTGTAAATTTGGTGACTAGTATGCAGCCAGCATTGCATTGTGTCATTTTAAGTATCCCAGGCTGAGGTCCCAGACCAAAAGTCGATGTATCCTGACTATAAAAACCTCAAGTTGTCCGCAGTTCAGTGAAATTACACTCTGAAAACACTTTAGAAAATGGTTTAGAAACTAAGATGAAGACGTTTGGCATGTTTGGGGTGTTTGCAAGGTGCCAATGTGGGCAGGGCAACGTTCTAATGTAAAGTTTTGTGTATCAAAATTTCTTGTTTCTATCGTATTTTGCTTGAGTTACCGAATTATGCAGAACAAGAGGGGCCTTTTTGTGTTTTGAAGAATGAAAAATTTTCGCTTTCATCGTGAACATAACGATGATTTTAGTGAAGTGACTGATTGTGATTGGGTGTTTAACAGAAATAAGATAACGCAGTCATTACCAGCAATATGACGAAAGGTTTTGAAACTTAGAACCTTGAATTACTGTATAACCCCAATCTTCGCAACCTGCCAACTCTATACTCGCAATATCAAAACAGTAGTTGACCAAAGTCAGCAGATAATCTGTTTAAAAAACAATTCAATATTTCCGATTTATTGTTTCTAAATATTCAAAGGGTTTTTTTTCAGCTACTAATAAATGTGCGGATAAAATAAAACCAAACATCCCTTAAATTTTAATTAAATGGGTTACAATTTGACTTAATATAACAGCAACTTTTATCTTACCAACTTTCCTCTTAAAGAAATGTATTGAACTGTTATCGTTAGAAGTAGTCTTTTCTCCGTTTTCTCTCTGTCTTTAAAAAGAATACTGGCTACAATTTAAACAGATTTGCTTCGAAATTATTAATGATGTACTTTATGGAACTGTGGTTATTGTATTTTTAAAAGAGTTCACCGGGAAGAGCAAAATGTACCAAAAATTGGGTTCGGTTGTAGAGATAGGCCTCGCAGAGATTATTTTTTGAAACAGAAAGAAAACTTTACATTTTTAATTCAAACTTTAAAGAGCTCTAAAATGCTCATTTTTTCGCAAAAAAGCTAAATTTTACTAAAATGCTCATTTTTTCGAAAATAAACTTATATAAATTTTTAATAACGAAGTTCTTACACTTTGTAGTTACAGTTGCTTTTCGTGAAAATAAAGAGTAATTTTTTAGATTTCCTCGATATCAGTTTTTAAAATAGAAATCACAAAATTTTTTTCAAAATCAGGGACATTTTTTTCATTTTTCAAAACTTATAATTTTAAGGGCTGATAAAACTTAGGAAAAAAATTACTTAAAAACTTTGATATAACATTAAGTTTTCCTGTAAGTGTCCAGGATTTCTGACCTAGCATCTTCAAATTTACTGTAGCAATTTTTCGTCGCACGATTTTGCTAAGAAATTTTCAAATGAAAAATTGATAGGAAAGCATTTTTATTCTGTCTCTAAGTTGTTCATTAGGTCATATGATATAAGATTTCCTCAAAACTTTTCATTGTTATTTCTGTAGGCGTCATATTGGATTTTGCATTATGAAAAAATGGAAAATCAAAAAAATTATATTTGTTTATAGTTTTGATATGTTGTTTTGATTTTATGGTTTTTATTCAAAAATCAGAAAAATCTTGCAGACTATTTTTTACCAACCTGAACAGAAACAAGCATCCGTTTCCCATTTTCAGAGATTTAACGGAACCTTTTGCGCCACAGTTTGTAAAATACCTTTGCCAGCTTCCGATAAGGAAACGTTAAAACCTCAAAAGCTTAATCAGAAATTATTGTTCGCGTGTTTGGTAGCAGTAAATATCAAAATTTAATTAAGGAAATTTTTCTTACATCTGATGCAGTTTACTAGAGTCATTAATAATTAAAATTTAATTTTTTTGATCTGATTGCATTAGAATATTATCTCGTCGCACTTTAGATGTTGCTAAAGTTAAAGTTATCAGTTTCACTTGTCTATTTTTTGTTCCCTAATACATCAGGTATGAACAATATATGAAACTTCTGGAATTATTGCTCGCTGATTAGAATTTACTTCTATTCTTCGTGATCAATTTTTTCAATTGAGAATTACTTCGATCTCGTACCTGTTTGAGTCAAGAACGTTCATTCTTTAAATCCATCTATTCTGATTCATAAACTGTTTTTGCGAATACTAATAAAAGATTTCAGTGTTCATAAACAAAAATTGTATGGGCATCTCTTTTCAACTCAAAATAAATTTGACCAGATTAAAGACGCTACATGCATAAAAATAAAAAAGGACGGCTTGCAAAAAAGTTAAATTCATAAAATTGGCGAATCATTAATTACTGTTATGCTGAGTGAATATGGATATGTATATTTTATTGACATGATACCCGCCAAATCCTACTGGAATCGTTCACTGAATCAAAGTGTGCCCGACTTTTGTCTTTTATAACACGTTATAGTCCAAAAGATATACAAAATTGTGCTCATATAAACTAAAAGGCTCGATTGGGCGAGTCATAATTGTATTATTGAAAACGAGCGGTCTAGTTGTCAACCCAGGCTGAGGTCCCACATCGAAGTGACCAGGTCCAGACGATTTGATCCAATTTCTTTAATCTGATTTTTTTCCATACCTTTTATTTCGAATGCTGAATGCCCTGGTGGGTGTATGTTCTGAGGATGGCCCGTTCAAAGGTCATTTAATTCTGGGACCTCGACCTCGGCTAGGTGAGCTCTCAATAACCGGTCTTGATTATGGGTATACAAAATTGGTGATATTGATGACTTGGCTAATTCATTAATCACTGAACGAATTGTTTTACCACGCAATTAGTGGTAACATAATCATAAACAGAAGTTTGAAGATTTAAAAAATCTGCTTTAATGATGAGTCATTTGAAATTGGAATTGTTCAGCTGGCGGCATGTCAATTCGGACCAGTTTTGAAGCAACAGCTAGAAAAGCTTCATACTCAACCAATTCTTCGTCCAGATCGTGCCAGTAATGCGCAACTTTGGTTCGATTCCGGTCAGTTCCGTGGGAGTGCTCCGAAAACAAAAATAATCCCGGATCGTGACAGTGGAATACTGTGCCAAAAGTCATGGGGGAGTCCAGATTGTGATACAACAACCAATTGAGAAATTCTTGTTTGTCCAGAATTGGTTTAGCAGGCGGGGTTTCGGAAGCAATGTGACAATGAATTCTAGAATTCGTTACCGTAAAAAAGCCACCCAAAGAAATAATTTGGTTCGGAAACGATTGAGAAATCGCTCTTCTTATAGCAGTGATGAAACTTGTGTTTGAAATACGCCGTTTCACTCGAATTCGCAGCAAATTCTTTTCGTTACAATTTGAGGGTGAGGCGTAGATAT
Source organism: Convolutriloba macropyga (assembly GCF_964194025.1). NCBI lineage: Eukaryota > Metazoa > Xenacoelomorpha > Acoela > Convolutidae > Convolutriloba > Convolutriloba macropyga. The sequence continues at coordinate 71,827,360 of NC_134468.1, read as the reverse complement.
TCCCAACGCAGCTGAACACATTGTTTTCTACCAGACTACAAATCGGTTGTTTATTTTCATCAGCTGTCGAGGAAATATACGTTTCAAGTTTACCAGTCTGGGCGTTTTTGTAGGTTAGAAGTTCTGCATATCGTTTGGAACTGCAACAACCTCCAATTCCAAGACTAATTTCAGTGTCAGAAGAAATAGATTTGCCCAATTCCTCAATTTCTGAGAATAAATACTGTTTATGAGGGTTGAATGTCGGTATGAAATAGGGCATGCCTCCAATATCTATAGCCAGACCTCCGCTTGAAAGAGACACTGGAGGCAGCACATTATTTGATTCTTGAATATCGTGACTTGTTGCAATCGAAATATCAAGTTCTTTAAAATGCTCTCTCAATTTCTCCTCCAGCGCATTTTTCAAAGATTGCAAACTCACTTTGAAACAGTCTAATACTACAACTGGCAATTTTTGTTCAAACGACATTGTCTATATGATCAATCGTTGATATAACTGGTCTCTCCTCAGTCCAACTAGCTTCGACGGTAATTTTGCAAGATCTGGGAGATTTTGCAAGATCTGAAGACACAACCGTCATTCGCCTATGACGGTTATGTTGAAAATTTTTTCTTAATGTGGTTATCTTTTGAGAAGACGCTTATCTTGTAAGAATCTTGTAAGAGTCCGGCAAGATAACCGTCTTCTTTTGAATTAAAAAAATGGTTAATCAGTTCTTTCATTGCAAATAAAAAATATTCAGAATAGGTTGCTTGCATATATATATATATATATATATATATATATATATATATATATTATATATATATATATATATATATATATATATATAATATATATATATATATATATATATATATATATATATATTATATATATATATATATATATATATATATATATATATATATATATATATATATATATATATATATATATATATATATATATATATATATATATATATATATAT
>NC_134468.1:71758742-71826183 GCF_964194025.1 Convolutriloba macropyga | reverse complement strand
GGTGGTCGAAGTCTTTTCGGTCTGACCAAGGGTGGCCAAAGTCTGTCTGGTCTGACCAAGGGTGGCCAAAGTCTGTTTGGTCTGACCAAGGGTGGCCAACGTCTGTTTGGTCTGACCAAGGGTGGCCGAAGTCTGTTTGGTCTGACCAAGGGCGGCCGAAGTCTGTTTGGTCTGACCAACGGTGTTCAACGTCTGTTTGTTCTGACCAAAGTCTGTTTGGTCTGACCAGGGGTGGCCAAAGTCTGGCTGGTCCGGCCAATGGTGGTCAAAGTCTGTTTGGTCTGACCAATGGTGTCCAACGTCTGTTTGGACTGACCAAGGGTGGCCGAAGTCTGTTTGGTCTCACCAATGGTAGTCAAAGTCTGTTTGGTCTGACCAAGGGTGGCCGAAGTCTGTTTGGTCTGACCAAGGCCGGCCAAAGTGTGTTTAGTCTGACCAATGTTGGCCAAAGTCTGTTTGGTCTGGCCAACGTCTGTTTGGTCTGACCAAAGTCAGTTTGGTCTGACCAGGGGTGGCCAAAGTCTGCCTTGTCCTGCCAATGGTGGCCTTAGTCTGTTTGGTCTGACCAAGGGTGGCCAAATCTGTTTGGTCTGTCCAATGGTGGCCCCAACGTCTGTTTGGACTGACCAAGGGTGACGGAAGTCTGTTTGGTCTGACCAATGGTGGTCAAAGTCTGTTTGGTCTGACCAAGGGTGGCCAAAATCTGTTTGGTCTGCCCATTGGTGGCCAACGTCTGTTTGGTCTGACCAAGGGTGCCAACGTCTGTTTGGTCTGACCAATGGTGGCCAAAGTCTTTTTGGTCTCCCTTTCGTCTGTTTGGTGAGAGCAGTTGTTGTTCAACTTCTTTGCCTAAAGAAAAAAACACGAGCCAGAAAGATATTTTCAGGAAAGAGTTTACAAATAAAAAGTAATTCAGAGTTCATGAAGCTCAGTTTGCACAGTTTTTAGCTCAAACTACCAAAGGAGTCAGTTAAGAAGCTGAGGACATTTCTGCATCATATGCTTGGGCCCGTTTTGTGTGTGCCGCAGATGAAATCGGTCTCGACCATTTGCATCTAAGTCAGTTCTCTTGATAAGTTTAGGGCTTTTGTATCTATCTTTGAGCTTTTCGGCTAAAAACAGATTGTATCTAGTCCTCAGACTCGGCTCAAAATCCGCTCTGGGCAAAAAGCCGCTAATTCTAACGATGCGCGGATAAAGCGCTTTGATGACGAATTCGTAATTCCTATAGATGTCCTCGACACCCAATGAATTTACATCATTATCGCCACAAATATTGAACGCATGAGTAAATCTCAGCAGTTCATTTATCATGGTCCTCAGATGAATAGACCTTCTACCACCTTGAGAATTATAAGACGGGCTGCAAACAGGAAAAAAAATTAGCTAACTGACAAGACAAAGCCGTCAGCAGATAACAAATACTTACTTGTAGAGGCGAATTCGCTCATTTAGAACGCGTAAGTGCTCTGTATCGCGGAGATTAGAGTCTCCGACGAAAACGATTTTTGTCTAAGAAAAACATCAGATATGAATGAAGAACGCTTATATGAGACGACCCATAACTTGCGTTATGAGTCTACACATCAGAAACTATTACTTGCATAATAGCTTCAAACAATAAATTGTAATTTGAGTAACCACATTCAGTTTTGCACATCAGATAAGAGTAAAAACCGTCAAGTGCGACGACCATTAACTTGCGTTGTGAGTCTACACATCAGAAACTATTACTTGCACAATAGCTTCAAACAATAAATTGTAATTTGAGTGACCACATTCAGGTTTACACATCAGATAAGAGTAAAAACCGCCTAAGTGCGACGACCCATAACTTGCGTTGTGAGTCTACACATCAGAAACTATTACTTGAATAATAGCTTCAAACAATAAATTGTAATTTGAGAAACCACATTCAGTGTTACACATCAGATAAGAGTAAAAACCGCCTATATGCGACGACCCATAACTTGCGTAATGATTCTACACACCAGAAACTATTACTTGCGTAATAGCTTCAAACAATAAATTGTAATTTGAGTAACCACATTCAGTTTTGCACATCAGATAAGAGTAAAAACCGTCAAGTGCGACGACCATTAACTTGCGTTGTGAGTCTACACATCAGAAACTATTACTTGCACAATAGCTTCAAACAATAAATTGTAATTTGAGTGACCACATTCAGGTTTACACATCAGATAAGAGTAAAAACCGCCTAAGTGCGACGACCCATAACTTGCGTTGTGAGTCTACACATCAGAAACTATTACTTGAATAATAGCTTCAAACAATAAATTGTAATTTGAGAAACCACATTCAGTGTTACACATCAGATAAGAGTAAAAACCGCCTATATGCGACGACCCATAACTTGCGTAATGATTCTACACACCAGAAACTATTACTTGCGTAATAGCTTCAAACAATAAATTGTAATTTGAGTAACCACAATCAGATTTACACATTGGATAAGAGTAAAAACCACCTATATGCGACGACCCATAACTTGCGTTGTGAGTCTACAAATCCGAAACTATTACTTGCATAATAGCTTCAAACAATAAATTGTAATTTGAGTAACCACATTCAGATTTACACATCAGAAAAAAGTATAAACCGCCTAAGTGCGACGACCCATAAATTGCGTTGTGAGTCTACACATCAGAAACTATTACTTGCATAATAGCTTCAAACAAAAAATTGTAATTTGAGTAACCACATTCAGTTTTACACATCAGATAAGAGTAAAAACCGCCTAAATGCGACGACCCATAACTTGCGTAATTAGTCTACACACCAGAAACTATTACTTGCATAATAGCTTCAAACAATAAATTGTAGTTTGAGTAACCACATTCAGTTTTACACATCAGAAAAGAGTAAAAACCGCCTAAATGCGACGACCCATAACTTGCGTTATGAGAGAAGCGACACTTAGCTGCAGAAAACAAAATTAGCTTTGAAATTAAAAACAAAAACATCTAAAACAGTTACTACTGTTGAAAAATCAAGTTAAAAATCTAACTTCAAGAGCTCAAATAAGAATTAAAGATCTTATTTTAACAGGAGAGTTTAAGAGTGTTCAAAACATTTACAGAGCTTCATAACGCAGCAATCAAATTCGGAAATTGCTACAGCGAATACTTTCAATAGAGAGTCAGCGTTTATCAGTTCTTCTTGTTCAGTTTTTCTGATTGTATAGAAAAACCCTTAACCGGGCCTATTTCCTCTAAAAGTTTATATTCCAGAACACTTGCATGAAGTTTTCCGAAAAACGGAGCATCCGCAATTGACACAAAATACAAAACATGTCCAAAGCACTCAGTGTCGTTCTTTAAGTAACGCACAAAGCTGTTACAGAGACCAGAAGACGGCGCACGCGAATAAGCAGGAGAATCAAAATAAACACCGTTTTTCCAAAAACGATTCAAAAAGGTGGCATTTGTATACATTGAACGCCCCACTCGAAGACTTTCAGTTTCTCGCATATAACCGGAAAAATTTGAAGTACCCGAATCTTCATGACGGAGTAACTGCTTCACGAGGCTACCGAACTTACTATCATCGCAATTGTGATGGAGATCTAGCAGTCGCTGTTTTTGCAGAAAACGCCGGCATATAATTTCGAATTTGTGATGCGATCCGCTATAAACTTCGCCTAAAATTCTGTTCGCCGACTCGAAGCTCATTGCAGAAAACGAGAACAGGGGTCCAAATCTTCTCACTTGCTCTGGAAGATGACGCAAAGAGTGAACGTTAATCGTTTCTGATCTTTCATTCCCGTCAAATATGTCCACTACACTTGCGCAAAAGCTATCTAGAAGTTTTTCAGACAGCAGGATGTCTTTCTCGCGGCTGGATTCGAGCAGCAACTGAATTCCAAAGACAAGATTCAATAAATTCTCATATAACATTGTTGGAATCTTGTTTAGAAAAACAATGGGACTTATATAAAACATCCAATTAAAAAATTCGTTAGCCTTGAATGTTCCTATCTCCTCCAATGAACGTATTTTTCGGGAGTAACTAATGAGTTCACGTGGGCATGCAAGCGATTGAATGACCTCGTTAATTTCGCGTTTGGACATAGCCGCAGAATTTTTCAGCAGTTGTCTTAGGAGCTCAGGTAATACTCCGAGAAGAACGCAATGCATATAATCTACCGGCGCTGCCAAAGGAGGATTATCCACTAAATCACTGAACGCACTGCGACCTTTTACTCCGTAAAAATTTACCTGACCAAGATGACAAAAGTTCTGCGGAGCCAATGTACTTATCGTTGAGCTCTGGTTCCCGAACATCTCCACTCTGCCGAAAGGGATAGTAGGCATGTGTTTTTCCGATGGTCTTGCCCTCAGCAGTACAGAAGTGACAACCGAAACATCCGTTGAACTGAACCATGTTTAATACATGGGCTTTCGCACACATATCTGCTACCAACAATCGTACTTTGAAAATGACTTTGGCTCTAGGAAAATTTAAATTGTCAAATTCAATTGGAGATATGAGTTCAGTGCGCAACCAGGGCACAATTTCGTTCCAATTTGGGGCACCATTACCAACAAAAAGACATGCTAGAATAATGTTCTTGCGCGACATTCGTAAAATTGGTGGTAGATCGGAGCACTGCAACCAGACTGGCCACAATTCCTTTTTGTAGGTTGACTTTTTTATGTTGACGCCGTCCGTTGAAAGCACAAGATTCATCTCAAGGTCTAAGCTGCTGTAAGGTAAAACAATCGGTGCAACCTGCGGATTAAGGTCTACGTCAGAATTCTGAAGTCTGAATTCCGAATACGCTGCAATTTGATTTAAATTTCGCTGTACTATTTTCCTCAATTGATTTCGGAAATTTAAAATGATAACATTTCCCTTCGAATTTGTTAAAAAAGCCCTTGTTTGGTTGCTCAGATCTTGCTTCATTTTCCTGACCAACGAATGGCCAGATGGTAATTTATTGTCTCTCGGCAGTACAGCCTCAGTAATTGAGTAAAGAGCTAGGGAGGCCTCATATGAGAGAGCAAAACGCGAACTGAAAAGCTCAAGAAGAGAAGTTGCTTCATGTAGCGTAACCTCACTGCCAGAACATAACATTACTGAGCTCCTCCTTTCAACCAACTCCTCCTTCGAACAACCTTCTGTAACCGTTGAGACTGAACATGCTAATGGCTGATACTCTATAGGGGATGAAACTCTTGGAATTTGTGGTGTTTGAATGTCTTCACTCATCTCATCGCTGCTTTGAACTGATTTGGATAGCTCTGGTTTTTCATTACAGCAGGGAATATCAGAAGGAACTCTTTTCCGGGAAATATCATATCTACTTTGGGTAAAATCTGGCGATGTTTGAGACTGATATCCACTAACTGGAGATGCTGTTATTCTATTATACATTTCTACTAGATCTGTTTGTCTCAAACGTTTTTTCTTGGGTCTGACAGTAGTTGGTGCATTCTCGGAAATTATCTCTTCGTTAAGCAAGTCATGTACTGTTTCGCTACTAATCTCGTCGATGTACGAATTAATTTCTAAATTGGCCTCAGCTTGCATCTCAATGTCACACGTACGACACCTACAGGCATTCTGTTCAAAAACTCGGGGCCATATTTAGCGAGCAGTTCAGACTGCCTCATAATCCGTCTTTTCGTTCTTAGTTGAACAACACCGAGAGAACTGGAGAAATCGTATTCACAATTAGGGGTGCAGTCCGAATTCACAAAGCGTATTGGCCCAACTAAAATCAAAATTTCACCAGTTCTCTCAGAGCCCATAACTGACCAATCATTTACTCCATCAGGAATTGGTCTTAAGAACCCGATTGGTCCCTTTATTACACTCTGTGGCTTCAAGTCCTCAGTCCCAATGTACATTAACCGATATCCACCGTAACTGTCGCAATCTATTTTAAAGGATGGGTTCAAACTATCATAGGACTTGCAGACTATCTCGTACGTCTCCTTCTACAGATCATTTGTCAAAATTTTTTGATCGAACCGCCGCTCTGACAACGGCCTAACCAAGCATTCCGCAATCCGGTGGCAAGCTTCAACTTTCCGTATTACAGCGTACAAATCACATTGACTTAGAATGGCCCAGTTAACTTTTCTCGAGAGCATTCCACTTTGAAAAAAATATTCTTACTTTAAACTTTGCACCGGAAACAATTTTTGCTATCAACAAAAAAAGATCTCTTATTTACTACAAAAGAGAAAGACAAAAAACAACTTATAGATAGAAATCTTTTTTTCTATGCAAGTTTTCCAATTAACCAGACAAAAATAGGCTAATTTACACATAAATTTTCAATGAGCTCTGAAAACACCGTGGACAAATTTTAGAACAACAACAGAATTCATAGTTTAAAACAAGCATAAGCAGAAAACTTGAGATTACAAGCTCAAAAATTAAGTTTGAGAAGACAATTAGGAAAAGATGACTTAGACAGATAACTTTAACAAACATCAAGTAAACAAAAACCGCACATTATCAAAACCTTCACCTAATGGAAAGGGAACAGTTTTCAAGTTAAGACTTGTTTTTTTTAAAAAGAGTTAAGCAGCTAAGAAAGTTTTGATGAATAATTTTTTCAGGAACTGTTCTCAGAGGCCGAGGACGCGAAATTGTTACTTGGGGGGTCATTCTCGTCCTGTCCTCCAAGACTGCCAAAAAACTTCACCTCTCGTTGGTTTTCAGTTCGTTTGCCCTGTTGTTAAAGCTCGTTTTAGCGTGCTCATACATACCGAGCCATTCCTCGTCGTATTTCAATCTGAAGAGCTCTGTAACAAAAAGCGTTGTATAGTTTGCTACTGAAAATTTATCAGCTTTTCACAAAACAACATAACAACATTACAATCGGCCTTTAAACAAAACAAAACTCTATAGGTAGTTTTTTCACTGAAACCACATAAGATTTTCAAAAAAGTTACATAAAAAATTACTTAATAAAAACATATTACATAAAAAAACTATGAAAAACATTACAATGAAGAGCTCTGTTTCAGAAAACGTTGTATAGATAGCCTTCACGAAAAAATTATCAGCTTTTAAAAACTAAAAAAATACACACAGACAACCAAGTTCATGGAGGGAAAGCATGCTTTCATCTGATTTTTGCGTGTCGGACTGAAGTCAGTTCTCCCAACAACGCCAGCTTTTGGTCTCTGGGGCGACAGCATGTGCACTTTCAGCTCCTCCGTATCCCACATTTTGTTTGTTGCCTGTCGCATTATTGACGCAGCACTTTTGCCTGTGATCTTTGCCAGATCGAAACCTGTCGCTGGACCCTTGGTCACAATCAAAGATGGTTCTGTCCCATGCTCAATGTCTTTCGCTTGAGGTAGAGCCAACCCAAATCGTGCAATTTGTTGATCCTGAAGCACATGGCAATCTGTTGGTTCTGTTTTTGGACAATAAAATTAACAGACAACTGTTTCAAAAAAGAAGGCGGCATTAAAACGTTTCCAGATTTGTTCTCAATGTAAAGCTCAAATATTTAAAAATCAGATTAACTTTAAGTCGTCAAAACGTTTTTTTTCTACAAAAAAAAACTGTCTGTGAAGTGATACTATAATCTTGAGCTGGTTGGTGTGATTTTGAAGCTCGTTGTAGTTTCGGTTCGCCAGGGAACTGTTGGCGCCCTTAAGATCTTTCACAGAGTTGTTTAAATTGGCAACAGTATCCCGTAACTCTGATTGCACTGTGACACTGTATTTCACTGCGTCCAGCAAACTTCGATACAGCTCATTGCCTTCTAAACCTCCCACTACTTGAGCGCCGCTCTTTCTGAGCCTCCTAGGGTTTCCTGGAGCTGATGTCATTACACTTTGGCAAGGCTGACTGCTTGTCTAAAGAAGCAGTTAATAAGACAAAATCGACTATTGAAATCAAAAAATGCGCTTTCCATACCTCGGCAATCAACATCTCTTGGTCTCGGTTTGTAGCCAACTCATCGATTTGAAGTGGAACTTTACCGAGGAGCCGATTAACCTCACCGCCGTCAATTAACGGCATCGTTGACTGGGCGGATGCTTCTAAATGAGGATTGGGAATCGTCGTATCATTGCCACAGTTTACTTGCGCTTGCTCAAACAAGAGTTTTTTATTTGCAGTCGGAACTGATTGCTGACGTCCCATAAAATGAGAAGAAAATACGGGAACAGTCAAATTGGGGTCAGTGCTGAGCTGAAAGGACAGTTCAGAGCTCCCTACCGACTCATTTCTCTGTGTTTGGAGATAATTCTGTTCCTCTTGAAGGCAAAAGCCTCTATGGCCCACTGTATTCACGAGCGCAGACCAAATAAAGGATCCAGTTCTCGGGTTCCTCTTGGTATTCTTGATGTCAATGTGCACTCCAGCCTTGAAAATAATGTTCGTAGAAAAAAATTTCCGGAAAACTTTTTTAAGAAACCCAGGCACTTGAATTATAATTAAGGACAAGAAAAAACTACTCGCCTTTATTGCGACACGCTCCTCATTACTGAGTCCAATAGCACCACTAAAGGCAGAGTTCACAACGAGAGTTGATCTATCCTCGAATTTCAGGAACCACCAGCGGTTTTTTAAATAAATAGCTCTTTGCTCGTCGATCATTCTTGCCTCTTCTCTTGCTGACTTAAGCCTCTTGTGACAAGAAGAAGAGGTCCTTGGCTCTAAAATGACGGTTGTGAGAGTCAGTTGAGGACCTAGGGGACGTTTGAAACTTGGCAAAAATTAAAACATACATTTAAAGGAAAAAATTGCGTTTAAAAAATCAAAAAAACTGCTCTCAAAAGTTTTCGCACACATTGACGTTTTCCTCGCCTTGCCCCACCACCCTCCGCCAAAACCGCTACCAGACTGTAGACCTAGTTCCTCTAACAATAGTTTCACATGTACCGAATCAGTAATGGAGGGATATAATGTCCCCCAATCTCGATAAGATTAAATAAACAAAATCTCAATAAATTTACTGGAGTTACCTTGTGCTTGTTCAAGAACTTATCTGTGAGGTTTGCACCCAACTAGTTCAGACCTGTTAACTTAGTTAGTACATGCAATGGGCTCAATCATCTCAAAATTTGAGTCCAAAACATTTACTCAGCAAAAAGTTATTAACGAACGAGCACTGGGCATGAGCCAGTTTTTCAGGGTACAGAGTCTGAAATCTTTAATATTTACTAAACTACTGAACTGATCAGACCAAAAAATAGCTCATTAAAACCGCAGTGAAAAAGGCTTCAAAATCATTACATCAAAAAACTATTCGTAACTTATGTTTTAGCTTCGTTTAGTCTCTGAAATTGAGAGAACAGTTCGAAAAATCATTTATTCCTAAACACTTTCTGACACGAATTCCAAGCCCGCAACGAGGCGCCACGAATAACAAACCCACCGCCATCTTCAACTCAGTAAAAACTTGAACACTTAACGCGGCCCAGGTTCTCAGTGGGGGCGTTGCGGGATGCACGGCCGAACTAATCACATTACCCCTCGACACCTTAAAAGTCAAAGCGCAGACTGACCAAAAGCACTTCAAGCAGAACTGTTTACAGAAACTTTGCCAAAATGGTCACGAACAACGCACATATATCGCAAATGGTGCATAATAGTAAGCAGGCGGGTTGCGCGCCTTTAGGGGTGAAGTCTTAACTACAGCTTGTCACCGATAAATGATAATGGCAGCGGTTAAATTCGGCTGTTCCGACTTAGTCAAATCCGAGTACTGCAGACCTCTTGGCGTAACTGATGACCCGAAATTCACACCAAATTCAGTTAAAATCTTAGCTGCATCTACAACCGGAAGCCTGGCTGTGTTCATTGGTCAACCCATCGGTCTCCGAGGACAGCGCAAGTTGACCCTCTATCGATATGTCACAATGTGCTCGTTGGTTAATTTTTCAGCGGAATCGTGACGCAACTACTTCAGACCTATTAATTTAGTTAGCGCACATGATGAGCTCACTCATATCAAAATTTGAGCCCAAAACAGTCACTCAGTAAAAAGTTATTAACGAACGAGCACTGAGCATGAGCCACTTTTTAGGGGTACAGAGTCTAAAATCATGATTATCTCCCAAAATACTGAACCAATCGGGACCAAACCTGGTTCATTAGAACCGCCTTGAAATTAGCTTTACAACGATATATATGACTTTATTTTGATCAGTGTTTCGCGACATATCGGTGTATGAGCATAGCTCCATTTGACCAATGTCGATACAAGTTACCTTGTGCTTGTTCAAGAACTTTTTTGTGAAGTTTGCACCCAACTAGTTCAGACCTATAAATTTAGTTAGGACGTGCAATGAGCTCAATTATCTAAAAATTTGAGCCCAAAACATTTAGTCAGCAAAAAGTTATTAACGAACGAGCACTGGGCATGAGCCAGTTTTTCAGGGTACAGAGTCTGAAATCTTTAATATTTACTCAAGTACTGAACTGATCAGTCCAAGACATAGCTCATTAAAACCGCCGTAAAACAGGTTTTAAAAGCATTACATCAAGAAACTATTCGTAACTTATGTTTTAGCTTCGTATAGTCTCTGAAATTCAGAGGACAGTTCAAAAAATCATTTATTCCTAAACATTTTCTGACACGAATTCCAAGCACGCAACGAGGCACCACGAATAACAAACCCACCGCCATCTAAAACTCAGTAAAAACTTGAACACTTAACACAGCCCAGGTTCTCAGTGAGGGCGTTGCGGGATGCACGGCCGAACTAATCACCTTACCCCTCGACACATTAAAAGTCAAAGCGCAGACTGACCAAAAGCACTTCAAGCAGAACTGTTTATAGAAACTTTGCCAAAATGGTCACGAACAACGCACATATAATGCAAATGGTGCATAATAGTAAGCAGGCGGATTGCCCGCCTTTAGGGGGGAAGGCTTAACTACAGCTTGTCACCGACAAATAATAATGGCAGCGGTTAAATTCGGCTGTTCCGACTTAGTCAAATCCGAGTACTGCTGACCTCTTGGCGTAACTGATGTCCCGAAATGCACACCAAATTCAGTTAAAATTCTAGCTGCATCTACAACCGGAAGCCTGGCTGTGTTCATTGGTCAACCCATCGGTCTCCGAGCACAGCGCAAGTTGACCCTCTATCGATATGTCACAATGTGCTCGTTGGTTAATTTTTCAGCGGAATCGTGACGCAACTACTTCAGACCCATTAATTTAGTTAGCGCACATAATCAGCTCACTCATATCAAAGTCTCAGCCCAAAACATTCACTCAGCAAAAAGTTATCAACGAACGAGCACTGAGCATGAGCCACTTTTTAGGGGTACAGAGTCTGTAATCATGAATATCTCCCAAAATACTGAACCAATCAGGACCAGACCTGGCTCATTAGAATTGCTTGAAAAAAAGCTTTACAACGATGTATATAACTCTTTATTTTGATCAGTGGTTCGCGAAAGACCGACCTATGAGCAGGGGGCAAGTTGACCCCAGTCGACCCATGTTACCTTGAGCTCGTTCGTAATTTTTTTCGTGAAATTAGTACGCAACTAGTTGAGACCTATTAATTTAGTTAGCACACATAATGAGCTCACTCATATCAAAAATTGAGCCCAAAACATTCACTCAACAAAAAGTTATTAACGAACGAGCACTGAGCATGAGCCCCTTTTTAGGGGTACAGAGTCTGAAATCATGAATATCTCCCAAAATGCTGAACCAATCGGGACCAGACCCGGCTCATTAGAACCGCCTTGAAATAAGCTAACTTTACAACGATATATATGACTTTTTATTTTGTTCAGTGGTTCGCGAAAAACCGACCTATGAGCAGGGGGCAAGTTGACCCCAGTCGATCCGAGTTAGCTAGTGCTCGTTCGTAATTTTTTTCGTGAAATTAGTACGCAACTTGTTGAGACCTATTAATTTAGTTAGCACACATAATGAGCTCACTTATAACAAAAATTGAGCCCAAAACATTCAGTCAACAAAAAGTTATTAACGAACGAGCACTGAGCATGAGCCACTTTTTAGGGGTACAGAGTCTGAAATCATGAATATCTCCCAATATACTGAACCAATCGGGACCAGACCCAGCTCATTAGAACCGCCTTGACATAAGCTTTAGAACGATATATATATGACTTTTTATTTTGTTCAGTGGTTCGCGGAAGACCGACCTATGAGCAGGGGCCAAGTTGACCCCAGTCGACCCATGTTACCTTGAGCTCGTTCGTAATTTTTTTCGTGAAATTAGTACGCAACTTGTTGAGACCTATTAATTTAGTTAGCACACATAATGAGCTCACTTATAACAAAAATTGAGCCCAAAACATTCAGTCAACAAAAAGTTATTAACGAACGAGCACTGAGCATGAGCCACTTTTTAGGGGTACAGAGTCTGAAATCATGAATATCTCCCAATATACTGAACCAATCGGGACCAGACCCAGCTCATTAGAACCGCCTTGACATAAGCTTTAGAACGATATATATATGACTTTTTATTTTGTTCAGTGGTTCGCGGAAGACCGACCTATGAGCAGGGGCCAAGTTGACCCCAGTCGACCCATGTTACCTTGAGCTCGTTCGTAATTTTTTTCGTGAAATTAGTACGCAACTAGTTGAGACCTATTAATTTAGTTAGCACACATAATGAGCTCACTCATATCAAAAATTGAGCCCAAAACATTCACTCAACAAAAAGTTATTAACGAACGAGCACTGAGCATGAGCCCCTTTTTAGGGGTACAGAGTCTGAAATCATGAATATCTCCCAAAATGCTGAACCAATCGGGACCAGACCCGGCTCATTAGAACCGCCTTGAAATAAGCTAACTTTACAACGATATATATGACTTTTTATTTTGTTCAGTGGTTCGCGAAAAACCGACCTATGAGCAGGGGGCAAGTTGACCCCAGTCGATCCGAGTTAGCTAGTGCTCGTTCTATAATAACTCGCTATATCACCATAACCCATTAAAAAAAGCACACTATAACTAACAGAGGTCAGCATTGGCTCCTGAGTGAGCTGGTACTGGGGCACAACAAAGATCTTTCGGCCAGTACTATGGCCGTTCTGGCTGGAACGCTGGTCTTCCTCTGGGTCTGGGTCTCTGTCTCTCAAATTTGAAGGATAATGCAGTGCATCAACAACGATTGGTCGAACAACAGGACCTCGTGCTATCATTGGGACCTTCACGGTAGCACTCTTTTTAACAATTTTGCCTCGGTTCGACATTTGGATTATCTGAAAAGTACATAAATTTGGTGATTTCGGCTATTTTAGGGGCTGAAACGGCTGAAAAATGGCTGAAAACGGCCCAAAACACCTGAAATACCCTCAATAGACCCTCCCGGGGTGCTAATAATCACCCAATAATCAATTTGGTATGCCCCCGGCATCATTTTCTAGCACCCCGGGAAAGTGGCCAAAAAGTAATGCCAAAGTCGTGGCACGTTGCGAAATTTTTTTGAATTCGAAAAATTCACTCGAGTTTTTTTGAAAAATTGGTTTTGACTTGGGAATCAACTTGCAAGTGTAATCCAAGTCTTGGTAAAGACTTGTAAGACTTGCAGACTTGTTTTTAGACGTGCACAGTACTGATATATGCTTGTAGACTTGCAATTTGACGTGCCCAGTACTGATCTTGACTTGCAGTTCAGTCCGGGTACTCTGAATATTTTCTGCTAGTTTATTACGCAGAAAGTATCTCTGTCAAGATAAATTATACAATGAATTCATTACAAAAATATTGTCATGAATTGAAAAACGAAATGGGTAAGGGTATTGGCTCCTGATACTTCTTAAAAAATTCTATACAAGGAAATAATAACTTATTGAAAGGCACAAAACGAAGCGAAGAAATACTTAAGGGAGTTCCGTTCCTCATAAACATTTTTCGATTCATTTTGAATTATAGGAGCAACATGTGCGTTATGGTTTTACGTCACTTTCCCGACAGGTAGATTTCTTCATAAATATTTCAAGGTCAAAAATAGCTGGAGGACGAATTTTTGTGTTGTAGTTGGGCAGAAAATTTAAAAGTATGTCTGTTTTGTGCACTAAATTAAGATGGTATTGTAATTTTTTGTAGCGAAATTTGAAAAACTGTTAAACTCCAAATATTCAGTTAGATAGAAATTTTTAAATCTATTTTAATCAAAAAGACCAAAAAACAATGGCCCACGGAGCAAAATTTATGTTCTTTATACGCGAAAAAACCGTTAAGGTGAGAAAATTACGGGTGTCACCACACTGTTATAAGTTATATAGCAAGAATAAATGAACGTTTTTGAAAACACCTTCCCATAATTCCACACAATCCTTTGAGAGATCACTAATCACTGCTCAAGTTTGTTGCAGCAAATCAAAGCAATTTGAAATACTGATTATTTAGATTGTCAACATAAAAAAATTAATAACAAAGTAGTTTCAAAAAAGTACTATAATTTTCAAAATAAAAAAGTTCCGTTTTCTACAAAGACGAATCTCTTTTTCCCCCGGTCCACTCTGGACTTTTAAGAAAAAAAATTAATTTTTTGTTAGTAGAAAAACGCATGTAATTTTAAAGCTTAACTTTGAACTAACTTCTACTCATCACTTTTGCGAGAAGGTTTCTTCGCATTTTTACTCATCACCAATCACTTTTGCCAAAAAAAATTTACCACTCGAATGAAGTGCGCAAAGTTCTCATGGCCTAATAAGTGTCAAATAGTTAGATTTGAGTAGTTTTTTCTTACTTCAACGCTGAAAAACGATTTGAAAAATTCTTTCATTTTTTCCAAACACGAAGGATCGGCGTCGTAATAAATTTCAAAATGTTTCAAATTTTATCACCGTGTAAGTTTTTTGCACTGAAAAATTTTTAATCCGTTAAGCCGTATTTTTCTTTACTCACACAACTGTTCATTTCGCAGTTCAAATCACAAAAGGAGGCTCGTTATTGTGCGTTCGCACATGATGTTCCGACCCGAGCTTATCAACATTCTTTACTTAATTGTCAACCAAATGACGATATAACAAAAATAGCTATTTGAGTTTAAAACAATCTTTTACACAATCACTTAATGCCATGCCTCATTACAGCGCCAACGAGATCTTCCGTTAAAGAGACTGCGAGAAAAAAACAACAAAATCAGCAAAAACAAATTTATCACAGCAAAAACAATATCAAAACTTAAAAGCACCTAGTAACAACGTCAAAATGCAGTCAGGTAAAACCTTAACTACAGAATTTTACTTTTTCCTAACTATGCAGCAGATGAAAATTTTTCTTCAAGAGAATAGGTAACAAGTCGACAAAGAGAACGATTAGTGATGCGAAATTCAAAAATTAATCAATATGTTTTAAACCAAGAAACTTCAAAAGTCTTAAAAATCATTAGATTTTAACTAAATAAACCTTGACAAATTACTAAAAATCTATTATGAAACCAAAAGAACTTGTCTTTGGTTAGACTAAGCCATAGAAACGGACGGACTAAAGATGCAGAAAAACTTTAAAAAATTACAAACGATTTGCGAAAACATAAATTGTTGATACCATTAAAATCATTGGCTATTATCTGAATATTATGTACTTTTAATTCAATTGTTATTTCTACTATTTCAGCTAGAGGATTTATACTGAGATATTAACTAAGTTTACCTGGGCCACATTTGAAAACCATTGGGATCTGTTATTACGCGATTGTGTTGAAAGAAGAGAAAAAGAAACACAAAACTTAACACTCAAAAAACGTTTATAAAAACGCAAATTGTGCAACAAACAAAACAACAGTGACAAATCAAATAAGTAGATGTGTTATTTTTGGAAATACAAGAAATTGAACGGAACCTCTCAACGATGAAAATAAGTTACAAGTTGACGAAAAGAACAACAAAAACTGAAAAGTTTGAAAAAAAAATTGATGTATATCAAAAATTTTAGGACTATTCGCTATAAACTGAGTGCTTCGGGTAACATCATCATTCATTCAATCTTCAAATACAAGCTCATACGTCCGGTCAGCAATTTACGGCTACTTAAAGAACAAAAAAACAGGAAAAAACAGCAAATTCAAGAAAGAAATTGAGCGAGAAAATTGTCGAAGGTATTAAAAATTGAACTTTTCAATAAAAACTTTTCTTTTTTCAAAATATGTTTTTCACAGCAATGGGATTCTTCTTTTTTTAACTATATACATTCTAAGAATCACCAAATTTGAACAAATACATTAGAACAACGAAAATTTTGAGAAAACTCATAGTATCAACGCCATAAAATTCAATAGCTTTCAACGGAAGCCAGTAAATACGCTAAATTCATGGGACGAGAAATTTTTTCGCCATTCATATTTCATTAGTAAACCGTTACAACACGTTATTGACTATGAAAAAAAAACAACAAAAACAGGTAAAAACGAAAAATTCAGTAGAAAAGTGCCTGAAGAAAGTGTCGGAGCAATTAAAATCAGAAGCTCTACTCTGAAAACTTTATCTATGATCCATTGAACGTCTTCCCTAAACTAGGAGAACTATCAGTATAAGGATAATGTGATAAGATTTCAAAAGGAACCAAAAAAAAAGAAAAAGTATCCAGGAATTAAAAAAAATTATGAAAACCCGTGGCATTGAAGTTTTAAAACTATTAGGTGGAAGATAAAACCGGAAACCAGATGATTCTGTATGCAGTACAAAAAAGGAGGTCCTCAATACTGGGACTGACTAACAGTTCACGAAAAATTTAAAGGTTGGTTAATGTTAAAAAAATTTTTTGAAGAACTACTTTTAATGACTTAACAGCCATTAAATTCTATAGCTTTCAACGGAAGTCAAGAAATACACTCCGATATGCCCGAATGTGAGGAAAAACATATTTGTCATGCATAGTTAATCAATAAAGCATCACAATAAGTCTTATGACAATGAAAACAGCAACAAACAAGGTAAAAACCAAAAGTTCAGTAGGAAAATGCGAGAAGAAAGTGTCGCAGCCATTTAAAACATTGGCTTTTCTCTGAAAACTTCATCTGTGATCCATTTAAGGTTTTTTTAAGCCAATGGGAGCTAAAATAAATATTTTAATAATGTTATAAGAGTTCAAGAGTAACCAATAATACGAAAACATTCAAAAGTATAAAATTTTTTTTGAAATCTTGTCATTGAAGTCATAGAAACAATAGTTAAGAAATTAAAACCACTAACCAGATTAAATTTGTGGCAGTAGAAATGAGTTGGGACATTTAACTACTGAGACTGACTAACAGTTCACTTCAAAAAATTTGGTTAATGTTCAGTTAAATTTTTGGAAAAATTATTTTCAAAGTCTTAACAGCCATTAAAATAATTAGCTTTCAACAGAAGTCAATAAATACATTCAATAATAACCCACTCAAGATGTGAGGACAATGACGTTTGTCATTCATAGGTAGTCAATAAGACACCACAACAAGTCTTATGACTATGAAAACAACTATCAAAAACAAGGCAAAAACCAAAAACTCAGTAGAAAAGTGCGAGAAGAAAGTGTCGAAGCCATTTAAACCAAAATTTTTTCTCTGAACTCTTTATCAGTGACCCATTGAACGTTTTTTTAAAGCCAATGAGAGCTATCAATGTTTGGATAATGTGATATGAGTTCAAAAGTAACCAATAATACGAAAATAACCACAAAAATTAAAAAAAATTGAGATCTTGTGTCATTGAAGTCATATTTCCAATAATTAGTAAAAAGAACCGCTAACCAGATAAAATTTGGTTGCATTAGGAAGGAAGAGGGTTCTGTCATTTCTGAGACTGACTTACAGTTCACGAAAATAAGTTTATGATTGGTTAATGTTCAAAAAATTTTCGAAAATAGCTGTCCACTCAAAGCACTAGATAAGTTCACATAGTGCCCATTACGGAACATATTGCACCTTTAGTTAATGAGTTCATGCTATAGAACTCCAAAAAAATTCGTCAATCCTCAAAAAGAAAATCAAATTTTCTTTTAAATTTAAGAAAACTCGAAGCCAAAAAATTAGTCAATCCTCAAAAAGAAAATCAAATTTTCTTTTAAAATTAAGAAAACTCGAAGCCAAAAAAACATGAGCAATTCCTTGAAAACGAATTTGACTGTATATGAGGTATGTAGTTAACGGAGATTTGATATGAAAAGTAACTAGTCTCTAGGTGACTTTAAAAAACAAAAATAAATCTGAACAGTTTTTTAAAAAAAGAGCTCTCAAACAGAATTCGATTTTTTTGATAGTTAACTTCCCTATGAGACCAGAACTAGTCTTTTTATCGTCTTCAGACTATTCGGAACACACAATTGGTTCATTTTTTGGCATGAAATGTAAATTTGAAATACTATTTTTATAGAAAATATTTTAATTCGAAGAAAAGTTACAGTAAAAGTGAAGAAAATCATGCCAAATATCCCGTGTTAGCACAAAACTTCAATCCTGAAATAACTCATCGAAAAAAACGAAATTAAAAAAAAATCTTTTTAACTTTGACTTCTACGCTGAAACAGTTTTTTTATGCTACCACTCAAATTTCTCTACGATGAGTATTGATCGGCCAAAATTGACTGAACAAAAAAACCCATTTGAGTATATAGTTCCTCCCCCAACAAGTGGGTTGGAACAAAAATTATTAAAATTGTTGAGAAGTCCCTCTTTATACGAAAAAATCAAACCAGCAATAGTTTATTGCTGATTTGATCAAAGTGATTTGTTTTTTTTTTTTGGAGAATTATAAGAATCCGAATAATAAAAGCTATTAAAAAATTTAATGCTTGGATGATTTTATCGTTTGGTCTCTACAAGTGTTCTTAAAAGTCACTGTTGCCGGGTGATGGGATTAGTTTGTTCTCAATGTTGAGCGCAATTACATTTCTGTTGCGGCTGCTCAAGAATCTCAGCGGAACCGATATAGCACAGCCTGGTTCTGGAGTTTTACGCCGACCTGGTTCTTCACTGGGTTCGATTGACTAACGATCTCGCAGAAATAATTAGTCGCTCGGACGTATTAAAGGACTGTAACTTTATTTTTGTTGATTGAAGTTAAGAAAATCCTTAGTGATAGTCTATGTTCAATCTCGTGCTGAAGTTTGTAAGGCTTCAGCCAGTAGCTAGTATTGTTGCAAACTTCTCGTTAAGTAAGCTCAACTAACTTAGAACTCGCAAGATCTTAAGATCTAGCAAAACTTAGCAAAAAGACTAAAGTTGTTAGAGAATCAAATTTTAGTCTATCTGAGATCCAACTGCTCTTGGTAACACTTTCTAATGGTTCTAAATACAATACGGTTTGACTAGTCAAACAATTGGGTTAAAGTAAATAATCAAATATTTATCATTTATAACATCATCGCTACTTGTTTCTGATTGGTTAATCAAGAAAATGATTTAGGTCATTGTTTACATAGTAAATGTCAAATTACTGCAATCTTTATTTTTGTTGACATAAGCACGGATGGTTATTACGTAGCTCTAAATGCCTCGAATGTACGGTATTTCACCTTTAATGATCATCTAAAGAATCATAAATAAACAACTTAAGAAATTTAACAATAAATAACAAAATATCGAAAAATGCCAATTTTGCACCATTTAAGTGCTAATAGTCACACTTGTGGGTCTGATGGAATAACGTTCGTTGGGTCCATGAATAGCTTAGAGGTAACCCTAACCGCCTGCCATAACCTCGGGTTGCTCGGGTTTTGCCTTCCCAAAATCGGGGGGGGGGGGTACAGATTTTCGGTCCCAACTTGTAAAATTTTTCATTTTTGACCATTTTTGAGTTTTGACAAATTCTAAGTTTTTTCAGTTTCAAAAGTTATTTCTTGTTGTCTGATGGCTTTTCTAGCTGATTTGAAGTAGCGCCAACATCGCCGGCCCTGTTTTCGATCTCGGAAACACCATCGTATAATACAGGCGCTTACTTCACGACTGGCCGGTTCAGCTCTCCATGTGCCATTTTGACTCTCGCTGATCTCACAACTCCATCGTTGCCAGTGAAGATCTCAATGATTCGTGCAAGCTTGTATTCACAGCGTTTCACAGAGTCATCTACTAGCCACACTAACTCGCCTTCTTTCAGGTTTCGCACATGTTCTTTTGACCACTTCGATCTCTGGTTCCATTGTGGAAGATATTCGCGAGTCCATCTTTTCCAGATCATCTCGGCATATGCTTGAGCCATTTTGAGTGATTTTCGCAGGTCATGGTAGCGTTCACTGGATGGCATGAATGGTGCACGCGCGTTCTCTCGTCCTAGCAAGAAATGATTAGGTGTGAGTGCTGTCAAATCTTCAGGGTCGTCACTTACTGCCGTCAGGGGTCTTGCGTTGAGAGTCTGCTCTGCAAGACACATTGATGTACTGAGTACCTCGTCGGTGAGGCTTCTGTTGTCCAAGATTGCAATCATGACTTTCTTGCAACTTTGAACCAGTGTTTCCCAGATTCCACCAAAGTGAGGAGCTCGGGGGGGGGGGTTAAATTTCCGAACAATCTTTTTCTGTGCTAAGTCACTCTCAACCTTAGCTTTGTCCCACTCGTTCATGAATGCTTTCAGCTCATTGGCTGCTCCAATAAAGTTTGTTCCGTTGTCACTAATGATGGTATTTGGGTAGCGACGTCTTGCAATGAATTTTGTCACTGCAGCTAGAAATGTTTCGGTGTCCAATGACTGAGCAACTTCAATGTGTACTGCTCTCGTTGTCAGGCAATTGAAGAGACAGCACCATCTCTTCAAGGTGCGTCGTAGGAACTTGACTTCGAAGGGTCCGAAGTAGTCAACTCCGGTATGGGTGAATGGGAACACATGTTCATCAAGTCGTTCTCGGGGTAGATCTGCCATCGGTGGGTGAATTGGGTTGGCGTTCCTGTGTCTGCATTTGATGCATCTGTACTTGATTTTCTTTAATGCATTTCTCAGCCCAATGATCCAGTATTCTTGTTGGAGCATGTTTCTCACATATTCTGTGCCCTCATGTAGGTTGTCTTGATGTGCTTTCTCCAACAGAAGTTGTACAACTGGATGTTTTGCTGTTAACAATATTGGGTGTTTTGCATTGTAGTCAAGGTTTGAATGCTTCAGTCGGCCTTTCACTCTAATGGTTCCATCTTCCTCTATACAGGGTGAAAATTTGGCAATGTTTAAAATTTTGGAGATTTCTTTGCTGTTTGCTAGAGACTTCGAAACATTCGGGAAGCTCTCGTTTTGAACAAATCGAAACAGTATTTGCTCTGCTTGATGAATTTCGTCTGCTTTCAGGGGACCCTTCTGCTTTGTCTTGAACCTCATGCAGTAGGCAATGAAGTTTCTAATTCGGTTGAAGGAACTGTATCGTCTCCAGTCAAATATTTGGTGTAGTTTTGTTTCTGTCGCTACAGTACTCATAACCTGCTCAGGCTCGAGTTCATTCACTTGGCACCAAGGCTTTGGCCACTTTTCTTCATCTGCCTGGAGACATTCCGGCCCGTTTAGCCCTACGGACTTCTTGAGGCGTTCGATGGACATTCCTCTGGTTCCGATGTCGGCAGGGTTTTCGACACCTTTGACGTGTTTCCATTGATCCATCGATGAGTTTTCCAATATTTCCGCTGCTCTGTTCGCAACGAATACTTGTTGTTTCTTGTGCGCTGCCTGTAGCCACTGTAGCACTGTTGATGAGTCGGTCCAATGATAGATTTTGTCGATTTTAACATCATGTTCATTGAGTATCTGCTTTCTGAGACGAACTCCGTAGACTGCGGCTTGAAGTTCTAATTTCGGTACCGTCATATGTCCGATGGGTGCCACACGACATTTCCCTATTACATTTGTCAGTTTTAGCGTTGCTTCATCTTGCAGATATGCAACAATGCACATTGCTTCCTCTGATGCATCTGTAAAGATGTGTAGTCTCAAATTTGTGCATCCGTTTTCAAAATAAAGTCGATTTATTGACATTGTCCTTATTTCTCTCAAATCAGAGCACCAATCACTGAATAGCTTTGAGTGTTCTGCTGACAACTCCTTGTCCCATGCTTGTCCCATTGCTGCCCAAATGCTTTTGAGTAGAAATCGCATTCGTATGGTGAAGGGTGAACATATCCCAAGTGGGTCGAACACTGCTGAGACAAAGGACAGGACAATTCTCTGAGTTATTTTTGCTGGAACTTCTAGCTCAGTTCCACGACAGACTATGAGACTGTCTGTGTCCACATTCCAGTTGAGTCCTAGGATTGAGGATGATTGTGGTTCTGCTTCGAAAGTTTTCACGACTTTCGTTGACCTGTCTGTCTCTGGGATCTGTGACTTGACTTCTTCGTCACTTGTTATCCATTTCGTCAGTTTGAATCCACCTTTGATGAGGATGTCTCTGACTTTCTGATAAATTTCAATCGCTTCTTGAGGTGTTCTGACTGACTTGAGGAAGTCGTTCATGTAGAAGTTTCGCTGGACAGCTTTGACAAGATTTTCGTCGTCGACTGCATTATCCTTCGCCACTTGGTGCAAGGCGTAATTTGCACAAGTCGGCGAGCTTTTCGCCCCGAAAACGTGTCGTGTGTACTCGTAGATTTCTATTCTCCGCTCTGGATCTTCTCTCCAGAGGAATTGTAAACATCGGCTGTCATCCTTTGGGACAGCTACTTGAAGAAACATTGCTTCTATATCGGCTGATAAAGCTATCTGGTGTTCTCGGAAGAGAAATATGATTCCGATCAAACTCTGCAGCAGGTCTGGCCCAGGTAGAAGTTTGTCGTTTAGGGCTACACCTTGATACTTTGCTGCTGCGTTGCACACTCTTCTGACTTTTTCGGGTTTGTGTGGGTTTATGACGGGATGATGTGGTAAATACCATTGCAGTTTGTCTTTGGTCGTAGCAATCTTGTCCAAGAATCACTTGAACATCGTTTAGATTGTAGCTCTGATCTGGCAAGTTCCTCTGATGTGGGTAACGGTCTTTCAACTCTTGCAGCTCCACAATCTGGTCACCCAATTTCAGTTTTTCGTGTACGTAGAACGGCACTGTTGTCAATGGTCGAGACTTCTCATGCGCTGAAACAGCTATCGGCACTATTTCAGTCTTTACATCCTGTGATCCATGGATCCCTGCTACTGATAGAGCTGCTTTTCGGCCTTGGAGTTGGAGTTTTGGCACCACTGATTTGTCCACAAATGAGATTGAGGATCCCGAATCACACATCGCTAGTACATTTAGGCTTGTTTGTCAGCCTGATTAGTACCACTGGAAGTCCTCCTTGGGTGATGTTAGTTGCTACTGCAGTTGTAGCATCTGAGACATTCTATGCAGTCTACTTTTTCGGTAGTTCGCTGTGCAAAAGCCTGTTGTGCCGCCTTCCACAGCTGGGTACACTGCATGTCCTGCTTCTGCAGTCCTTCGACATGTGACCTGGTTTCAAACAATTGAAACACAGTCGAAACTTCTGGACATGCTCTCGTCGTTCATTTACTTTCATTGAATTGAATTTTTCACATGTCCAAATGGGGTGTTGTCCGTCTTTGAAGGGACTTTCGAAATTCTTGGGTTTGCTCGACTCTTCAGCGTTTGAAGCAAAGGTACTCGTCTTCGGTTTATCACGGCTTTGAAATTTGTTTCTGTCAAACGACGAGCTTGTCTGTGCTAACAAGATCTCATGAATTGCAGCTTTGGAGGCGAGCCACTCTTTGAAAGCAATCAGGTTGCCTCTCAGTAGTCGACGATCTTGCATGTACTGCAACCACAGTTCTCTCAGTTGCGGAGAAAGTTTTCTAGTTGTTGAACTTAGCCCTCCTTCTGATTCTAGGTCGGATGTATATCCAAGTTGAGTCAAAGTGTTTACTACATTTGTTACCGTGTGAGCGTTGACTATGAAATCTGATCTGCCATACTTCTCACAGAGTATATCCCAAGCATGATAGTATGATTGTGAGCTGAATCCCATTCCCGATACTGCTGCTTTTGCTTGACCCGTGAGGCTGGTCTTCAGGTATTGCATCTTTTCCGTATCGCTGATTGGCTTTTGATGAACAACAGTATCAAAAAAGACCTGACCACTCTGGCCACTCCAGTGGGTCTCCTGAAAACTCAGGCAGTTTTAGTTTTGGCAAGCCACTGGCACCACTGCTTGGTACTGGTTGGTAAATGACTTGGGGAGTGGTGTGTTTCATTGTGCTCCTGTTTCTGCTCTCGGCAGACCTGTTTCGAGAGTTGTTGATGGGACTCTGACTCCTGTTTTTAGTTTGAACTGCTGACGTTCCCTGTTGCTGAAACGTCGTTCTTATCAACGGCGGTGCAGGTGGGTCCGTTACTCTAGTTGGTTTAAGGACTTCTGGTTTCTTGAGAATGCTTGGTTCTGTCAGTTGCGTTGAGAAAAGTCCTTCACCCGGTTGGAACAGCGGGGTAGTTTTCGGGTAAGTGCTGAAACCTTTGTCAACTCTCTCCTGTGTGACATTTGTTGGTGGGTTGATAGCAACATTTGGAGATAGTGGCCGTCTATGGACAGACTGTTGAGCCACTGATTTTGCCCACCCTGCTGTTCTTTCGTGATTTCGTTTTGATCCAACACTTCCTATCTCATCTGCCACCGATCGAGATGCTCTTGAGCTTCCTTGGGTCAGCTCAAGTATCATACGTCTTTCTTCTTCTTCTTCCTCTGCTTCCTTTCTTTCGTTTTCAAGTGCTCGCTCATGCTGTCGAAGACGCAGTTCATCTTCTTGTTGTTGCATCTTTAGACGTAACTCTTGTTCTTGTTGTTGCTGTTGTAAACGGAACTCCTCTTGCTGGCAACGAAGTTCTATTTCTTCATGCTCCTGCTCTAACCCCAAATGGCGCTCTTGCAATCGTTGCTCTGTTTCTTTCTTTGCTCTTAGGTTTTTGAGCTCCATTTCTTCGATCTGTCGCCTTTTTGATGATCGCGAGTTGGCGATACTGGGCTGTTTTCTGCTTCCATGTGTAGCTGAATGCTTGGAAGAGACCTCGTTGTTCTCCTCAGCGTTTTCTATTGCTCCATTACCTGTATCAATTACAGTTTCGTCGTTTGGGTCTTTGTCACCAGCCGATGTAGTCGACACTAACGATGTTTGGTTTCCACAATCCTTGCCGAGCCTGTACTGTTTGATCAGGTCTTGATAATGACTCCTAGCATTAATGAAAACCACAAACTCATGGGGACAAGCTTCTGTCTTCATTATTTGAAGAACTTCTGCGAAAACTTCATCTAGTTTTTCTAATAACCGTTCCGCCTGATCACACAGTATCTGTTTTTCCGGTTCGCTTAAGTCTTCTACTTTCAGTTTCTTTTCGAGTTCTGACAATTCGTTTTCGATTGGAACATAATCTCCCAATAATTTGTACACTCACAATGTGTCTTTCCGGTAGTCGACGACTACTGCGCGACAATTTTCAAAGAATCGGAGATCTGGTATTTTGTCGACTACCCACCGCAAAACCTTCCTCTTTTCTTCTAACATACGCTTGGTGTCATTGACAAAGCTTTCAAAATACTTTGGTTTTAATAGTAACCTCTGCTGTTGTCAGTTGTCTTCCAAGTTGTCGTACGTCTCGAAGAAACATCTACAAGCACCTTCGGCTGTCATTGTTTTGTTTTGTGTCAGGTAGCCTTCTAGCTCGTTGAGGTGTCTGGAGAAGTTGTTAAAGAATCAAATTTTAGTCAATCTGAGAGCCAACTGCTCTTGGTAACAGTTTCTAATGGTTCTAAATACTATACGGTTTGACTAATCAAACAATTGGGTTAAAGTAAATAATCAAATATTTATCATTTATAACATCATCGCTACTTGTTTCTGATTGGTTAATCAAGAAAATGATTTAGGTCATTGTTTATATAGTAAATGTCAAATTACTGCAATATTTACTTTTGTTGACACAAGCACGGATGGTTATTACGTAGCTCTAAATGCCTCGAATGTACGGTATTTCACCTTTAATGATCATCTAAAGAATCTTAAATAAAGAACTTAAGAAATTTAACAATAAATAACAAAATATCGAAAAGTGCCAATTTTGCACCATTTAAGTGCTAATAGCCACACTTGTGGGTCTGATGGAATAACGTTCGTTGGGTCCATGAATAGCTTAAAGGTAGCCCTAACCGTCTGCCATAACCTCGGGTTGCTCGGGTTTTGCCTTCCCAAAATCGGGGGGGGGGGGGGGGGGTGTACAGATTTTCGGTCCCAACTTGTAAAATTTTTCATTTTTGACCATTTTTTAGTTTTGACAAATTCTAAGTTTTTTCAGTTTCAAAATTTATTTCTTGCTGTCTGATGGCTTTTCTAGCTGATTTGAAGTGGCGCCAACATCTTCCCATAGATGATCAATCGTTTCATTTGCATTATCTGTAATTACAGAGCTCGCTGTGGAATTAGAAAATGCCCAGTTTTGTTTGGATACATGTCCTAAAAAAATATTTGCTTCAAATTTTTTGTTACCATCAAAAATACTACCTACTTCCAGTCGGTTGCTGTTTCGCAGCTTGTTTGCTAATCAGTTCCAGAAAATGCACGCAATAGAATTTTCTCTAGAACACGTTCTTGTACGCTGAAGCAAATCTTTTAGAGGTTTTCACATTGCATCAAGAGTGAAATCTTCCAATAAACAAAGCAACTTAATAATATCAAGCTTTACAAGCGCGCTTGATTTCTGAAGAACTGATCCATAAAACTTAAATTAAAAATTTGCAGCCCAATTTCTGACGTAATGGTCCTAAGGTTGCTGCAGGCTTGCCACAAAGTGAAATGAGATTATAACTTTCGTGAGCTTCGTTTTGTGAGATTGTAACTTTCGTGAGCATTTTGTGTAGGAATTTTTTTTCTTAAAGTCGTGTGGCGTATATTTCGGAATGTTTCTTTGACAGTTTGAGATATAACACATTCGTTGACTCGTAGTGTGGGTGTAACTACTATTACAAACTATGTGAAAAAAATGTGACCAACTTTTGGTGTCGTCCAATAGAATCGTCAAACTGCTTTTCTCGTAACCAAAGCATCGTGCTGGGATATTGCCTAGAGAAAAACAGTCATCATGTTTGAAGCAGTTATGAAGCAAAATTTTGAAGTTACGTAACTTCAACTTTTTGAATTGTTCTGAAACGTAGAACAAGACAGTCACCTGAGTTTTAAAAAATGTAGAGAGGATTTCCTATGTTAAGACTCAATAATCGGAAAAATTTGTAATAAGTCGTGTTGGCTGTGGTGTCGCTTACTTTTTGGATTCGTAACTCAAATTTTAATAGCACAAAATTAATTTGATTTTCAGTCGAAATTAAAACTAATAGTCACATGTTTTAGTCTATTGAGTTAATTACGCCAAACTTATCTGCGGTATATAATTTTTGGAAAAGACAAAGAATGAACAAGACTGCAAACATTCAAACAGCTTTTTGAATTGTTCTGAAATGTAGAACAACACAGACTATATGAGTTTTAAAAAACGTAAAGAGGATTTCTTATAATAAGACTCAATACCCTGGTAATCGAAGAAATCAAAATTTTGCAAGAATCTTGCAAGCAATCGTGGAAGCGAATACATACTACTTGCAAACTGCCTGCAAGATTCTTGCAAGATTTTGAATTCAGCTTGCAAATATCTTGCAAGATTATGAATCCATCTTGCAAGTTTCTTGCAAGATTTTGAATGCTTTGATATTTTTTTACCTGGTTCGCTGGCTGCAATCGGTGGTTGATCGAGCTGACCTAGTTAAGCTAATGTCGGAAAATCTAATTAAGTCTAGTTAAAAAGCCGACTTTTTCGAGATTTTGCGGTATGATTTTTGTGGTTCATCCCTCCTCTTTTTTCATTCCAGGCTGGTGACCGGCAGTGGCGGAGTTACTGAAATATGCTATAGTTTATTGCTGATTAGATCAAATTGATACATTTCTTCGGAGAATCATAAGAATTCGAATAATAAAAGATATTGAAAAATTTAATGCTTTGATAATTTTATCGTTTGGTCTCTTCAAGTGTGCTTAAAAGTAACTGTTGCCGGTTGATGGGATTAGTTTGTTCTTAAGGTTGAGCGCAATTACGCTCCCCATAGATGGTCAATCTTTTCAATTGCATTGTCTATAATTACAGAGCTTGCTTTGGAATGAGAAAATAACCAGTATTTTTTTGATACATGTCTTAAAATAAATATTTGCCTCAGTCGGTTGCTGTTTCGCAGCTTGTTTGCTAATCAGTTCCAGAAAATGCACGCCATAGATTTTTCTCTAGAACACGTTTATGTACGCTGAAGCAAATGTTTTTCAGGTTTTCACATTGCATCAAGAGTGAAATCTTCCAATAAACAAAGCAACTTAATAACATTAAGCTTTACAAGTGCGCCTGATTTCTAATGAACTGATCCATAAAACTTAAATTAAAAATTTGCAGCCTAATTTTCAACGGAATGGTCCTAAGGTAGCTGTAGGCTTGCCACAAAGTAAAATGAGATTATAACTTTTTTTGTTTTGTGAGATTGTAATTTTCGTGAGCATTTTGTGTTAGAAGATTGTTTCTTAAAGTCGTGTGACGTATATTTCAGAATGTTTCTTTGACAGTTTGAGATATAAAACCTTCGTTGACTCTTAGTGTGGGTGTAACTACTATTACCAGCTATGTGAAAAAAATGTGACCAACTTTTGGTGTCGTCCAATAGAATTGTCGAACTGCTTTCATCGTAACCAAAGCATCGTGCTGGCATCTTGCTTAGAGAAAATCAGTCATCATTTTTGAAGTAGTTATGAAGCAGAATTTTGAAGGTACGTAACCTCAGCTTTTTTAAATTGTTCTGAAATGTAGAACAACACAGTCTACATGAGTTTCAAAAAATGTAAAGAGGATTTCTCATGTTCAGACTCAATAATGGGAAAAATTTGTAATAAGTCGCGTTGGCTTTGGTGTCGCTAATTTTTACAGATACGTGACATTTTGAATCATTTTTGAAATCAAATGATTTGTGACTCAAATTTTCTCAACCACACAAAATTAATTTGATTTTCAGTCGAAATTAAAACTAATAGTCACACGTTTTAATCGATCGAGTCAATTACGCCAAATTTATCTGCGCCAGATAATATTTGGGAAAGAAAGAATGAAACAATACTGCAAACATTCAAAAGCATTGAAGAAATGAATCACTTCAGAGCATTGAAAATAGTAAATAGAGGAAAATAGATGGCAATGAAACATCCTCAAATATGCAGAAACTGCAGAGCAAAACTCTTGCTGGTACCTTCAGTAATTCTGAACCATCATTCGTCTCGAAACAGCTGAAAAACAAAATTACCTGAATTAGAGTTTCTATGAGCGGATAATTTGAACTGCAGGACAGTGGCAAGGGACAGGCAACATCATAGACGACTATAACCTAACCTGCTCCAAAAAATGTGCAGTATAAAGATTGCGGCCGCATTCAGAAAGATGTGAAATAGTGACCACATTCACGAAAGGAAATCAACATCGAAGACAATCGTCAAGCGGATTCAAGATTCTAAAATTGCATCTTTTCTGTTTCACCTCCTGCAGTGTTTCTTACGCCCCCAGTTACGCCCCCGTAAAAATATAAGCCCACTCAGATGGGGGTTGGGCAAAACAGAATAGAACCCTAAAATTTTGACATTATCAAAATATTGGGGGAAGTTCTATGTCGGGAGGTTGTTCCAAGATAGCTTCATTGCTGCTCCAGACAAAAATCACACAGTATCTGACTTATGGTAGAAATTCAGCTAATTAACGACCCATCTGCATGGGAGAATGAATAAGTTGTCACGCATCTAACCCTCTGCACTGGCATCTGATCAGTTGGATTCAAAAGGTTGAGGTCAAATAAGCAAACAGACCTGATCATGTTTTCACACCTTGACGCAAACTTCAAACGGATCTTTTCCGTTTGTGCCCCCCCCCCCAAATTGTGGGCGCTTATTATTTGCAACCCCAGACGCACGTGTAATATTTTTATATGACGATTTACTATGTAATGGCACGTGCTCTTTAACTGGGGGGCGCATAACGTACTGGGGGCACAAACGGAAAAGATCCCTTCAAACTTCTCCGCTTTCATTGAATTTGAGCAGAGCAACTGAAGAAAGTGACCATTGCGTTTGATGAACACTATACTTAACTGAAAGCCATGCACTTAAACATAAATCCTGACTACGTCTGACTTCATAATTGGAACTAGAAAGTACATGCTTCATCTGGACCTCAATGGTAGCGGCAAAGCAGCAGTTTGGCTGAGTTCAGTCAAAGAATAACAAAACTTTATCAATTGCACTGCGCAAATTCTCCAAGTAGAAAAAGACAAGAGAACAAACATAGAAGCAACAGCAGAGGGACAAACGGATAGCTTTAGGCTAACAAGCTTAGGCTATAAATCATCATTAAGCCCCTGCAAATGCCGTTTAGTCGACTCTATTATCAACTCTTCATTGTACTAAATTTGTGGCATTGCAATCGAAAACAGGGAAAACCTTTGTTCGACGAAACAGTTTCTCTTTCAACTGTATCAACAAAGGCCGTGAAACACGGGAATTTTTTTCAAAACGCCCTTACAATGTGGAGGAGTACATGATTGACATCTACATAATAAATAATGGCAACAGAACGTTGGGGCAAAACCGGCTATTGTAACTGACGCATTTCCGCAAAGATCGCTGTTGAGTTTAGTTCTACTGCTAACTGGAATGAACTATCATCGTCAAACTCAAACTTCAACGCAACAGAATCATGTACCGTATTGATTCAGTACATTGTACCAATGAACATAATCACTGAGAAATGCACTCTTGATCTTTAAACACATCAAGGTACAATCGAATAACAGCATCATTTAAATCACGATGCTAAACAAATCTGAATTTCCAAACAATAATATTTAGTTCCTGTGTAATCGCAGCGGAAAAGCATTTGGCGACTTCAGCCTGTTCTCAGCGGCCCTTTTTCTTATTTTTTATTATTCCCCACATTTCAGACTGTTCCTTTTATGAGCAGGATTGCTCTTTTTTTGCCGACTATGGCCACTTTTTTGCGTCTGAAACTTTCACGTGGTACCATCATTGCAGCCAACATTGGTCAGGCTATGGTCAGCCTGAAGCTATGGTTAAGTAAGAGCTCATCCTTACACAAACAACTTTACGGAGGCAGGGGATTGAAGTCTCAATCATTGGCGTGTGAATCACACACCTTACTTCTCCGGTATCACGCCACTTCAAACTTCTAACTAAAGCTCAAACAATTAACTCCAGAAGCTCAAACAATTAACTTCACTCTGACATTTCACGGCTGTGAAATTGAACAACAGCTTGAACAATGCATAGATACAATTTTTTTATCACTAGACAGATGACTACAAAAGCTCCATGATCACTATAGTGAAAAGTGCTCAACAAACAGTTCAAATCGATGAATAGCACGGAAGCACTTCTTTCATAAAAACTGAAAAAGTCTAAGCTGCACAGATCATCAAGCCTGCAAAAAAAATCAACAACGACACTTCTCTGGCTAGTTTTTGACACATTCGGGAACGGTTATTGGTCGCAAAAACAAATTAACCATCGTTTTACACAAAGTGGTCCGCATATGATTCAATGTATTTCTTTTTTTCTTTTTTCAGCCAATATAGCAGAGAAGTATAGTAAGTTTTGACCATGCCCAGCCTGACAGCCTGAAACAGACTTCGACGGAGTTTTTATGAAGACATATACTTATAGATTTAATCGAACATCTTTGAGTGACACCAGTGTTTTATGGAATACCTCGACCTTTCAACCGACAAGATATGTACAACAATTGGCTGGGTGACAGATGATGACAACCTCAAGTAGACAATTGAGAACGTTTTCCATGTTTACGCCTACTTAGTGGGGCCAACATTTAAAGAAGCTGGTATCGCATCTGAAATCATAACTTCTAAAGTATAAACTGCTATAGCTGCTGTTTTCAGACTATTTAAATTTGAACACACGACGCCCCCCCCCCCCCCTCTTGCACTTATCGTCGGTCTGGACATGCTTGCTTCCGTCTGGGACCTCAAACTGGGTACTGACGAACTGAAAAAAGGGAATTCTAGAGAGTAAGCAAAGTTCTATCTCTGTGCTAGAAGGTTTATCAGGAAAGAAGAACGGTGCTGGCGGTTTTGGGACGTTTCATTTATTAACATAGTTCCTATTTGTGACAACGAGTAATTTTTTCTAGCTAGTGCACTGTATAACCGAGCTGAACAAGATTTCAATCCCCATAATGTTTTGTTGTATACTTTAGTAATCTGAAGAACATTCTAGATACTTTATATTTCCTCATCGTGCAATCGTCTCTAATCCCGAGACCAATTGGAGTTTTGTTCTTTTGGGATCTGTCGCTTTTGTTTCTCCCTCTTTCAGTACATCTCTTTTTTAAGTGGCATTTACAATTCAAGTCAAAACATCCTCTGACTTGTTCAGAAAACACAACCTATAGAATTTTTATGTAAAAATTAGGTATCCAGTTTGTACCACTCGCGTTTGAATCTTTCGGGGGCTTCTCAGATTTGGTTCGTAAAACTTTGAAACGTATAGCCTTGCTTGCCGATAACCGAAACTTTCAACCAGCTGGTTTATCAATTGCATACAATCGGTTATCTCAAGGAGTCTCAGTGACTTTAATGAGAGGTTCAGCCACAATGCTGATCGCCAGAGATCCCCTGTTATGAAACTCATTCCTTCGACAACACCCTCATCCCCACAACGGTTAATTTACAGTCTTGGCTCTCCCAATTTTAGTTGCCCAGTTTGCACGAAACCGCTATGCGCGAATTTGTTTGTCACCCAATGAGTGGGGACAATGCTCATTTCTTCCCTTCAACCCGATTGTGTGGGTTGTTGATGACGAAATTTTGAAGACCCGATTGTGAGGGTTTCTGGAAACAAATAAAAGGCAAATACTCAATTGCATGGGCACCATGGGGATTTGTGGGCACAAGGCTGACCGGAAGAAAACTTTCTGAGAATCGACTGAACTTAGAAGTGATTTCAACCATGATTTCCCCAGCCAAGCATACCTTAAATTTAGTATTTTTTATGTAAAAATGGCCTCTGGTTTTTTACTTATTTAGTTTTTTTGTATTTGGTTAATAAACTTTTATCAATTTATAATTTTTATTATGATTTATGTTATGATATTATTTTTATCATATACAGCAGAAAAAAAAATTTAAATTGTTTTATTCAGAGAGATGACAGTAGTAAGAAATGTGTACACCCTATGACACTTTTTGGCACATTTGCCCCAAACATGTTCGATTATGCGGGCGGATGAAAAGTTCTTGGCAATTATTCCCTGTATGTTAGGATTGTTGCCTGAAAATGTAAAAGACTTACCTTTTTGAACAGGACATGTTTGCTTGCCTCTTTAATGAGGGATATAAACACACTGTGGAGAGTACTGTCTGTGTACCTGGCAAATGCCTAAGGGTTATAAATCCAGTCTATATTTGTCATGAACACTTTTCCGCAGAAATCTGGACGTCTATTGTAAATAAACTATTTATCAGTATTTCGAAATCGGGGTTAATTCCTGCATACGCAACTTTGAAGCACACAGATTTATAAGTTTATAATCAAACGTTTACACTCTGGAGGATATTGTTTGTATACAAATGTCTGAGGGCTATAAATCCAGCGAAAACTTTTGCGCAGTAGCAGAAATCTGGGCGTCTAATGCGAATAAACTATATAATGGTATTGCATATGTGAACTACAATGTGACTACACGTGAAACGTCTGGTTAGGAAGCGTTCTACTCTCTGATGAAAATATTACCTAAGGGCTATTTTTAGAACACAAACTCAAACTGGAACACGAATTTGTCTGGTTCAGACTGTTAATAGACTTCCCTTTCTTTTATTACACAATAAGCCATATGATTCAGACGCATTACGTTTTGACGAAATTTGTAACCGAAAACAACAAGTTCGAAAACGATAAAAGGAAGTTTATGATTCGGTAATATAGTTTATGTAAAAAAGGGAACAAAAAAGCATCCTGAAAGATAATAATCTTCAGAAACTTTGACCTTATTAATTGGTATTTTGTCCAGCAAAGATCAGTGGTTTTTGACAGGGCTGACAATCGTCAAGTAGAAACAACACAAGTTGAGAGTAACTTCTAACCCGCAATTTAGATCAGGTTAATTCATCATTTGAAAAGAAATCATCGTATGAAGTGATACTAAGTAGTCAAAACAAAGTCATTGAGGAATCCGAAAAGTATAGAAACATCTTTTTTAGTTTTAAGGGATCTATCAGTAAAACGAATGGTGTCAAGAAGAACAGTTGGGTGGAACAACATTTGTCACTTTGGTTGCAGAGAGCATAAGGACACAAAAAACGGAAAAAAACATCTTGTTTGAATCCCGAGGGCTTCAAAAACAAATTGGCATCAGGAAGCAAAAAAGAACATCTGGAAACCAGAGGAACAGCAATTTGTTTGTGTATCATCAGAGCGCATCAAGAATCCCTAGGCAAGTGGAGTGGTTCAAAAAAGCGAACTTGTGGAAAATAAGTAAAAGAAACTTTTTTTTAATTTACGTTGCTTCTCCATCTTTTCAACCTATATAACTCATCCACGGATCAGAACAAGGTAGTCGGAACATAAAAATAGTTAAAAATTAGCATCCGTCAGCAGGCAAGTTTTCTCTATGTTTTGAAGGCGAGGAGCTGAGATTAGTCAATTAGCAAAAGATTAAGACATATATTTATTTAAGATTGCATCACATAAAATTTATGACCTGTCATATGTGAAAAGTGAAACTACTTTAACAAACTAACACAAAACTACTTTAAAAAACTTCATTTTTGCTCACATAACATAAACATGAGTCATCAAAGGTCAATTGTACATCATTTTTCCCTCTTAATGTACAAGTCCTAGAAAAAAATTTCTTAAGGAAAGATTGTTCCATTAGTGAAAACTAACACAAAACTACTTTAAAAACATCAATTTTGCTCTTATAACATATATATGAGTCATCAAGGGTCAATTGTACATCAGTTTTTTCCTCTTAATGTACAAGTCCTAAAGAAAAATTTCTTAAGGAAAGGTTGTTCCATTAGTGAAAACTAACACAAAACTACTTTAAAAAACATCAATTTTGCTCTTAGAACATATATATAAGTCATCAAAGGTCAATTGTACATCAATTTTTTCCCCTTAATGTACAAGTCCTAGAGAAAATTTTCTCAAGGAAGGGTTGTTACATTAGTGATAACTAACACAAAACTACCTTAAAAAACTACAATTTTGCTCACATAACATATATATCAGTCATCAAAGGTCAATTGTACATTATTTTTTCCTCTTAACGTACAAGTCCTAGAGAAAAATTTCTTTAGGAAAAGTTGTTCCATTAGTGAAAACTAACACAAAACAACTTTAAAAAACTTCAATTTTGCTCACATAACATATATATCAGTCATCAAATGTCAATAGTACATCATTTTTTTCCTCCTAATGTACAAGTCCTAAAGAAAAACTTCTTTGGGAAAAGATGTTCCAATAGTGAAAACTAACACAAGACTACTTTAAAAAACATCAATTTTGCTCACATAACATATATATGAGTCATCAAATGTCAATTGTACATCATTTTTTTTCCTCTTAATGTACAAGTCCTAGAGAAAAAATTTTTAAGGAAAGGTTGTTCCAATAGTGAAAACTAACACAAAACTACTTTAAAACATCAATTTTGCTAACATAACATATACATCAGTCATCAAAGGTCAATTGTACATCATTTTTCTCTCTTAATGTACAAGTCCCAGAGAAGAATTTCTTCAGGAAAAGTTGTTCCATTAGTGGAAACTAACACAAAACTACGTTAAAAAATGTCAATTTTGCTCACATAATATACATATGAGTCATCAAAGGTCAATTGTACATAATTTTTTTTCCTCTTAATGTACAAGTCGTAAAGAAAATTTTCTTAGGGAAAATTTGTTCCATGAGTGAAAACTAACACAAAACTACTTTAAAAAACATCAATTTTGCTCACATAACATATATATGAGTCATCAAATGTCATTGTACATCATTTTTTTCCTCTTAAAGTACAAGTCCTGGAGAAAAATTTTTTAAGAAAAGGTTATTCCATTAGTGAAAACTAACACAAAATTACTTTAAAAAACATCAATTTTGCTCACAAAACAAATACATCAGTCACCAAAGGTCAATTGTACATAATTTTTTTCCTCTTAATGTACAAGTCCCAGAGAAGAATTTCTTCAAGAAAAAATGTTCCATTAGTGAAAACTAACACAAAACTATTTTAAAAAATGTCAATTTTGCTCACATAATATACATATGAGTCATCAAAGGTCAATTGTACATAATTCTTTTTCCTCTTAATGTACAAGTCGTAAAGAAAAATTTCTTAGGGAAAATTTGTTCCATGAGTGAAAACTAACACAAAACTACTTTAAAAAACATCAATTTTGCTCACATGACATATCAGTCATGATAGGTCAATTGTACATCATTTTTTTTCCTCTTAATGTACAAGTCCCAGAGAAGAATTTCTTCAGGAAAAGTTGTTCCATTAGTGAAAACTAACACAAAACTACGTTAAAATATGTCAATTTTGCTCACATAATATACATATGAGTCATCAAAGGTCAATTGTACATAATTCTTTTTCCTCTTAATGTACAAGTCGTAAAGAAAAATTTCTTAGGGAAAATTTGTTCCATGAGTGAAAACTAACACAAAACTACTTTAAAAAACATCAATTTTGCTCACATAACATATATATGAGTCATCAAATGTCATTGTACATCATTTTTTTCCTCTTAAAGTACAAGTCATAGAGAACAATTTTTAAAGAAAAGGTTATTCCATTAGTGAAAACTAACACAAAATTACTTTAAAAAACATCAATTTTGCTCACAAAACAAATACATCAGTCACCAAAGGTCAATTGTACATAATTTTTTTCCTCTTAATGTACAAGTCCCAGAGAAGAATTTCTTCAAGAAAAAATGTTCCATTAGTGAAAACTAACACAAAACTATTTTAAAAAACATCAATTTTGCTCACATAACATATATATGAGTCATCAAATGTCAATTATACATCATTTTATCCTCTTAATGTACAAGTCCTAGAGAAAAATTTCTTAAGGAAAGGTTGTTCCAGTAGTGAAAACTAACACAAAACTACTTTAAAAAACATCAATTTTGCTCACAAAACATATATATCAGTCATCAAAGGTCAATTGTACATCATTTTTTTTTCCTCCTAAGGTACAAGTCCTAGAGAAAAATTTCTTAGGGAAAAGTTGTTCCATGTGTAAAAACTGACACAAAACTACTTTAAAAAACATCAATTTTGCTCACATAATATACATATGAGTCATCAAAGGTCAATTGTACATCATTCTTTTTCCTCTTAATGTACAAGTCCTAGAGAAAAATGTCTTCAGGAAAAGTTGTTCCATTCGTAAAAACTAACACAAAACTACTTTAAAAACATCAATTTTGCTCACATAATATACATATGAGTCATCAAAGTTCATTTGTAAATAATTTTTTTCCTCTTAATGTACAAGTCCTAGAGAAAAATTTCTTAAGGAAAGGTTGTTCCATTATTGAAAACTAACAAAAAACTACTTTAAAAAACATCAATTTTGCTCACATAACATATCAGTCATGAAAGGTCAATTGTACATCATTTTTTTCCTCTTAATGTACAAGTACTAGAGAAAAGTTTCTTAGGGAAAAATTGTTCCATGAGTGAAAACTAACACAAAACTACTTCAAAAACATCAATTTTGCTCAAAAAATATACATATGAGTCATCAAATGTCAATTGTACATCATTCTTTTTCCTCTTAATGTACAAGTCCTAGAAAAAAATTTCTTCAGGAAAAGTTGTTCCATTAGTGAAAACTAACACAAAACTACTTTAGAAAACATCCATTTTGCTCACATAACATATATATGAGTCATCAAATGTCAATTGTACATCATTTTTTTCCTCTTAATGTACAAGTCCTAGAGAAAAATGTCTTCAGGAAAAGTTCTTCCATTAGTAAAAACTAACACAAAACTACTTTAAAAAACATCAATTTTGCTCACATAATATAAATATGAGTCATCAAAGTTCATTTGTAAATAATTTTTTCCTCTTAATGTACAAGTCCTAGAGAAAAATTTCTTAAGAAAAGGTTGTTCCATTATTGAAAAATAACACAAAACTACTTTAAAAAACATCAATTTTGCTCACACAACATATCAGTCATCAAAGGTCAATTGTACATCATTTTTTTCCTCTTAATGTACAAGTACTAGAGAAAAGTTTCTTAGGGAAAAATTGTTCCTTGAGTGAAAATTAACACAAAACTACTTCAAAAAACATCAATTTTGCTCACATGATATACATATGAGTCCTCAAATGTCAATTGTACATCATTTTTTTTCCTCTTAATGTACAAGTCCTAGAGAAAAATTTCTTAAGGAAAAGTTGTTCCATTAGTAAAAACTAACACAAAAATTACTTTAAAAAACATCAATTTTGCTCACATAATATACATATGAGTCATCAAAGTTCATTTGTAAATAATTTTTTTCCTCTTAATGTACAAGTCCTAGAGAAAAATTTCTTAAGGAAAGGTTGTTCAATTATTGAAAACTAACACAAAACTACTTTAAAAAACATCAATTTTGCTCACATAACATATCAGTCATCAAAGGTCAATTGTACATCATTTTTTTTCCTCTTAATGTACAAGTACTAGAGAAAAGTTTCTTAGGGAAAAATTGTTCCATGAGTGAAAACTAACACAAAACTACTTCAAAAAACATCAATTTTGCTCACATAATATACATATGAGTCATCAAATGTCAATTGTACATCATTCTTTTTCCTCTTAATGTACAAGTCCTAGAGAAAAATTTCTTCAGGAAAAGTTGTTCCATTAGTGAAAACTAACACAAAACTACTTTAAAAAACATTAATTTTGCTCACATAACATATATATGAGTCATCAAATGTCAATTGTACATCATTTTTTTTCCTCTTAATGTACAAGTCCTAGAGAAAAAATTT
Source organism: Convolutriloba macropyga (assembly GCF_964194025.1). NCBI lineage: Eukaryota > Metazoa > Xenacoelomorpha > Acoela > Convolutidae > Convolutriloba > Convolutriloba macropyga. Next base: position 71,787,198 of record NC_134468.1, on the reverse strand, counting down.
TTAAGGAAAGAATGTTCCAATAGTGAAAACTAACACAAAAATACTTTAAAACATCAATTTTGCTAACATAACATATACATCAGTCATCAAAGGTCAATTGTACATCATTTTTTCCCTCTTAATGTACAAGTCCCAGAGAAGAATTTCTTCAGGAAAAGTTGTTCCATTATTGAAAACTAACACAAAACTACGTTAAAAAATGTCAATTTTGCTCACATAATATACATATGAGTCATTAAAGGTCAATTGTACATAATTCTTTTTCCTCTTAATGTACAAGTTGTAAAGAAAAATTTCTTAGGGAAAATTTGTTCCATGAGTGAAAACTAACACAAAACTACTTTAAAAAACATCAATATTGCTCACATAACATATATATGGGTCATCTTATGTCAATTGTACATCATTTTTTCCTCTTAAAGTACAAGTCCTAGAGAAAAATTTTTTCAGAAAAGGTTATTCCATTAGTGAAAACTAACACAAAATTACTTTAAAAAACATCAATTTTGCTCACAAAACAAATACGTCAGTCATCAAAGGTCAATTGTACATAATTTTTTGCCTCTTAATGTACAAGTCCCAGAGAAGAATTTCTTCAGGAAAAAATGTTCCATTAGTGAAAACTAACACAAAACTACTTTAGAAACATCAATTTTGCTCACATAACATATATATGAGTCATCAAAGGTCAATTATACATCATTTTATCCTCTTAATGTACAAGTCCTAGAGAAAAATTTCTTAGGGAAAGGTTGTTCCAGTAGTGAAAACTAACACAAAACTGCTTTAAAAAACATCAATTTTGCTGACAAAACATATATATCAGTCATCAAAGGTCAATTGTACATCATTTTTTTCCTCCTAAGGTACAAGTCCTAGAGAAAAATTTCTTAGGGAAAATTTGTTCCATGAGTGAAAACTAACACAAAACTACTTTAAAAAACATCAATTTTGCTCACATAACATATATATGAGTCATCAAAGGTCAATTGTACATAATTCTTTTTCCTCTTAATGTACAAGTCGTAAAGAAAAATTTCTTAGGGAAAATTTGTTCCATGAGTGAAAACTAACACAAAACTACTTTAAAAAACATCAATATTGCTCACATAACATATATATGGGTCATCTTATGTCAATTGTACATCATTTTTTCCTCTTAAAGTACAAGTCCTAGAGAAAAATTTTTTCAGAAAAGGTTATTCCATTAGTGAAAACTAACACAAAATTACTTTAAAAAACATCAATTTTGCTCACAAAACAAATACATCAGTCATCAAAGGTCAATTGTACATAATTTTTTGCCTCTTAATGTACAAGTCCCAGAGAAGAATTTCTTCAGGAAAAAATGTTCCATTAGTGAAAACTAACACAAAACTACTTTAGAAACATCAATTTTGCTCACATAACATATATATGAGTCATCAAAGGTCAATTATACATCATTTTATCCTCTTAATGTACAAGTCCTAGAGAAAAATTTCTTAGGGAAAGGTTGTTCCAGTAGTGAAAACTAACACAAAACTGCTTTAAAAAACATCAATTTTGCTGACAAAACATATATATCAGTCATCAAAGGTCAATTGTACATCATTTTTTTCCTCCTAAGGTACAAGTCCTAGAGAAAAATTTCTTAGGGAAAATTTGTTCCATGAGTGAAAACTAACACAAAACTACTTTAAAAAACATCAATTTTGCTCACATAACATATATATGAGTCATCAAATGTCAATTGTACATCATTTTTTTCCTCTTAAAGTACAAGTCCTAGAGAAAAATTTCTTAGGGAAAATTTGTTCCATTAGTGAAAACTAACACAAAATTACTTTAAAAAACATCAATTTTGCTCACAAAACAAATACATCAGTCATCAAAGGTCAATTGTACATAATTTTTTTCCTCTTAATGTACAAGTCCCAGAGAAGAATTTCTTCAAGAAAAAATGTTCCATTAGTGAAAACTAACACAAAACTACTTTAAAAACATCAATTTTGCTCACATAACATATATATGAGTCATCAAAGGTCAATTATACATCATTTTATCCTCTTAATGTACAAGTCCTAGAGAAAAATTTCTTAAGGAAAGGTTGTTCCAGTAGTGAAAATTAACACAAAACAGCTTTAAAAAACATCAATTTTGCTGACAAAACATATATATCAGTCATCAAAGGTCAATTGAACATCATTTTTTTCCTCCTAAGGTACAAGTCCTAGAGAAAAATTTCTTAGGGAAAATTTGTTCCATGAGTGAAAACTAACACAAAACTACTTTAAAAAACATCAATTTTGCTCACATAACATATATATGAGTCATCAAATGTCAATTGTACATCATTTTTTTCCTCTTAAAGTACAAGTCCTAGAGAAAAATTTTTTAAGAAAAGGTTATTCCAGTAGTGAAAACTAACACAAAACTGCTTTAAAAAACATCAATTTTGCTGACAAAACATATATATATATCAGTCATCAAAGGTCAATTGTACATCATTTTTTTCCTCTTAAAGTACAAGTCCTAGAGAAAAATTTTTTAAGAAAAGGTTATTCCAGTAGTGAAAACTAACACAAAATTACTTTAAAAAACATCAATTTTGCTCACAAAACAAATACATCAGTCATCAAAGGTCAATTGTACATAATTTTTTTCCTCTTAATGTACAAGTCCCAGAGAAGAATTTCTTCAAGAAAAAAAGTTCCATTAGTGAAAACTAACACAAAACTACTTTAAAAACATCAATTTTGCTCACATAACATATATATGAGTCATCAAAGGTCAATTATACATCATTTTATCCTCTTAATGTACAAGTCCTAGAGAAAAATTTCTTAAGGAAAGGTTGTTCCAGTAGTGAAAACTAACACAAAACTGCTTTAAAAAACATCAATTTTGCTGACAAAACATATATATATCAGTCATCAAAGGTCAATTGTACATCATTTTTTTCCTCCTAAGGTACAAGTCCTAGAGAAAAATTTCTTAGGGAAAATTTGTTCCATGAGTGAAAACTAACACAAAACTACTTTAAAAAACATCAATTTTGCTCACATAACATATATATGAGTCATCAAATGTCAATTGTACATCAATTTTTTCCTCTTAAAGTACAAGTCCTAGAGAAAAATTTTTTAAGAAAAGGTTATTCCATTAGTGAAAACTAACACAAAATTACTTTAAAAAACATCAATTTTGCTCACAAAACAAATACATCAGTCATCAAATGTCAATTGTACATAATTTTTTTCCTCTTAATGTACAAGTCCCAGAGAAGAATTTCTTCAAGAAAAAATGTTCCATTAGTGAAAACTAACACAAAACTACTTTAAAAACATCAATTTTGCTCACATAACATATATATGAGTCATCAAAGGTCAATTATACATCATTTTATCCTCTTAATGTACAAGTCCTAGAGAAAAATTTCTTAAGGAAAGGTTGTTCCAGTAGTGAAAACTAACACAAAACTGCTTTAAAAAACATCAATTTTGCTGACAAAACATATATATCAGTCATCAAATGTCAATTGTACATCAATTTTTTTCCTCCTAATGTACAAGTCCTAGAGAAAAATTTCTTAGGGATAAGTTGTTCCATGAGTAAAAACTAACACAAAATTACTTTAAAAAACATCAATTTTGCTCGTATAATTTACATATGAGTCATCAAAATTCAATTGTAAATCATTTTTTTCCTCTTAATGTACAAGTCCTAGAGAAAAATTTCTTAGGGAAAGGTTGTTCCATTATTGAAAACTAACACAAAACTACTTCAAAAAACATCAATTTTGCTTACATAATATACATATGAGTCATCAAATGTCAATTGTACATCATTCTTTTTCCTCTTAATGTACAAGTCCTAGAGAAAAATTTCTTCAGGAAAAGTTGTTCCATTAGTAAAAACTAACACAAAATTACTTTAAAAAACATCAATTTTGCTCGTATAATTTACATATGAGTCATCAAAATTCAATTGTAAATCATTTTTTTCCTCTTAATGTACAAGTCCTAGAGAAAAATTTCTTAGGGAAAGGTTGTTCCAGTAGTGAAAACTAACACAAAACTACTTTAAAAGACATCAATTTTGCTCACATAATATACATATGAGTCATCAAATGTCAATTGTACATCATTTTTTTCCCTCCTATTGTACAAGTCCTAGAGAAAAATTTCTTAGGGAAAAGTTGTTCCATGAGCAAAAACTGACACAAAACTACTTTAAAAGACATCAAATTTGCTCACATAATATACATATGAGTCATCAAATGTCAATTGTACATCATTTTTTTCCCTCTTAATGTAGAAGTCCTAGAGAAAAATTTCTTCAGGAAAAGTTGTTCCATTAGTAAAAACTAACACAAAACTACTTTAAAAAACATCAAGTTTGCTCACATAACATATCAGTCATCATAGGTCAATTGTACATCATTTTTTTTTCCTCTTAATGTACAAGTACTAGAGAAAAGTTTCTTAGGGAAAAATTGTTCCATGAGTGAAAACGAACACAAAACTACTTTAAAAAACATCAATTTTGCTCACATAATATACATATGAGTCATCAAATGTCAATTGTACATCATTCTTTTTCCTCTTAATGTACAAGTCCTAGTGAAAAAATTTCTTAAGGAAAGGTTGTTCCATTAGTGAAAACTAACAAAAAACTACTTTAAAAAACATCAATTTTGCTCACATAAAATATATATCAGTCATCAAAGGTCAATTGTACATCATTTTTTTCCCTCTTAATGTACAAGTCCTAGAGAAGAATTTCTTCAGGAAAAATTGTTCCATTAGTGAAAACTTACACAAAACTACGTTAAAAAATGTCAATTTTGGTCACATAATATACATATGAATCATCAAACGTCAATTGTACATAATTCTTTTTCCTCTTAATGTACAAGTCGTAAAGAAAAATTTCTTAGGGAAAATTTGTTCCATGAGTGAAAACTAACACCAAACTACTTTAAAAAACATCAATTTTGCTCACATAACATAAATATGAGTCATCAAATGTCAATTGTACATCATTTTTTTCCTCTTAAAGTACAAGTCCTAGAGAAAAATTTTTTAAGAAAAGGTTGTTTCCTTAGTGAAAACTAACACAAAACTACCTTAAAAAACATCAATTTTGCTCACAAAACAAATACATCAGTCATCAAAGGTCAATTGTACATAATTTTTTTCCTCTTAATGTACAAGTCCCAGAGAAGAATTTCTTAAGGAAAGGTTGTTCCAGTAGTGAAAACTAACACAAAACTACTTTAAAAAACATCAATTTTGCTCACATAACATATATATGAGTCATCAAAGGTCAATTATACATCATTTTATCCTCTTAATGTACAAGTCCTAGAGAAAAATTTCCTAAGGAAAGGTTGTTCCAGTAGTGAAAACTAACACAAAACTACTTTAAAAAACATCAATTTTGCTCACAAAACATATATATCAGTCATCAAAGGTCAATTGTACATCATTTTTTTTCCTCCTAATGTACAAATCCTAGAGAAAAATTTCTTAGGGAAAAGTTGTTCCATGAGTGAAAACTAACACAAAACTACTTCAAAAAACATCAATTTTGCTTACATAATATACATATGAGTCATCAAATGTCAATTGTACATCATTCTTTTTCCTCTTAATGTACAAGTCCTAGAGAAAAATTTCTTCAGGAAAAGTTGTTCCATTAGTAAAAACTAACACAAAATTACTTTAAAAAACATCAATTTTGCTCGTATAATTTACATATGAGTCATCAAAATTCAATTGTATATCATTTTTTTCCTCTTAATGTACAAGTCCTAGAGAAAAATTTCTTAGGGAAAAGTTGTTCCATGAGCAAAAACTGACACAAAACTACTTTAAAAGACATCAAATTTGCTCACATAATATACATATGAGTCATCAAATGTCAATTGTACATCATTTTTTTCCCTCTTAATGTAGAAGTCCTAGAGAAAAATTTCTTCAGGAAAAGTTGTTCCATTAGTAAAAACTAACACAAAACTACTTTAAAAAACATCAATTTTGCTCACATAAAATACATATGAGTAATCAAACTTCAATTGTAAATCATTTTTTTCCTCTTAATGTACAAGTCCTAGAGTGAAAATTCTTAAGGAAAGGTTGTTCCATTAATGAAAACTAACACAAAACTACTTTAAAAAACATCAAGTTTGCTCACATAACATATCAGTCATCATAGGTCAATTGTACATCATTTTTTTTTCCTCTTAATGTACAAGTACTAGAGAAAAGTTTCTTAGGGAAAAATTGTTCCATGAGTGAAAACGAACACAAAACTACTTTAAAAAACATCAATTTTGCTCACATAATATACATATGAGTCATCAAATGTCAATTGTACATCATTCTTTTTCCTCTTAATGTACAAGTCCTAGTGAAAAAATTTCTTAAGGAAAGGTTGTTCCATGAGCAAAAACTGACACAAAACTACTTTAAAAGACATCAAATTTGCTCACATAATATACATATGAGTCATCAAATGTCAATTGTACATCATTTTTTTCCCTCTTAATGTACAAGTCCTAGAGAAGAATTTCTTCAGGAAAAATTGTTCCATTAGTGAAAACTTACACAAAACTACGTTAAAAAATGTCAATTTTGGTCACATAATATACATATGAATCATCAAAGGTCAATTGTACATAATTCTTTTTCCTCTTAATGTACAAGTCGTAAAGAAAAATTTCTTAGGGAAAATTTGTTCCATGAGTGAAAACTAACACCAAACTACTTTAAAAAACATCAATTTTGCTCACATAACATAAATATGAGTCATCAAATGTCAATTGTACATCATTTTTTTCCTCTTAATGTACAAGTCCCAGAGAAGAATTTCTTAAGGAAAGGTTGTTCCAGTAGTGAAAACTAACACAAAACTACTTTAAAAAACATCAATTTTGCTCACATAAAATATATATGAGTCATCAAAGGTCAATTATACATCATTTTATCCTCTTAATGTACAAGTCCTAGAGAAAAATTTTTAAGAAAAGGTTGTTTCCTTAGTGAAAACTAACACAAAACTACCTTAAAAAACATCAATTTTGCTCACAAAACAAATACATCAGTCATCAAAGGTCAATTGTACATAATTTTTTTCCTCTTAATGTACAAGTCCCAGAGAAGAATTTCTTAAGGAAAGGTTGTTCCAGTAGTGAAAACTAACACAAAACTACTTTAAAAAACATCAATTTTGCTCACATAAAATATATATGAGTCATCAAAGGTCAATTATACATCATTTTATCCTCTTAATGTACAAGTCCTAGAGAAAAATTTCTTAAGGAAAGGTTGTTCCAGTAGTGAAAACTAACACAAAACTACTTTAAAAAACATCAATTTTGCTCACAAAACATATATATCAGTCATCAAAGGTCAATTGTACATCATTTTTTTTCCTCCTAATGTAAAAGTCCTAGAGAAAAATTTCTTAGGGAAAAGTTGTTCCATGAGTAAAAACTGACACAAAACTACTTTAAAAACATCAATTTTGCTCACATAATATACATATGAGTCATCAAAGGTCAATTGTACATCATTTTTTTCCTCTTAATGTACAAGTCCTAGAGAAAAATTTCTTAAGGAAAGGTTGTTCCATTAATGAAAACTAACACAAAACTACTTTAAAAAACATCAAGTTTGCTCACATAACATATCAGTCATCAAAGGTCAATTGTACATCATTTTTTTTCCTCTTAATGTACAAGTACTAGAGAAAAGTTTCTTAGGGAAAAATTGTTCCATGAGTGAAAACTAACACAAAACTACTTTAAAAAACATCAATTTTGCTCACATAATATACATATGAGTCATCAAATGTCAATTGTACATCATTCTTTTTCCTCTTAATGTAGAAGTCCTAGTGAAAAAATTTCTTAAGGAAAGGTTGTTCCATTAGTGAAAACTAACAAAAAACTACTTTAAAAAACATCAATTTTGCTCACATAACATATATATCAGTAATCAAAGGTCAATTGTACATCATTTTTTTTCCTCTTAATGTACAAGTCGTAAAGAAAAATTTCTTAGGGAAAATTTGTTCCATGAGTGAAAACTAACACCAAACTACTTTAAAAAACATCAATTTTGCTCACATAACATATATATGAGTCATCAAATGTCAATTGAACATCATTTTTTTCCTCTTAAAGTACAAGTCCTAGAAAAAAATTTTTTAAGAAAAGGTTGTTTCCGTAGTGAAAACTAACACAAAACTACTTTAAAAAACATCAATTTTGCTCACAAAACAAATACATCAGTCATCAAAGGTCAATTGTACATAATTTTTTTCCTCTTAATGTACAAGTCCCAGAGAAGAATTTCTTCAAGAAAAAATGTTCCATTAGTGACAACTAACACAAAACTACTTTAAAAAACATCAATTTTGCTCACATAACATATATATGAGTCATCAAAGGTCAATTATACATCATTTTATCCTCTTAATGTACAAGTCCTAGAGAAAAATTTCTTAAGGAAAGGTTGTTCCAGTAGTGAAAACTAACACAAAACTACTTTAAAAAACATCAATTTTGCTCACAAAACATATATATCAGTCATCAAAGGTCAATTGTACATCATTTTTTTCCTCCTAATGTACAAGTCCTAGAGAAAAATTTCTTAGAGAAAAGTTGTTCCATGAGTAAAAACTGACACAAAACTACTTTAAAAACATCAATTTTGCTCACATAATATACATATGAGTCATCAAAGGTTAATTGTACATCATTCTTTTTACTCTTAATGTACAAGTCCTAGAGAAAAATTTCTTCAGGAAAAGTTGTTCCATTAGTAAAAACTAACACAAAACTACTTTAAAAACATCAGTTTTGCTCACATAATATACATATGAGTCATCAAAGTTCAATTGTAAATCATTTTTTTCCTCTTAATGTACAAGTCCTAGAGAAAAATTTTCTTAAGGAAAGGTTGTTCCATTATTGAAAACTAACACAAAACTACTTTAAAAAACATCAATTTTGCTCACATAACATATCAGTCATCAAAGGTCAATTGTACATCATTTTTTTCCTCTTAATGTACAAGTACTAGAGAAAAGTTTCTTAGGGAAAAATTGTTCCATGAGTGAAAACTAACACAAAACTACTTCAAAAAACATCAATTTTGCTCACATAATATACATAAGAGTCATCAAATGTCAATTGTACATCATTCTTTTTCCTCTTAATGTACAAGTCCTAGAGAAAATTTTCTTCAGGAAAAGTTGTTCCATTAGTAAAAGATAACACAAAACTACTTTAAAAAACATCAATTTTGCTCACATAATATACATATGAGTCATCAAAGTTCAATTGTACATCATTTTTTCCCTCCTAATGTACAAATCCTAGAGAAAAATATCTTAGGGAAAAGTTGTTCCATGAGTAAAAACTGACACAAAACTACTTTAAAAACATCAATTTTGCTCACATAATATACATATGAGTCATCAAAGGTCAATTGTACATCATTCTTTTTCCTCTTAATGTACAAGTCCTAGAGAAAAATTTCTTCAGGAAAAGCTGTTCCGTTAGTAAAAACTAACACAAAACTACTTTAAAAAACATCAGTTTTGCTCACATAATATACATATGAGTCATCAAAGTTCAATTGTAAATCATTTTTTTCCTCTTAATGTACAAGTCCTAGAGAAAAATTTTCTTGAGGAATGGTTGTTCCATTATTGAAAACTAACACAAAATTACTTTAAAAAACATCAATTTTGCTCACATAACATATCAGTCATCAAAGGTCAATTGTACATCATTTTTTTTCCTCTTAATGTACAAATACTAGAGAAAAGTTTCTTAGGGAAAAATTGTTCCATGAGTGAAAACTAACACAAAACTACTTCAAAAAACATCAATTTGGCTCACATAATATACATATGAGTCATCAAATGTCAATTGTACATCATTCTTTTTCCTCTTAATGTACAAGTCCTAGAGAAACATTTCTTCAGGAAAAGTTGTTCCATTAGTAAAAGATAACACAAAACTACTTTAAAAAACATCAATTTTGCTCACATAATATACATATGAGTCATCAAAGTTCAATTGTAAATCATTTTTTTCCTCTTAATGTACAAGTCCTAGAGAAAAATTTCTTAAGGAAAAGTTGTTCCAGTAGTGAAAACTAACAAAAAACTACTTTAAAAAACTTCAATTTTGCTCACAAAACATATATATCAGCCATCAAAGGTCAATTGTACATCATTTTTTTTCCTCCTAATGTACAAGTCCTAGAGAAAATTTTCTTAGGGAAAAGGTGTTCCATGAGTAAAAACTGACACAAAACTACTTTAAAAAACATCAATTTTTCTCACATGATATACATATGAGTCATCAAAGGTCAATTGTACATCATTCTTTTTCCTCTTAATGTACAAGTACTAGAGAAAATTTTCTTCAGGAAAAGTTGTTCCCTTAGTAAAAACTAACACAAAACTACTTTAAAAACATCAATTTTGCTCACATAATATACATATGAGTCATCAAAGTTCAATTGTAAATCATTTTTTTCCTCTTAATGTACAAGTCCTAGAGAAAAATTTCTTAAGGAAAGGTTGTTTCATTATTGAAAACTAACACAAAACTACTTTGAAAAACATCAATTTTGCTCACATAACATATCAGTCATCAAAGGTCAATTGTACATCATTTTTTTCCTCTTAATGTACAAGTACTAGAGAAAAGTTTCTTAGGGAAAATTTGTTCCATGAGTGAAAACTAACACAAAACTACTTCAAAAACATCAATTTGGCTCACATAATATACATATGAGTCATCAAATGTCAATTGTACATCATTCTTTTTCCTCTTAATGTACAAGTCCTAGAGAAACATTTCTTCAGGAAAAGTTGTTCCATTAGTAAAAGATAACACAAAACTACTTTAAAAAACATCAATTTTGCTCACATAATATACATATGAGTCATCAAAGTTCAATTGTAAATCATTTTTTTCCTCTTAATGTACAAGTCCTAGAGAAAAATTTCTTAAGGAAAAGTTGTTCCAGTAGTGAAAACTAACAAAAAACTACTTTAAAAAACTTCAATTTTGCTCACAAAACATATATATCAGCCATCAAAGGTCAATTGTACATCATTTTTTTTCCTCCTAATGTACAAGTCCTAGAGAAAATTTTCTTAGGGAAAAGGTGTTCCATGAGTAAAAACTGACACAAAACTACTTTAAAAAACATCAATTTTTCTCACATGATATACATATGAGTCATCAAAGGTCAATTGTACATCATTCTTTTTCCTCTTAATGTACAAGTACTAGAGAAAATTTTCTTCAGGAAAAGTTGTTCCCTTAGTAAAAACTAACACAAAACTACTTTAAAAACATCAATTTTGCTCACATAATATACATATGAGTCATCAAAGTTCAATTGTAAATCATTTTTTTCCTCTTAATGTACAAGTCCTAGAGAAAAATTTCTTAAGGAAAGGTTGTTTCATTATTGAAAACTAACACAAAACTACTTTGAAAAACATCAATTTTGCTCACATAACATATCAGTCATCAAAGGTCAATTGTACATCATTTTTTTCCTCTTAATGTACAAGTACTAGAGAAAAGTTTCTTAGGGAAAAATTGTTCCATGAGTGAAAACTAACACAAAACTACTTTAAAAAACATCAATTCTGCTCACATAACATTTATATCAGTCATCAAAGGCCAATTGAACATCAATCTTTTACCTCTTAATGTACAAGTCCTAGAGAAAATTTTTTTAAGGAAAGGTTGTTCCATTAAGGAAAACTAACACAAAACTACTTTGAAAAACATCAATTTTGCTCACATAACATATATATCAGTCATCAAAGGTCAATTGTACATCTTTCCTTTTCCTCTTGATGTACAAGTCCTAGTGAAAAAATTTCTTAAGGAAAGGTTGTTCCATTAGTGAAAACTAACAAAAAACTACTTTAAAAAACATCAATTTTGCTCACATAACATTTATATCAGTCATCAAAAGCCAATTGAACATCAATCTTTTACCTCTTAATGTACAAGTCCTAGAGAAAATTTTTTTAAGGAAAGGTTGTTCCATTAGTAAAAACTAACACAAAACTACTTTGAAAAACATCAATTTTGCTCACATAACATATATATCAGTCATCAAAGGTCAATTGTACATCTTTCTTTTTCCTCTTGATGTACAAGTCCTAGAAAAAAATTTTTCTGAAAAAGTTGTTCCATTAGTAAAAACTAACACAAAACTACTTCAAAAAACATCAATTTTGCTCACATAATATAAATATGAGTCATCAAATGTGAATTGTACATCATTCTTTTTCCTCCTAATGTACAAGTCCTAGAGAAAAAATTTCTCAAGGAAAGGTTGTTCCATTAGTGAAAACTAACAAAAAACTACTTTAAAAAACATCAATTTTGCTCACATAACATATATATCAGTCATCAAAGGTCAATTGTACATCATTTTTTTCCTCTTAATGTACACGTCCTAGAGAAAAATTTCTTAAGGAAAAGTTGTTCCATTAGTGAAAACTAACACAAAACTACTTTAAAAAACATCAATTTTGCTCACAAAACATATATATCAGTCATCAAAGGCCAATGGTACATCACTTTTTCCCCTTAATGTACAAGTCCTAGAGAAAAATTTCCTAAGGAAAGGTTGTTCCATGAGTGAAAACTAACACAAAACCACTTTAAAAAACATCAATTTTGCTCACATAATATACATATGAGTCATCAAAGGTCAATTGTACATCATTCTTTTTCCTCTTAATGTACAAGTCCTAGAGAAAAATTTCTTAAGGAAAGGTTGTTCCATTAGTGAAAACTAACACAAAACTACTTTAAAAAACATCAATTTTGCTCACATAACATATATATCAGTCATCAAAGGTCAATTGTACATCATTCTTTTTCCTCTTAATGTACAAGTCCTAGAGAAAAATTTTTCTGAAAAAGTTGTTCCATTAGTAAAAATTAACACAAAACTACTTTAAAAAACATCAATTTTGCTCACATAACATATATATCAGTCATCAAAGGTCAATTGTACATCATTCTTTTTCCTCTTAATGTACAAGTCCTAGAGAAAAATTTTTCTGAAAAAGTTGTTCCATTAGTAAAAATTAACACAAAACTACTTTAAAAAACATCAATTTTGCTCACATAACATATATATGAGTCATCAAAGGCCAATTGTACATCATTTTTCTCCTCTTAATGTACAAGTCCCAGAGAAAAATTTCTTAAGGAAAGGGTGTTCCATTAGTGAAAATTAACACAAAACTATTTTAAAAAACATCAATTTTTCTCACATAACATATATATATATATATATATATATATATATATATATATATCAGTCATCAAAGGTCAATTGTACATCATTTTTTTCCTCTTAATGTACAAGTAATAGAGAAAAATTTCTTAGGGAAAAATTGTTCCATGAGTAATGTACAAGTCGTAAAGAAAAATTTCTTAGGGAAAATTTGTTCCATGAGTGAAAACTAACACCAAACTACTTTAAAAAACATCAATTTTGCTCACATAACATATATATGAGTCATCAAAGGTCAATTATACATCATTTTATCCTCTTAATGTACAAGTCCTAGAGAAAAATTTCTTAAGGAAAGGTTGTTCCAGTAGTGAAAACTAACACAAAACTACTTTAAAAAACATCAATTTTGCTCACAAAACATATATATCAGTCATCAAAGGTCAATTGTACATCTTTCCTTTTCCTCTTGATGTACAAGTCCTAGTGAAAAAATTTCTTAAGGAAAGGTTGTTCCATTAGTGAAAACTAACAAAAAACTACTTTAAAAAACATCAATTTTGCTCACATAACATTTATATCAGTCATCAAAAGCCAATTGAACATCAATCTTTTACCTCTTAATGTACAAGTCCTAGAGAAAATTTTTTTAAGGAAAGGTTGTTCCATTAGTAAAAACTAACACAAAACTACTTTGAAAAACATCAATTTTGCTCACATAACATATATATCAGTCATCAAAGCTCAATTGTACATCTTTCTTTTTCCTCTTGATGTACAAGTCCTAGAAAAAAATTTTTCTGAAAAAGTTGTTCCATTAGTAAAAACTAACACAAAACTACTTCAAAAAACATCAATTTTGCTCACATAATATAAATATGAGTCATCAAATGTGAATTGTACATCATTCTTTTTCCTCCTAATGTACAAGTCCTAGAGAAAAAATTTCTCAAGGAAAGGTTGTTCCATTAGTGAAAACTAACAAAAAACTACTTTAAAAAACATCAATTTTGCTCACATAACATATATATCAGTCATCAAAGGTCAATTGTACATCATTTTTTTCCTCTTAATGTACACGTCCTAGAGAAAAATTTCTTAAGGAAAAGTTGTTCCATTAGTGAAAACTAACACAAAACTACTTTAAAAAACATCAATTTTGCTCACAAAACATATATATCAGTCATCAAAGGCCAATGGTACATCACTTTTTCCCCTTAATGTACAAGTCCTAGAGAAAAATTTCCTAAGGAAAGGTTGTTCCATGAGTGAAAACTAACACAAAACCACTTTAAAAAAACATCAATTTTGCTCACATAATATACATATGAGTCATCAAAGGTCAATTGTACATCATTCTTTTTCCTCTTTATGTACAAGTCCTAGAGAAAAATTTCTTAAGGAAAGGTTGTTCCATTAGTGAAAACTAACACAAAACTACTTTAAAAAACATCAATTTTGCTCACATAACATATATATCAGTCATCAAAGGTCAATTGTACATCATTCTTTTTCCTCTTAATGTACAAGTCCTAGAGAAAAAATTTTTCTGAAAAAGTTGTTCCATTAGTAAAAATTAACACAAAACTACTTTAAAAAACATCAATTTTGCTCACATAACATATATATCAGTCATCAAAGGTCAATTGTACATCATTCTTTTTCCTCTTAATGTACAAGTCCTAGAGAAAAATTTTTCTGAAAAAGTTGTTCCATTAGTAAAAATTAACACAAAACTACTTTAAAAAACATCAATTTTTGCTCACATAACATATATATGAGTCATCAAAGGCCAATTGTACATCATTTTTCTCCTCTTAATGTACAAGTCCCAGAGAAAAATTTCTTAAGGAAAGGGTGTTCCATTAGTGAAAATTAACACAAAACTATTTTAAAAAAACATCAATTTTTCTCACATAACATCTATATATATATATATATATATATATATATATATATATATATATATATATATATATATATATATATCAGTCATCAAAGGTCAATTGTACATCATTTTTTTCCTCTTAATGTACAAGTAATAGAGAAAAATTTCTTAGGGAAAAATTGTTCCATGAGTAATGTACAAGTCGTAAAGAAAAATTTCTTAGGGAAAATTTGTTCCATGAGTGAAAACTAACACCAAACTACTTTAAAAAACATCAATTTTGCTCACATAACATATATATGAGTCATCAAAGGTCAATTATACATCATTTTATCCTCTTAATGTACAAGTCCTAGAGAAAAATTTCTTAAGGAAAGGTTGTTCCAGTAGTGAAAACTAACACAAAACTACTTTAAAAAACATCAATTTTGCTCACAAAACATATATATCAGTCATCAAAGGTCAATTGTACATCATTTTTTTCCTCCTAATGTACAAGTCCTAGAGAAAAATTTCTTAGAGAAAAGTTGTTCCATGAGTAAAAACTGACACAAAACTACTTTAAAAACATTAATTTTGCTCACAAAACAAATACATCAGTCATCAAACGTCAATTGTACATAATTTTTTTTCCTCTTAATGTACAAGTCCCAGAGAAGAATTTCTTCAAGAAAAAATGTTCCATTAGCGACAACTAACACAAAACTACTTTAAAAAAACATCAATTTTGCTCACATAACATATATATGAGTCATCAAAGGTCAATTATACATCATTTTATCCTCTTAATGTACAAGTCCTAGAGAAAAATTTCTTAAGGAAAGGTTGTTCCAGTAGTGAAAACTAACACAAAACTACTTTAAAAAACATCAATTTTGCTCACAAAACATACATATCAGTCATCAAAGGTCAATTGTACATCATTTTTTTTCCTCCTAATGTACAAGTCCTAGAGAAAAATTTCTTAGAGGAAAGTTGTTCCATGAGTAAAAACTGACACAAAACTACTTTAAAAACATCAATTTTGCTCTCAAAACAAATACATCAGTCATCAAACGTCAATTGTACATAATTTTTTTTCCTCTTAATGTACAAGTCCCAGAGAAGAATTTCTTCAAGAAGAAATGTTCCATTAGTGACAACTAACACAAAACTACTTTAAAAAACATCAATTTTGCTCACATAACATATATATGAGTCATCAAAGGTCAATTATACATCATTTTATCCTCTTAATGTACAAGTCCTAGAGAAAAATTTCATAAGGAAAGGTTGTTCCAGTAGTGAAAACTAACACAAAACTACTTTAAAAAACATCAATTTTGCTCACAAAACATATATATCAGTCATCAAAGGTCAATTGTACATCATTTTTTTCCTCCTAATGTACAAATCCTAGAGAAAAATTTCTTAGAGAAAAGTTGTTCCATGAGTAAAAACTGACACAAAACTACTTTAAAAACATCAATTTTGCTCACATAATATACATATGAGTCATCAAAGGTCAATTGTACATCATTCTTTTTACTCTTAATGTACAAGTCCTAGAGAAAAATTTCTTCAGGAAAAGTTGTTCCATTAGTAAAAACTAACACAAAACTACTTTAAAAAACATCAGTTTTGCTCACATAATATACATATGAGTCATCAAAGTTCAATTGTAAATCATTTTTTTCCTCTTAATGTACAAGTCCTAGAGAAAAATTTTCTGAAGGAATGGTTGTTCCATTATTGAAAACTAACACAAAATTACTTTAAAAAACATCAATTTTGCTCACATAACATATCAGTCATCAAAGGTCAATTGTACATCATTTTTTTTCCTCTTAATGTACAAGTACTAGAGAAAAGTTTCTTAGGGAAAAATTGTTCCATGAGTGAAAACTAACACAAAACTACTTCAAAAAACATCAATTTTGCTCACATAATATACATATGAGTCATCAAATGTCAATTGTACATCATTCTTTTTCCTCTTAATGTACAAGTCCTAGTGAAAAAATTTCTTAAGGAAAGGTTGTTCCATTAGTGAAAACTAACAAAAAACTACTTTAAAAAACATCAATTTTGCTCACATAACATATATATGAGTCATCAAAGGTCAATTATACATCATTTTATCCTCTTAATGTACAAGTCCTAGAGAAAAATTTCATAAGGAAAGGTTGTTCCAGTAGTGAAAACTAACACAAAACTACTTTAAAAAACATCAATTTTGCTCACAAAACATATATATCAGTCATCAAAGGTCAATTGTACATCATTTTTTTCCTCCTAATGTACAAATCCTAGAGAAAAATTTCTTAGAGAAAAGTTGTTCCATGAGTAAAAACTGACACAAAACTACTTTAAAAACATCAATTTTGCTCACATAATATACATATGAGTCATCAAAGGTCAATTGTACATCATTCTTTTTACTCTTAATGTACAAGTCCTAGAGAAAAATTTCTTCAGGAAAAGTTGTTCCATTAGTAAAAACTAACACAAAACTACTTTAAAAAACATCAGTTTTGCTCACATAATATACATATGAGTCATCAAAGTTCAATTGTAAATCATTTTTTTCCTCTTAATGTACAAGTCCTAGAGAAAAATTTTCTGAAGGAATGGTTGTTCCATTATTGAAAACTAACACAAAATTACTTTAAAAAACATCAATTTTGCTCACATAACATATCAGTCATCAAAGGTCAATTGTACATCATTTTTTTTCCTCTTAATGTACAAGTACTAGAGAAAAGTTTCTTAGGGAAAAATTGTTCCATGAGTGAAAACTAACACAAAACTACTTCAAAAAACATCAATTTTGCTCACATAATATACATATGAGTCATCAAATGTCAATTGTACATCATTCTTTTTCCTCTTAATGTACAAGTCCTAGAGAAACATTTCTTCAGGAAAAGTTGTTCCATTAGTAAAAGATAACACAAAACTACTTTAAAAAACATCAATTTTGCTCACATAATATACATATGAGTCATCAAAGTTCAATTGTAAATCATTTTTTTCCTCTTAATGTACAAGTCCTAGAGAAAAATTTCTTAAGGAAAAGTTGTTCCAGTAGTGAAAACTAACAAAAAACTACTTTAAAAAACTTCAATTTTGCTCACAAAACATATATATCAGCCATCAAAGGTCAATTGTACATCATTTTTTTCCTCCTAATGTACAAGTCCTAGAGAAAATTTTCTTAGGGAAAAGGTGTTCCATGAGTAAAAACTGACACAAAACTACTTTAAAAAACATCAATTTTTCTCACATAATATACATATGAGTCATCAAAGGTCAATTGTACATCATTCTTTTTCCTCTTAATGTACAAGTCCTAGAGAAAATTTTTTTCAGGAAAAGTTGTTCCCTTAGTAAAAACTAACACAAAACTACTTTAAAAACATCAATTTTGCTCACATAATATACATATGAGTCATCAAAGTTCAATTGTAAATCATTTTTTTCCTCTTAATGTACAAGTCCTAGAGAAAAATTTCTTAAGGAAAGGTTGTTTCATTAATGAAAACTAACACAAAACTACTTTGAAAAACATCAATTTTGCTCACATAAAATATCAGTCATCAAAGGTCAATTGTACATCATTTTTTTCCTCTTAATGTACAAGTACTAGAGAAAAGTTTCTTAGGGAAAAATTGTTCCATGAGTGAAAACTAACACAAAACTACTTTAAAAAACATCAATTTTGCTCACATAATATACATATGAGTCATCAAAGTTCAATTGTAAATCATTTTTTTCCTCTTAATGTACAAGTCCTAGAGAAAAATTTCTTAAGGAAAGGTTGTTTCATTAATGAAAACTAACACAAAACTACTTTAAAAAACATCAATTTTGCTCACATAATATACATATGAGTCATCAAATGCCAATTGTACATCATTCTTTTTCCTCTTTATGTACAAGTGCTAGTGAAAAAATTTCTTAAGGAAAGGTTGTTCCATTAGTGAAAACTAACAAAAAACTACTTTAAAAAACATCTATTTTGCTCACATAACATATATATCAGTCATCAAAGGTCAATTGTACATCATTTTTTCCCTCTTAAGGTACAAGTCCTAGAGAAAAATTTCTTAAGGAAAAGTTGTTTCGTTAGTGAAAACTAACACTAAACTACTTAAAACATCTTCAGTTTTGCTCACATAACATTTATATCAGTCATCAAAGGCCAATTGAACATCAATCTTTTTCCTCTTAATGTACAAGTCCTAGAGAAAATTTTTTTCAGGAAAAGTTGTTCCCTTAGTAAAAACTAACACAAAACTACTTTAAAAACATCAATTTTGCTCACATAATATACATATGAGTCATCAAAGTTCAATTGTAAATCATTTTTTTCCTCTTAATGTACAAGTCCTAGAGAAAAATTTCTTAAGGAAAGGTTGTTTCATTAATGAAAACTAACACAAAACTACTTTGAAAAACATCAATTTTGCTCACATAACATATCAGTCATCAAAGGTCAATTGTACATCATTTTTTTCCTCTTAATGTACAAGTACTAGAGAAAAGTTTCTTAGGGAAAAATTGTTCCATGAGTGAAAACTAACACAAAACTACTTTAAAAAACATCAATTTTGCTCACATAATATACATATGAGTCATCAAATGCCAATTGTACATCATTCTTTTTCCTCTTTATGTACAAGTGCTAGTGAAAAAATTTCTTAAGGAAAGGTTGTTCCATTAGTGAAAACTAACAAAAAACTACTTTAAAAAACATCAATTTTGCTCACATAACATATATATCAGTCATCAAAGGTCAATTGTACATCATTTTTTCCCTCTTAATGTACAAGTCCTAGAGAAACATTTCTTAAGGAAAAGTTGTTTCGTTAGTGAAAACTAACACTAAACTACTTAAAACATCTTCAGTTTTGCTCACATAACATTTATATCAGTCATCAAAGGCCAATTGAACATCAATCTTTTTCCTCTTAATGTACAAGTCCTAGAGAAAATTTTTTTATGGAAAGGTTGTTCCATTAGTGAAAACTAACACAAAACTACTTTAAAAAACATCAATTTTGCTCACATAATATACATATGAGTCATCAAAGTTCAATTGTAAATCATTTTTTTCCTCTTAATGTACAAGTCCTAGAGAAAAATTTCTTAAGGAAAAGTTGTTCCAGTAGTGAAAACTAACAAAAAACTACTTTAAAAAACCTCAATTTTGCTCACAAAACATATATATCAGCCATCAAAGGTCAATTGTACATCATTTTTTTCCTCCTAATGTACAAGTCCTAGAGAAAATTTTCTTAGGGAAAAGGTGTTCCATGAGTAAAAACTGACACAAAACTACTTTAAAAAACATCAATTTTTCTCACATAATATACATATGAGTCATTAAAGGTCAATTGTACATCATTCTTTTTCCTCTTAATGTACAAGTCCTAGAGAAAATTTTTTTTCAGGAAAAGTTATTCCCTTAGTAAAAACTAACACAAAACTACTTTAAAAACATCAATTTTGCTCACATAATATACATATGAGTCATCAAAGTTCAATTGTAAATCATTTTTTTCCTCTTAATGTACAAGTACTAGAGAAAAGTTTCTTAGGGAAAAATTGTTCCATGAGTGACAACTAACACAAAAATACTTTAAAAAACATCAATTTTGCTCACATAATATACATATGAGTCATCAAATGCCAATTGTACATCATTCTTTTTCCTCTTTATGTACAAGTCCTAGTGAAAAAATTTCTTAAGGAAAGGTTGTTCCATTAGTGAAAACTAACAAAAAACTACTTTAAAAAACATCAATTTTGCTCACATAACATATATATCAGTCATCAAAGGTCAATTGTACATCATTTTTTTCCCTCTTAATGTACAAGTCCTAGAGAAAAATTTCTTAAGGAAAAGTAGTTTCGTTAGTGAAAAACTAACACTAAACTACTTAAAACATCTTCAGTTTTGCTCACATAACATTTATATCAGTCATCAAAGGCCAATTGAACATCAATCTTTTTCCTCTTAATGTACAAGTCCTAGAGAAAATTTTTTTATGGAAAGGTTGTTCCATTAGTGAAAACTAACACAAAACTACTTTGAAAAACATCAATTTTGCTCACATAACATATATATCAGTCATCAAAGGTCAATTGTACATCTTTCTTTTTCCTCTTGATGTACAAGTCCTAGAAAAAAATTTTTCTGAAAAAGTTGTTCCATTAGTAGAAACTAACACAAAACTACTTTAAAAAACATCAATTTTGCTCACATAATATAAATATGAGTCATCAAATGTCAATTGTACATCATTCTTTTTCCTCTTAATGTACAAGTCCTAGAGAAAAATTTTTCTGAAAAAGTTTTTCCATTAGTAAAAATTAACACAAAACTAATTTAAAAAACATCAATTTTTGCTCACATAACATATATATCAGTCATCAATGGTCAATTGTACATCATTTTTCTCCTCTTAATGTACAAGTCCCAGAGAAAAATTTCTTAAGGAAAAGTTGTTCCATTAGTGAAAACTAACACAAAACTACTTTAAAAAACATCAATTTTGCTCACAAAACATATATATCAGTCATCAAAGTCCAATTGTACATCATTTTTCCCCTTAATGTACAAGTCCTAGAGAAAAATTTCCTAAGGAAAGGTTGTTCCATGAGTGAAAACTAACACAAAACTACTTTAAAAAACATCAATTTTGCTCACATAATATACATATGAGTCATCAAAGGTCAATTGTACATCATTCTTTTTTCCTCTTAATGTACAAGTCATAGAGAAAAAATTTCTCAAGGAAAGGTTGTTCCATTAGTGAAAACTAACAAAAAACTACTTTAAAAAACATCAATTTTGCTCACATAACATATACATCAGTCATCAAAGGTCAATTGTACATCATTTTTTTCCTCTTAATGTACACGTCCTAGAGAAAAATTTCTTAAGGAAAAGTTGTTCCATTAGTGAAAACTAACACAAAACTACTTTAAAAAACATCAATTTTGCTCACAAAACATATATATCAGTCATCAAAGGCCAATTGTACATCATTTTTTCCCCTTAATGTACAAGTCCTAGAGAAAAATTTCCTAAGGAAAGGTTGTTCCATGAGTGAAAACTAACACAAAACTACTTTAAAAAACATCAATTTTGCTCACATAATATACATATGAGTCATCAAAGGTCAATTGTACATCATTCTTTTTCCTCTTAATGTACAAGTCATAGAGAAAAATTTCTTAAGGAAAGGTTGTTCCATTAGTGAAAACTAACAAAAAAACTACTTTAAAAAACATCAATTTTGCTCACATAACATATATATCAGTCATCAAAGGTCAATTGTACATCATTTTTTTTCCTCTTAATGTACAAGTCCTAGAGAAAAATTTTTCTGAAAAAGTTTTTCCATTAGTAAAAATTAACACAAAACTAATTTAAAAAACATCAATTTTTGCTCACATAACATATATATCAGTCATCAATGGTCAATTGTACATCATTCTTTTTCCTCTTAATGTACAAGTCCTAGAGAAAAATTTTTCTGAAAAAGTTGTTCCATTAGTAAAAATTAACACAAAACTACTTTAAAAAACATCAATTTTGCTCACATAACATATATATGAGTCATCAAAGGCCAATTGTACATCATTTTTCTCCTCTTAATGTACAAGTCCCAGAGAAAAATTTCTTAAGGAAAGGGTGTTCCATTAGTGAAAACTAACACAAAACTACTTTAAAAAACATCAATTTTTCTCACATAATATATATATATATATATATATATATATATATATATATATATATATATATATATATCAGTCATCAAAGGTCAATTGTACATCTTTTTTTTCCTCTTAATGTACAAGTAATAGAGAAAAATTTCTTAGGGAAAAATTGTTCCATGAGTAAAAACTAACACAAAACTACTTTAAAAAACATCAATTTTGCTCAAATAATATACAAAATTACTTTAAAATATATGAATTTTGCTCTTACAAATTGTATATGATTAATCAAAAGTCAGCTGAACATTTTTATCGCGTGTACGAGAAATACAAAACAGTTAGTAATGGAATTTTCCTTAGATAAAAAATTATGCAGTTTTGAAAATTAGTTTTAAAATTAAGTCACCAAAAAAATTCTTCAAAAGCTCTTTTGTTTAATTTTCTCTCATTTCACATCTGTGAAAAAAATGGATTGTTTTTTTTTTCCAAAGTTTTCTTACATGAGATATATAAAGCAAATATCGAAATAAACCTGTCATTCAATCAAAGTTCCTCAACCATAGCAAAGATTTCTCGCTTAAACTTATTTTGCAGGGTAAATGTCATTCTACTTGATTAAAATAACGGTCTCAAAAAGCACAAAAAAACTCCTCAATAGTCTTATTTAATTATCGTTGACCGTTTACAAACATTAATTGCAACCGAAATTTCCGACTAAATTCTGTTAGTACCCTAAAATTGTCCAAAAATTTTTCAAAACGTGTCAATGAGTCATTAGAGATTTAAAATTCAAAAACAATTCTTGTAAGTAAAATTTTTTATAAATCAACAAAGGATTTTAAGAGAAAGTTTTCAAAGTTCAGTAAAACCACTATGCGCATTTCTAGAGACTTTCACTTATATTTGAACAAAACTAAAGGCTTTACATTTGTGAAATCTGTACAATTTCACAATTGTACATTTCTTCCCAGAGACTGTACATTTGTGAAATTTATTTGCGAACACAAACGTACCAAAGAATTCATCTATAAAAAACTTAAAATCAAAGAAAATTTGAGATTAAAATTTGTGAACATTAGCAAAAGTTTCTTATCAGCAATTAACTGCTCATGAATTTTTGTTGAGGTTGTTTTTCAAAACCATCCCTAAACAGTTATTTAACGTTTCCAGCAGTCAGTAGATGCAAACTAGTTCTTATTAGATGTCATAAACTAAGACATAGTTTCTCTGAACTTAATTTTGAATGAAAAACTAAATTAAAAATGTTCAGACCATTTTGTTGAAGAATCATTTATTTTAGAGTGCAAAGATTTCAACCATAGCAAAGATTTCTCGCTTAAACTTATTTTGCAGGGTAAATGTCATTCTACTTGATTAAAATAACGGTCTCAAAAAGCACAAAAAACTCCTCAATAGTCTTATTTAATTATCGTTGACCGTTTACAAACATTAATTGCAACCGAAATTTCCGACTAAATTCTGTTAGTACCCTAAAATTGTCCAAAAATTTTTCAAAACGTGTCAATGAGTCATTAGAGATTTAAAATTCAAAAACAATTCTTGTAAGTAAAATTTTTTATAAATCAACAAAGGATTTTAAGAGAAAGTTTTCAAAGTTCAGTAAAACCACTATGCGCATTTCTAGAGACTTTCACTTATATTTGAACAAAACTAAAGGCTTTACATTTGTGAAATCTGTACAATTTCACAATTGTACATTTCTTCCCAGAGACTGTACATTTGTGAAATTTATTTGCGAACACAAACGTACCAAAGAATTCATCTATAAAAAACTTAAAATCAAAGAAAATTTGAGATTAAAATTTGTGAACATTAGCAAAAGTTTCTTATCAGCAATTAACTGCTCATGAATTTTTGTTGAGGTTGTTTTTCAAAACCATCCCTAAACAGTTATTTAACGTTTCCAGCAGTCAGTAGATGCAAACTAGTTCTTATTAGATGTCATAAACTAAGACATAGTTTCTCTGAACTTAATTTTGAATGAAAAACTAAATTAAAAATGTTCAGACCATTTTGTTGAAGAAGCATTTATTTTAGAGTGCTTTTTCGTTTGGCAGCACCGGAAAAAAATTCAACAACAAGAATTTTGTCAAAATTACAGTATGAACTATGAACCTTATGTACTACATATGTATCTGTAGTAACTTTAATGTTCAACCAACTTATAGAACTGAAAAAATTTTAGTTAGATAAAAGTTGCATATTTCGTAATCAAATGAAAATTTCAGCATCTGTTTTACATTATATCATTCTGAGTGCGGGGATCTGCAAGGTCAAATTTTTTGTTAAACTGACAACATAAACTGAACAAAAACAGATTGTCGATTGGTATGACAAAGATCAGCAAGGTAAAATATGCTATGCGTTACTTAAAAAGCCAGTTTCTTCCCATGCTATAAAAAGAGGCGATTAAAAAACACAAAACTACAATCCAATAATGTAGCTTATTTCTACTTCAGGAAACGATACAGCTTTTTTACAATCTACACGAAATTTTTGATAAACTTACCAGATGAAGCAAAACTGAAAAACATTTGCTTTCTTGGAAAAGAAATTAGGACAACTATGTGGATTTCGACGCTTTCATAATGTGTTCGGTTTTCGTTATTTTTAGCTAAAATTCTAAAAGAAGTGATCCTGTTTTTTTGCAAGGTACGATAATAAATTATTGTGCTAGGAAATTTGATATGTAAAAATTGATTTGCTCTCCAGTGTCAACTTTTGGTTGACTGTTGCTTTAATTATGTTCGTCAACCACACAAAAGTTCTCGGTTGACTTGTGTGAAAATTAGTTTTGAACACCGAGGTCAAAATCATCAATTTTGAAAACTCATTCAATTTTTTGTCATATTGCATCTAGAAATTGTTTGATCAAATTTTTTATTGATGTTCAAAAGCATTAAAATTTTTGCTGCAACCCAAGTTACCAACAATTTGATTCTGTCATTTTTTTGATAACATATTTGTTTGTAAAAAAAGATTTGTCTGACAGTTTTTAGGCAACCCAAAAGATATCAAGGAGAAAAAAATCAGTTGAAAACTTTAAGCAACTATACAGCGAGTTTCTATTCAAATATAAAATTGCAAAAACTGCCATAAAAGACATTAATTCCTTTTTTTGATTTTAGCTGAGGTCCACTGGGTCCACAAAAATAGAAAAATCAATTCAACACACAAAAATTCAAACAGATCTTATAGAGACAAGAGTACCATAAAAACAATCTTTGCTTTAAAAATATTCATTTTAAAGCTTTCAACAAATACAGATCAGTCGTTTTTTTTCTTCTAAATGAATTAGTATTGATTTGTAGAAACCTAACAGCAAAAATCTTTTACTATAGTAAAAAAGTTTTCAAACGATAAAGTTTCCCCTTCATTGAAGAGGTTTACGCGTAAACCTCTTCAATGAAGGGGAAACTTTACCGTTTGAAAACTTTTTAATATAGTTTTTTACAGGTGCCCCAAATTCTGGCAAATATTAGTTAGGAATGCAGTTTTATATGGCAAAAAAATTACTTTCAAAGTACTGGGCTTATGCTGATGAGATTATCGGAGATTGAACCACAAAAACATGGTAGTCCTAAGTTTTGTTTTCCGAAATTTGGTTGTTTGTTTTAGTTTAGGATTAAAGAAAGTCGGAAACTCACTATATTGCAACCACTTGCAACAACTAGATTCAAGTATAATATAAGATTAAGTTTACTTCCATGAGTTTTTTGTTGTTAAGTTTTTACAAATCAACACTAATTCATTGAGAAAGAAAAGGAAGGACTTATCTGTAGTTGTTGAAAGCTTCAAAATGAATATTTTTAAAGCAAAGATTGTTTTTATAGTACTCTTGTCTCTATAAAATCTGTTTGAATTTTTGTGTGTTGAATTGATTTTTCTATTTGTCTGGACCCAGTGGACCCAGGCTAAAATCAAGATAAGGAACTATTGTCTTTTATGGCAGTTTTGGCAATAATATACTTGAATTTTATATTTGAATAGAAACTCGCTCGCTGTATAGTTGCTTAAAGTTTCCAACTGACTTTTTCTCCTCGATATTTTTTGGGTTGCTTAAAAACTGTCAGACAAATCTTTTACTTACAGACAAAAATGTTATCAATAAAGTGTGACAGAATCAAATTGTTGGTATTTTGGGTTGCAGCTAAAATTTTAATACTTTTGAAGTTCAATAAAAATTTTGATAAAACAATTTCTAGATGCAATATGACAAAAAATTGACTGAATTTTCAAAATTGATGATTGTGACCTCGGTGTTCAAAACGAATTTTCACACAAGTCAACTGAGAACATTTTTGTGGTTGACAAACACAATTAATTCAACAGTCAACCAAAAGTTGACACTGAAGAGCAAATCAAGTTTTACATATCAAATTTTATAGCACACTAATTTATTATCGTACCTTGCCAAAAACAGGATCACTTCTTTTAGAATTTTAGCTAAAAATGACAAAAACCGAACACATTAAGAAAGCGTTGAAATCCACATAGTTGTCTTAGTTTCTTTTCCAAGAAAACAAATGTTTTTCAGTTTTGCTTCATCTGGTAAGTTTATCATAAATTTCGAGTAGATTATAAAAGAGCTGTATAGTTTCCTGAAGCAGAAATAAGCTAAATTATTGGATTGTAGTTTTGTGTTTTTTAATCGCCGCTTTTTATAGCATGGGAAGAAACTGGCTTTTTGTGTAACGCATAGCATATTTTACCTTCCTGATCTTTGTCATACCAATCGACAATCTGTTTTTGTTCAGTTTATGTTGTCAGTTTAACAAAAATTTGACCTTGCAGATCCCCGCACTCAGAATGATATAATGTAAAACAGATGCTGAAATTTTCATTTGATTACGAAATATGCAACTTTTATCTAACTAAAATTTTTTCAATTCTATAAGTTGGTTGAATATTAAAAGTTACTACAGATACATATGTAGTACATAAGGTTCATAGTTCATACTGTAATTTTGACAAATATCTTGTTGTTGAATTTTTTTCCGGTGCTGCCAAACAAAAAAGCACTCTAAAATAAAGGCTTCTTCAACAAAATGGTCTGAACGTTTTTAATTTAGTTTTTCTTTCAAAATAAAGGTTAGCGAAACTATGTCTTAGCTTATGACATCTAATAAGAACTAGTTTGCATCTATTGACTGCTGGAAAAGTTAAATAACTGTTTAATGATGGTTGTGAAAAACAACGACAACAAAAATTCATGAGCAGTCAATTATTGACAAGAAACTTTTGCTAATGTTAACAAATTTTTATCTCAAATTTTCTTTGATTTTAAGTTTTATATAGATGAATTCTTTGGTACGTTTTTGTTCTCAAATAAATTTCACAAATGTACAGCCTCTAGGAAGAAATTTGTAAGGGCAAAATTCATATCTTTTAAAGTAATTTTGCTTCCCTATTGTGATAAAATTTAAATTAGAAATTTTTCTCTAGGAATTCTACTTTAAGAGAGAAAAAATGATGTACAATTGACCTTTGATGACTCAAACATATGTTATATGAGAAAGATTGATGTTTTTTAAAGTATTTTTGTGTC
>NC_134468.1:71722564-71758542 GCF_964194025.1 Convolutriloba macropyga | reverse complement strand
TATTACAAAGCTTTCGAGTTGCTTTTATGTCGGCTTACATATACTCCGACCGACTTTGCACTCACCCAGCGCACTGAAGGCAAGATACCCGCTGTTATGAGATTTATCAAGGAGGCATGGTAATGTGCGTTTGCACATAAAGTTCAAACCCTGCTCATCTTTATTTCTCATTTAATTGTCTACCAAATGAGCATGAGATAAAAATATACTCTATCGTTCATCAAACACCTTTATGATTAAAAGAATAAAACTTAGAGGGCCGATTTTAACTGTCATCACGGTGGCTACCAGAAAAAACGGCGATAAAAATCAATTCATTGCAAAAAATAATTACGATCAAAACTCGTTCTCCATTCTTTGAAACAGTTAAATACCAAATCAAAATGACATTAAATAAAGCCGACACTGGAAAAAAACTAATTTTATTAATTAGAGAAAAACTAAGACTTTTCCCCATGGTGACTTGATAGCAAGTCGTCAAGAAAAGAGCAAAAGGGCGGAGTTTAGAACAAAAGGTTACATTCTTTTGGAAAAGTTTAATTTCAAACTATTTTTAAACATTATATCGGACTTAAATCTCAAAAAAATTCATTTTATCTCCAGATAAAATTATCGAGACACTTCATTATCCAGAATATGTCATGCGACTACAAAAAGAAACGACAACTACAGCCAAAAAGAGATTATTCAAAAGCTACTCGAAGACGATGTCCCAAACAAACAGAAAGCTGCCCACTAAGAAAATCAATTATTTTTAATTGCTTTTTTTCAAATTACAACAAAACCGTCCAAAAATGTGGCATTGTGAGAGGAAAGAAAAGCTAAGAAATGGGCAATTATCCAAGAATCACGAATATTTTTTGAAAACTTGTAGTACATTTTGAAAATAATTTTTCGAAATTTTGAAAGACAAAAGAATTTTTGAGCTCTTTTTAATTGCTCTACTTTCCTCAAATAGGTTTTATTGTAGCAATAAAACCTATTTGAGGAAAGTAGAGCAATTAAAAAGAGCTCGAAAATTATTTTGTCTTTCTCAAAAACAAATGTTTTCATAATTCATAACAAATATAATCTTTCGAATAAAATAAAAGACAGTTTATCTTGCGGCGTCTTAGAAATCTTATTGCGCTTGTTTATGCTGAGAATTAGTCGTAAGAATACAAAATAACAATAAATACACGAAGAACTAAAAAATGTTACAGACAATTTATAAAACCACAATGTTGAAGTCATTAATTTATAAGATATTAATCGGGAGGAAAAACCTCACTTGCGCTTCTTTTGAATATCATATGTTCTTCTTTCTGAAAAGGCCATCTCAAAAAGGCAACAAAAAGAATCACAGACCTTAAAAGTATCTACAACTCAATAAAATTTTCTGAAAAATATTGATTAAGCCTTAAAGACCAGCTAAATCGTTTAACGAACAGAAAAATAACTGTTTTGTTCAACAAAGGTTAACGGGATCTCCAAATAGTGACTTTCAAAATCGTTCTAAAATTATAGAACACAAAAAAATGACGAAAACGAGAACAATATGGCATACGAGACCTTTTAGTACTCAAAATATGGCATACAACAACCAGGAGTAACAACAATTACAGGACCAAAAGAACTACCAAAATGTGCAATAGAACGGTACCGCATCGCCTAAAATCAATTGTTATAAAACCATCAATTGTATTCAAATAGATTTCTGTGTGTTTTTATTGGTTTGCAATAAAGTGTTTTTTATTGGATTTTCTTATTAATGTGATAATTAACCACAGAAACGAAAAAAAAACAGCAAAAAATGGGTAATTATATTCAAAATTTTGTATGAAAATAGGTAGTACTTGAACCAAGAAGCGTTATTTAAAAAGAATTTACCACAAATGTTTGTGAGTTTGTGTTTTTTGCGAAACAAAGTTTGACCTGTTTTTAGTGAGATTAAGCTAAAAGTTGACAGAAATGGGATAAAAAAAGACAAGTTCAAAAAATCACTGAAGTTTTTTTTAAAACAATTATTTTCAATGTCATTAGAGACATTAGATAACACTGGAATGTGTTTTATATGTTCACATACACCTCTATAATTAAGAATCGGACTGAAAAAAAGAATAACAAATGAAGGCTAAACACAAGAATTCACTTAAAATTTAATAAAACTCTTCCTCAAAACCAAAAAAATCATTAAGTTTCTTCTGAAAACAAACCATATCTATTTTTGGACTCACTTCAACGTAATGCAGGCGTGAATTGACATTTTTTTAGTAATCAACATGAAAAAACGTTAAAAACAAAATTTTTTGGAAAAAAAGCCTCGCCTAAAAATTTTTTTTAAGATTTCTGATTTTAAAAATCCATGATGAGATCAAATCTATCCCTGATGTTGCCACGCACTGAAATTAAACCACCCATTTGTTCCAAATGTTTGTGAGTTCATTCACTTGGTTGGTTAAATATTTCAAAAATAAAAAATGGTTGCCTTTTTTATCATTATTGAGTCAAATTTGCAAAAGTTCGGCAAACTTTTAGTTCTAGAAGACTTTTATTGGGCACCAGAGGTTATGCCAGTGGTTTCTAGATCTCTACTGTTGGCAAACTTACACGAAGTGGACCAGGAACAGCAAAATTTTTGCCTTTTTTGATGAAAAGTTCAAATTTAGTAAAAAAAAAAACTTAAATCAAACAATTCAGCGGCGCTTTTTTATCTTTAATGAAAGCAATAAAACACTATCATCAAAAACTTTAACATATTTTAAAATTTTTATCGTAATTGAGCCAAATGTTAGCGAAAATTACAAAAAATGTGAATGTGAAAGTTTAAACCTCGATAACACCTTTTAAAAACGAAATTCGAAAAAAATCTTTTCATTTCCATGTTCAGGATGTACGCGCGTTCGAAAGATACCAATCACAACACTGTACGATGCATATATGGATCGGCCAAATTTGACTGAACAAAAAAACCCATTTGAGTATGTGGTTCCTCCCTCCCCACTAAAGTGGGGATCGGAACAATTAGAGAGCTAATGGAGGAGCCGATTGTGTGGCTCAAAGAACGTTGAATGTGCTCAGCTAATGAAACGGAAATTTTTCTCTTAAGGAAGGTCGCCCAATGAGAGGATACACTTTCATTTAAAAAGTCATTAAAAAATTGTGGTACGCATGCAAGACTCCACTTGAGTCATGAGATGATGAAACAAAAACAAAAAAGATTTGAAAAAAGGAAAACGGAGAATGGAGCGTAGAAGAAAGATCTAGAATGATTGAAAATGACAAAGACAAAGTTTTAAGTCAGTTTTAAGGCTAGAATTTCTTGATTTAGCCGTATAATTGATTAATGACCAGTATTCAACACCCTCTGAACCAAGATCTTTCACAGGTACAACTTTACAGAGTAAACAATGTAAAAAATATTATCTGTGCCCAGTAATGGCTATTACGTAAGATCTTTTGACATAAACATAGTTGAACATTTTGGGCTAAAGTCGAGATTGCCCGCGGAGTCAAGTGAAGGTCCTTTCAAAGCCAATCAGAATCGAGGAAAGTATCGGTCGAGGATAGTTACCTCAGCTATAATGAAGCATGCTGTACGGCGACACCGAATTCTTGTTTGAGCACGAACTTGAAAAACAAGCTACATTTAATCATTAGTAAATCCAAGTTAAACAGATGATTCGGTTAGTCCGCTTTGATATTAACCACTTTCCTTTGATTGTGACCGAGCTTGACAACTGTTCATATTTTCTTCTCTCTAGGTCTGAGATACCGAACTAATAAATAACGTGATTACTCTTTTTGATAAACTGTCTAAGCCATAAAGCAAAATCGAAGCTCTTTTTCCTGGCGTTTGTTTTTGAGATATATAAACCTCAATTATCTAAAACGCATCATTCTTGTGCAAAAAATTCAATCAAAAAAGATCTATAAAACTCTTCTTGTTCAACACTTTAAGATAAATGTACTCTTATCTGTTTTTGGAAGTTTCTTTAATTTTGTTAGATGTGAAACTTGTACATGCTTTGGGTAACTATGGTGAAACTTACGACGATGAACAAATGTTCAAAAGAATCGAGGATGGGGAACCCAAAAATGACTTGGAAACCCTCTGGTATGTCACTATTAGGACCGATGAACTTCCCGTTATCTGCGGAGGTTCCTTATACCTGAAAAGTACAGTCATCACAGCCGCAGAATGCGTGGAAAAATTTATCAAATCTCCTGAAAACGTTTCAGTTCTTGTGAGTGAGAGAAAACTTGAACAAATTCAAAATCGTGAACTAAACATCAGCAAAATTTTTATTCACGAACAGTACAATGATAGAACTTTGGAAGCTAACATTGCAATTATGTGTATTAAAACTAGCGGGGTTGAACTTGAAGATAGTAAACCAGTGAATTTACCGAGTTCTGATTTAAGTCTGAATTTTGACTTTGGAGAAGTTGTGGGCTGGGGCCGAAACGATGCAGATTACCCGGAGGAGTTGAAGTCGCTCATATATATGACAATACCAAATAATGTATGCGATGCGTGGTACAGCGTCGTTTATGAATTTCCGTCAGGCATGTTGAATTTCCGTCAGGCATGTTTTGCGCATTGCCATATTTTGGTTTGTCGGTTACGTACTGCGCTGAGGATGTCGGGGGGCCATTTTGTTACAGAAATTCACCTGATGACGTCACAGACGAGTGTGAACTAATTGGGATTCCATTTGCGGGTAACTCATGTGCTGATGACGAAGCCATCATCAGACCAAATGTATTCACAAGAGTGTCTTCGTTTAAGGACTGGATTGAAAAAACAATTAATGAATGTCCATCAACTTAATTGAAAATTTGAGCACTCCAGGTTTTGGTATCCCAGCTCGAGAAATTATGAGGAAAATAATAAGAGAAAGGTCTCGTGTTGTTTAAAAACTCGTATCTGTGCAAAAAAAGAACCATTAAGACAATTATCTGCTTATCAAAAAAATTGCCTAGCTGTCAATTAAACATCAAAGAGATAGTTAAAAAGATAGATTGATAGAATTCGATTGCGAGATTTGAAAGATGAGATGAATAAATTGATTTAAAAAACTTTATTCAATGCTTTAATTTCAGACTCGATAATTTATTTTCAGGTATCTTTTAAATGTTCAAGCAAATTACAATTCCCCACAATAAAAGTATCTACCCAAGCCAAAAGTCAATAATCAAAAATCTTAAATAACAAAGAATTGAAAACAACGAATTAAAAACTACAGCAGCAACAATCCGTTCATTACGATGCAGGGGTATACCCCAAAATTTCCGCCTTAGTCAAATTGGCTCGAAAATTAGATACATACAATAAACGAAATTAGGAGACAACCTTTGTATCTTACTTTTCGCAAAAGGGGTTCCGCCAATTTTGCGAAATAAAAGATCATTCGGTGCAAAAAGTAGGTAACAAACTTTGTGGCACGTTTCCGCTCAATTTATGTATCTATTATTCGCGCGCATTTTGAGCATGAAATAAGCACTTTAATAAAGGTTTAATTGAAGCTTTCAAAGCTTTAAAGTGCTTTAAATACATGCAACCACAAAAACTGATTTTTTTCCGAAAAATCCCTCGCACATCAAAGGTTTTGTATATCAATGTGGGACTGGCCAATTTAAATAAGTAGTAATAAATAGTACTAATAAGTAGTTATAAGTAGTAATAAAGTAGTAATAAAGTACTACTAGTAGTAATAAATTAGGCTTAATTAAATAAGTAGTAATTAAGTTAGGCTTAATGGCGGATTATATGCGAAATCGAGCTACATTGCGTACGAAAAATTGATACATAAATGGAGCGGATGCGTGATACAACTCGCGCAAAAAATAGGTTATCAAGTTTGTACTTGTATTTCGCGGCTAAAATTAAGACATTTTTGCGAACACGGGATACTAAATTCCCTTCCATTTTGCCGGTTTCTGCTAAAGTAGTTTTTTTCCGCAATATTGTTCAACTTTCAATGTATTAACATAGTTAAAACGAACACGAGATAAATGCATTGGGCATATCTGCCCGTGACGATTTGGGTATACATCTGCATCGTAATGTTCCTTAGTAACAGATCTCTCAAAACTTATCAACAATTTTGAATCCTGCAATCAGCTTTGATAACGATGATAAAATATTAGCGCATAACCCATGGTCGCATTGAAGAAAGTTTTGACCAACTAGAGGCTGCCCAGAATTCTTGTACAAAAAAACTGAGCTGAGAAGACTGAGCTGATAGAAATGTTCCAAAGCTAATTTCTTAATATCGTTTGAAGATTAAAAGTTCAAATTTTCGTATATGAGCCAAATAAGAGAAAAAGAACGAATTCTTTGCCTGGACACAACCGTGTGTGTTATACGGTTTAAATTTATTTAAAAATAATTTGACAGAAATCAAAACACTTTTTGGTAAAGTTGATGTGTTGTTTTATTGTTTTACCTTATTTTTAATTTAAAATAAATTTCGCCACTGTCCTAAATTGGCTCCCTCAATATGTTAAGTGTTCAGTGTGGAAACGTTCCCGCTGTTTACAGTTAAGAATCGAATCAGTTTTCTTGTGAACTGTAATAGCAACTGAGGAAGAAAAATTTGTTAACTTTTCATTAGTTTATTTGAAACCTAGTTTATCCTCTCGTTATTTATTTTTTTATTTAGCTTATTTTCATGTGTCACATCTAATAAGTTCTTCCAAAAACTTTGTGACTCTTTTCTCATACGGAAAATCATTTACTAACATTTAATTTGCCGGATTCCCTGTTTAGTTCATAGGCCAACTGGCTAGAATAAAAATCATAAAGATAATTTGAAAATAAAGAAAATCATATTTTTTTGGTTATTTTTTCAAATTTTTACAAATACTGACAACATCGGTTTTTTCTTATGATCCAAGCAACAGGTGACGGTTTTATTTCCTGTTTTTATGAGCATAATGGATAAATGAGGCCAACTTAAACAAAAACAGTGAGAGCTAAAAATTCCAGGAAGTTTTCTTTTCCAATTTGATAACACTGCTGTAAAACATGAACAGGCATTAAAAGAATAACTAAATAAAAACATTTTCATCGGTGCAAAGATTATAGGCGAAAACATTGATGGAACTGCATTTTTAGTCCACTATTTCCCTTACTTGACTAAGTTTGGGTAAAAATATCGTTTGCTTCTTTTTAATTTAAATTTGCTATTTGTAAATGCATTCAGAGTTTGGAGAAGTTTTAAGTGAATCGTTGTTATTTTTTTGGTCTTCAGTAAAAAAAAGCTGCGAAATTGAACAAAACAATTACAAAACATTAGCTTTCATTTTATTATTAAAGCTTTGTTTTAACTGATTTTGACTGACAAAGATTGCATATTTTGAAAACCAAAAATAATTTGATGGGCTAAGATTTGAGGAGAACGCACAAAAACTGACTGAATTAGCAAACAACCGGCAAAACTACGTGTGAATACAACTGTGCTTGATAATGAAACCTCAAGACTACCCTGACGTATTTAATTGTGACTTGGTCACAGCTGAACACTGAAACTATGCCGAACACTGTAACGTGGTCCAATACGCTGATGATACCTTAGTTTTGTCAGGAGACAAATACCTACTTGCAATAAATGAAAATCTTGATAAATCCTTCATATCGTTAGCCCAATACTTTGACCAAATTAGCTTAAACTTAAACTCCGAAAAGAGAGAGTATATAACTTTGTGCAGTCTATACAAAAATAGAATGACAAAGTCATTGATGAACAATTTTGAGGGCCAAATATAACAATCAAAAGAACCGAGATGAAAAATCTCGTATTGAAAAAGTCATGTGGAATAAGAACAACTATTTATTAAATAATGTTGTCATTCAGAATGAATTACCAGAATGAAGCTAATGAGAGCCTTGGCATTTATTCCCTCATTGCAGAGCCTTCTTTTGAACTACCATTAGCCAATCATCGTTAATATCACTCGAAAAAAAGGTCAAACTGGGCTATTATGGCAAGTGCAAGTCAAAAAAATTCGACTCAACATTCGAACTGAAACAACAAAGCCAGATTCTGCCAATCGAGTGTCAGTGTCCGTTGAAAACAAAATTGTTTAATATCTATTCAAAATCTTCACTAAAAGTCGGTCTCATTTGTACACTCCCTTTGGCACAGTATAACATATCTGACACTGAAATTCAAGTGTTCGTTTTCTTTTATTTTGGTTTAGATTGCACCAGCAGCTTCTACAACAGTGAATGTGGAAATTATGAAGAACATCATCTGAAAGCGTCCCATTTGCCGTTCAGCCATTCATTTTTTTGTCCAAGTTGTCAGAAAAAAAAGACCAATTTCTGAAAAAATTAAAAGAACGTGATTCGATTAGATATTGCGTTATTCATTCGCAATAATCCTATTTCGTTTTGTAACATGCACAATTAAAAGTTTTCAGAAAATAAATCACAAGTTGATTAAAAAATAACTAAAAATAAAGCAGAAATGGTGAATATGAGCAAATATAGGCCAAAATTTCAACATATTTTATGCTCTTTACGGTGCATTTTTTAACCTCTATTCAAGCAAACCCTACGTTGTTTGGCTGAAAATCGAACTTGGGAGTGGGCTGGAGCAATAATTATTCTCAACACATCTATTGAACAATTTGTCACCTTTTTCTGCCAGATACCTCGTCTAGTAATCATTTGGTTGTCTCTGCGTACTGATATCTTGAAATCATAGTAAACGTTTTGCAAGTTCTTAGGTACTGATAATTTTCGACGGGTCAGGCCACAATTAACCGGTTAATTTATTCGGTGGTAATGCAAAACTTCCTTTTACAATAGGATTGGTAATGGTGACTTTGTTTGTGCTGTTTATATCATCTAATATCCCTCTTTTTGGCAATTCGCCTTGCTTTTTCACATTTTACTTTTGTTTAACTGAATATAAACGAAATACAGAATAGCTTCAATTTTTCACTTTGTTTTATAACCTAACTGTAGTGAAGAAATAAGTACAAAAAATAGTTTAGAATTTAATAAAGAATTTTTAAACTTGATAATTAGCAAAACCCTCAAAGTTTCGGCATGAATAAAAAAAGTTTGAAGAAAAAATGTTATAGAACAGTCACAAGACATACTATTTTGCCTGTTGATTATATGCGACATTTGCTGCTCCAATCAAATGTTTCTCAAGACACAAACAGATTTTTATTTTTCCCTTACCAATCTTATTGTTATGTTCTCAAAACTCTGTCCCTTTGCTTTAAATACTCCCCTATGGGCCTTGCAAAATCTGGAAACCTTCGGAGCGTTTAATTATTAGATAAGGTAACTTGGCTCTGTGAAATCCAAGATAATGCTTTAGCAGGTTTTACGACGCAAAACACAAAATTTCTTCTATTTTGATATAACATGGCGCAGTCAGACGGAGATGCTGCAAAGACACCACTAAACATCAGCATTTTATTGGAAAAACCAACAGGTGATGCCTTGTTTATGTGGGAAAAGTAGATAATACAATTGAAAAGTGCTCTACTTGCAGAAGAGGGTATTCCATTAGACGATTCGCTCCAAGAAGCACCTACTGCTATGAAACATCCATCAAAATTGAATTATGATGTAATAATCGAAAAATTATCAGCTCAATCGCAAAACTAAAGAAAGGCACAAATTGTTTAAATGAAAATGAACTGGCAAAAACGTTGTAAAGGATTGGATAAACCGGCATTCTTTGTGAAGACAAAACGTGAAGGAAAATCTGCTGCATAATTATATCCTAATATTGGTACAGAAAAGCTGAATTTAAAACAAAAAATGAGACGGCACCAATGTAAGCTAACTTTGGAAGGTCATCTAGCACACCAAATTGAAATGTGTTGACAAAGCCAAATAGGTAAAATCTGATTATGAAAAAATTTCTAATCAGTATTTAAAGGGAGAGACCATACCCTGACAAAAGTATATGACTTCGTAGAAAAGACAGGTACAATTATGGGGAACGAAATGCAAAAGACGACTGTGGTATAGTATGACTTAGTATGGATGGGGCTATCGATTTGGGAGTACCAAATCCGTTTAAATTTAGTTATATTAATTTAGTTCATTTTGTTTACCTTTTAGTTCTATTTTCACTGTCAATTTCCTGTTTGAAGATCAAATCTTCATATTTCACGTTTATTCAATTTGATTACATATTTCAACTGAAATCATTGTCTGTTCATGTAGTCTTGTGATTTGAGTTGCCGCATTTGGAAACATTTAGATATGATCAAATTGTTGATGATATTTAGTTAATTTTAATTTCATCATTCTTCTCAATTCTTAATTTAAATTTAGTTGCCTCTCTTTTAATTCAAAATTCGCTCCGCTAATCATTCAATTGTATCAAAACAATTATAAGCCTCAATTCGCTAAGCGAAATACAAGTTTGTAAATTAGAGCTAAATCCGCGTTGCTAATTGCACAAATATTTAGCACTCAGAAAGTCAATTTTCAAAATACAAAATTAACAGCGAATTCGCTCCGCGAGTTAGCCAATAATTCTGAACGATAAATCCTGTAATTTGGCACCGCTAAATTCACTCTGAATACATTAAAGAAATTTGTATGACACGGCGCAGTCAGCTCGTGAATCTCGAAAGACACCGCAGTCGATAGAACCATTTTGGGAACGGCCTACTTCGGATCCTCCAATAAGATGGGAAAAGTGGCGCATTCAAGTAAAACTTGCTATTCTTGCACAAGAAAACATCACACTAGATACGCTTCTTTAACCAAAACTAACAACTGTACGACTACCAGCTGAACCGAAGTATGAGATGGCAATTGAAGATGCAACGGAAGAAACAGAAAGAGATCGACAAATAAGGAACAGTCAGTTGAAACTTCAATAGGACTTGAAATGCCGGAAAATAACGGAGGCAGGTGTCTTACGCGGAGAACGACCAGGGCATCTCTGTGATCAAAAATGTGTTTCACTCTTGTTTTTTAGCATCAGAACAGAGGGAGGACGTCTTCTAATACAAAAATTTCCGCGTGATAACATCTACGATCTCACTACCTTTAAGTTCTGGGAGATGATAGAGATAGCTTTCATTCGTCCTAGAAATATCACCTCTGATCGCTATGTGTTTTTCTCCGGAAAGCAGAAAAAAGTCGAAACGGTAGAACAATTCTACAGTTTTTTGAAAGAATTGGCGGAAAATTGTGACATCGAAAATCGAGAAGAGGTAATAATCAGAGACATCATCATCAAGAACATGTTGGGCGACGATATTCAACGCGAGCTTCTTCGTGACAAAGTTGACCCAGAAAGAGCACTCACCATAGCTGTAGATATGGAGATGTCCCATCAAAATCAACAACGAATTTCATCAAACAACAAAAACAGCGCAGCCGGCAGTCCAATAAATGCTATACAATCCTTCAATAGATTTCGCGGCGCGGGTGCTAGCGGAAATCAGTCAGGCAGAGTAGCAGTCAATCGAGCAGCGATTGGCCAGAGTAGAGGATGTGGTCAGGTTTGGACTCCAACACATCGCCAGGTTTGCCCTGCTCTGGGTAAGAAATGCAATCATTTTGGTTTGCTCAACCATTTCGCAAAAGTATATCGGAAAAAATTAAATAACACACAAATTTCTCGTCAAGATAATTGCATCAATAATGTAGAAACTGCTGAAACTACAGAACAAAATACACAATCTCAGAATCAAAATGTTAATTATATAAACTATAACGAACAATTCAACTCTGACTACGATTCTTCGCACGATAATTACGTTGCAATGGTAGAAAACATAAGCACACCGCCTATTGCACTGCAAAAAATGACGATAAAATTGGGAATACAGATTGTCATTTGCACCACGACTCCGGTAGTGGTTGTACTATTATCAATATGTCACTCGCCAGGGAAATAATGTTTAGTTGTGCGCAATCTCAATGGTCAGAGAAAAAATCACTCGAATTAAAGTCTTTTTCGAATGATATAGTGGAAACATTGAAAACCTAAAAACGCCAGTTCGTTGTAATGATTGGAAAATTCAAATAGCGAAAATCACGGTAGTAGCAGACGGATGTAGACAAAATCTTGGACGAGATCTTTTTGACCAATTGGGTATAACAATCTCACAAAAACGCGGCCAAATATAGAAATCAACATTATAGAAACACCCTGCAATAAAAAAATCACTGGCAAAAGAATTTCCTGAACTAATCTCACGAATAGGAGAATCAAAACACCATACAGTCAATTCAAAATTTCACAGAAATTATCGAGTCACGCATCAAAAAGGGAGAAAAGTGCCAATTCATCTTCAACCAGAAGTAAAAATCGAACTTGAAAAGTTGTTAAATGAAGGACATATCGAAAAATTAACAAACTGCTTTGATCAGTTTTTCATATCTCCGATGGTCATTACAGTCAAAAAGGAGCACTCAATCAAAATAGCCTTAGATTCCGAAATCTTGAATAAAGCTATCCACAAAACAAATAACAGATGCCAAATACTGGTTCGCTAATTCAAACAATTTCAAAAACACTGTCAACCGCACCGCAAGAGACAGCTTATTTTACGACACTCGATTTGCAGTATGCTTATGGTCAATTAAATTTACATAGTGATACGGCCCGCCATTGTAACTTTAATCTTGTAAGCGGAGATATGACGGGCACTTATCGTTTTAAAACGGGATTTTACGTTTTAACGGATATGCCAGCAGATTTTCCAAAAGCAGTTGATTGTACACTCGACGGCCTAACTATTACATTCTGTTTTTTAGACGATATACTGATAGTAAATAGAGGCGGAATTGAACAACATCTCGATCTTGTACGGAAATTTTGATAAAATTAGATCAAGAAAACCTTCGAATCAATCTTGCAAAATGTTATTTTGCAAAAGATAAAATTGAATGGCTTGGACATAGCATCACTCAAACAGGTATAACACCATTATCCAATAAAACGGATGCAATCGAAAAATTATCATCAACCTAAAATCTCAAAAAACTTAGATCCTTTATGGGATCAGTTCATCATCTGGGCAAATTTATTCCTAGTCTGTTGCAATTATGTTACCCACTTAGACCTCTACTTAAGAAAAATACAAAGTTTATTTGGACGGATGAACATGAAGAACAATTCAAATTGATAAAAGAGAAGATTGCTGAAACAACAGAAAATAAGCATTTTAATCCTGACCTAGATGCACGTAGAAAATGTGAGGCCTCACTCAAAGGTTTGGGTTGTGCATTAGAGCAACGAACTCCAAACGGTTGGCACACAGTGGCTTTTGCATCGTGATTTTTGATTTCTGTAGAAGATCGATATAGCATCAATGAACTCGAAATATTGGGTGTTGTTTGCTCTATTGAACATTTCAAGTATTATTTATATGGCAAGCCATTCACTGTAATAACTGATCATAGGGCTTTGCCTTCGATCATGAGAGAAAATAGAGCTAACAAATCTTATAATAGTCGACTAACACGTTGAATCGATATACTACTACCTATTGATTTTACGATCGATTATTTTTTTGGTTCAGAAATGGGACTTGTTGACTATATCTCTCGCGACCCGCAACAAGAAGCCGTTATTATATCTGCTTATGACGAGCAATTCATAGTTGCTAAATTGGATTTGATTAAACGCAGCGAGAAACGCTTTTTTTAAGATGCTGAGAATTACATAAATAAAACACTTATAAAACAAACCTCAAATACCCCACATTCCTTTAACAAGTTTTTCATTGAATTCGCACCGCGAAATTCAGAATATTCTGCGATTACGGAGAATGATAATACAATTAGCAAATAGCTCAAATTGTAATATCCAATTCGAGACAGCAAACATTCCACACTCGCTTTTTGCCTTCAATCACTCTACAAAACCGTCGCCCAAAATTTTAAATAAATTTTAACGAATCGCATGCAAATTCCAAAGTGTACTCATGATGTCTAACTCCGACGACGAAATCCTAATGCAAGTACAGCACTCAACACAATCTAAGGTCAGATTTGCAGAAGAGGAAGGCCCATTCACGGTTCCCGCAGTGCCAGCAACACCCTCAACGCCCAATACAGATACTACAACGGTCACATCGCCATCTACGGATGATCTATATACTGACGCTTCAATTTCGCGTTGTCCAAAATATTTTCAAGTACACTGATGGCAAGCCTGACTTCAAAGGACGCGATCCTCAAAGAGACTGCGTTCTGACGGAATACGAGGACAGATACAAACAGATTTCCCTATACATCCATAATTTTTGGAAGGACTTGCACGTTAAGAATGGATGTGTGTGCATCGACGACAGAATTGCAATACCGAATTCGATCAAGGATGCTTACGTGGAGGCAATTCACGCAACACATCCAGGAAGCTGGGGAATGACGGATATGGGGACACATGCATGGTGGCCGTACATGCATCGTGATATAATAACAAAAATGTCAAAGTGCAACCCCTGTGTCAAAATCGACATGGAGACAGTCCGTTGGGAGGATCTAATTTCGGAGGAGAATTGAGATCTAGAGGCCAGATGCGACAAAGAGTTGGAACAAAACAGGGATAAACTGAGCAAAGATGCGGCCAGAAGGAAGAACGCAGATCCAGAAAAAAATCTAGAGTATTTCCTCACCCTGATGTTGTTCTTGCCGTGCCACGGACGGAGACTTCCCTTTCAGTAAAACTGGCCCAGAAAAAACCAAAGACGAAAAGGTCAAAGAAAAGCCCTGATGGGCTTTACGAGGTTCTGGCGCCTGGTTCTTCAGTAGTAAAGGCAGACGCTTATACTTCCGTCATAAAAGAACCAGGGAAGCGAGAAGTCACAATTCGCAACTCTGATTTTGCAAAATTTGGGACAAAGGCAGAGCGCCACACAGATCTTCAAATATACGCAAATAGGAGGCCGAAAGTGCCGTCAGGGAAGCTAACTGAGGACCTGGTCAATCAACATGCGAGAGAGGCGAGGAGGAAGCTGAAGGGGAACAAGAAAATGAAACACAGAAAGATTGCAGACGATGCCAGTGCCGCTTCATCCATCCGTTCCAACGTAACAAGAGCGCTGAGAGTGCGAATGCCAATCAAACCTAAGAAAAAAGTAGTACCCTCAACCCCACAGCCATCCTTTGAAATTTAGAGTGATTCCGCGCCGCCAATGGAGCTACCATTAACATCAATTGTAATTGCGGAGCCACCATCGAGGCCAAAAAGGAAAACTGCAACCAAAGCAACTACAGCTCTCCTGTCATCAACGAAAAGGAAAAGATCTTCTCCGTTAATTACGGAAACAGACGAATCCTTAGCGTCAGTTGAAACATACCCGCCAACAACTTCATCGTTTTCAGCACCTTCGCGAAGCAAAAGAAGGCAGTTAATCAAGCAAACCCAAATCCAAAATAAGTCGATCGTTTCCTCAATCAAGAAAGCTGCAGCCAAAAGCCAAAATGTAGAAACGAACTATACAGTGGGCCCATGTTCTCCAGTACACACGTACCGGACTCAGTACTATATTTCACCAAATTACGAGGGGCCAGAAAGGTCCATGACAGTCGGAGAAGCAGAAAGACTATAAGAAAGCGATTCAGATTAAAACTTTTACAAAGATTATATTACTATTTATAGTAACCAGTAAATATGTTATTAATTTCTTGATAAACCACTTCGTCGTTTATTTTTGCCGAGGGGGAAATGTTGTATAGTATGACTTTGTATGGATGGGGCTATCGATTTGGGAGTACCAAATCCGTTTAATTTTTGTTATTTTAATTTAGTTCATTTTTTTTCTTTTAGTTCTAATTTCACTGTCAATTTCCTGTTTGAAGATCAAATCTTCATATTTCACGTTTATTCAATTTGTTTACATATTTTAAATGAAATCATTGTCTGTTCATGTAACCTTGTGATTTGAGTTGCCGCGTTTGGAAACATTTAGTTG
This sequence comes from Convolutriloba macropyga, assembly GCF_964194025.1. NCBI lineage: Eukaryota > Metazoa > Xenacoelomorpha > Acoela > Convolutidae > Convolutriloba > Convolutriloba macropyga. The sequence goes on along the minus strand of NC_134468.1, from coordinate 71,742,639 downwards.
TGATCAAATTGTTGATCATATTCAGTTAATTTTAATTTCATCATTCTTCTCAAATCTTAATTCAAATTTAGTTGCCTCTCATTTAATCTGAAATTCGCTCCGCTAATCATTCAATTGTATCAAAACAATTATAAGCCTCAATTCGCTAAGCGATATACAAGTTTGTAGATTAGAGGCAAATCCGCGTCGCTAATTGCACAAATATTTAGCACTCAGAAACTCGGATTTCCAAAATACAATATTAGTAGCGAATTCGCTCCGCGAAATAGCCAATAATTCTGAACGATAAATCCTGGAGTTTGGCACCACTAAATTCACTCTGAATACAGTAACGAAATCTGTGTGACAACGACAGGAGCCGATTTTGATCAAACAAACTCACCTAGCCAATTGCATAGATCAGAGAGAAGTCTGAACATGAAAGTGGCTAGAAATATCAATCAATAGTACATTGTGGTTCAATAGTTGTGGTTCAATAGTACATGCTAGTCTGGAGGCTATTGATTTGGTGCAGCTAATCAAGTTCATTTTAATTTAAATCAATTTAGATCATTTACATTTACCATTATTTCATTCATCATATAGTTCTTGTTCTGAAGATCAAATCTTATGTTTTCACAATTTTAATTTTGTTCACATCCCGTGTATGATATCTTTTGTCTGTTCATGTTGTCTCGTGATTTTAAGTTGCCGCAATTAGAAATGTAGTATTGTAAACAAATTGTTGCTCAGTTTTGGTTGATCTTAAATTGGAATCATTCTGCTCATTTTCTGAATTGAATTTAGTTGTCTCTCTCTTAAACTAGATTCCGCTCTGCAAAAAGCCTTAATTTAAACAAGATACAAATTAAGCGTATTTCGATCAGCGAAATACCCATTCAAAAAGAGAACGAACGTTCGCTCCACCAATTCTACAATAATTCTGTATTCAGAATATAAATTCAACAAGCATCAAAATTAAGTGTCATTTCGCTCCGCGAGTTAACCCACAATTTGGAACACTAAGTTTGAATAAATCGGCACCGCGAATCAACTCAATCTACAGATTGCTAATCTGTACGACACAAGTCAAAAGACAAAAGACGAATCCGGAGGCATTGATTGTATTGCTTGCTGCGATGTCGCTAGTCCTCTAAACTAGCCCAACTACGAGCCAAATTCAAGGACAATGAAAACCAGCAACGACAGTACCCGGGCCGAGGTGTCAACGCTAAAAAACGCAAAATTATGTAAGATTGGCGTTGAATGCGTTGAAATTATGTAAGATCTACGCTTGAGCGTAGATCTTACATAAATTCAATGCATTCAACGCCAATCTTACAAAATTTTGCGTTGAATCTTGGCGTAGATCTTACATATTTAGCGTTGAATTTTAGCGTAGATCTTACATATTTAGCGTTGAATTTAGCGTAGATCTTACATATATTCAACGCATTCAACGCCAATCTTACATATTTTGCGTTGAAATTTGGCGTACATCTTACATATTTAGCGTTCAATTTTTGCGTAGATCTTAAATATTTAGCGTTGAATTTAGCGTAGATCTTACATAAATTCAACGCATTCAAAGCCAATCTTACATATTTTGCGTTAAAATTTGGCGTATATCTTACATATTTGGCCTTGAATTTTAGCGTAGATCTTACATATTTAGCGTTGAATTTAGCCTAGATCTTACATAAACTCAACGCATTCAACGCCAATCTTAGATAATTTTGCGTTGAATTTTAGCGTAGATCTTACATATTTAGCGTTGAATTTAGCGTAGATCTTACATAACTTCAACGCATTCAACGCCAATCTTACATATTTTGCGTTGAAATTTGGCGCACATCTTACATATTTAGCGTTCAATTTTTGCGTAGATCTTACATATTTAGCGTTGAATTTAGCGTAGATCTTACATAAATTCAACGCATTCAACGCCAATCTTACATATTTTGCGTTAAAATTTGGCGTAGATGTTACATATTTAGCCTTGAATTTTAGCGTAGATATTACATATTTAGCATTGAATTTAGCCTAGATCTTACATAAACTCAACGCATTCAACGCCAATCTTACATAATTTTGCGTTGAATTATTGCGTAGATCTTACATATTTAGCAGTGAATTTAGCGTAGATCTTACATAAATTCAACGCATTCAACGCCAATCTTACATATTTTGCGTTAAAATTTGGCGTATATCTTACATATTTAGCCTTGAATTTTAGCGTAGATCTTACATATTTAGCGTTGAATTTAGCCCAGATCTTACATAAACTCAACGCATTCAACGCCAATCTTACATAATTTTGCGTTGAATTTTAGCGTAGATCTTACATATTTAGCGTTGAATTTAGCGTAGATTTTACATAAATTCAACGCATTCAACGCCAATCTTACATATTTTGCGTTGAAATTTGGCGTACATCTTACATATTTAGCGTTCAATTTTTGCGTAGATCTTACATATTTAGCGTTGAATTTAGCGTAGATCTTACATAAATTCAACGCATTCAACGCCAATCTTACATATTTTGCGTTAAAATTTGGCGTAGATCTTACATATTTAGCCTTGAATTTTAGCGTAGATCTTACATATTTAGCATTGAATTTAGCCTAGATCTTACATAAACTCAACGCATTCAACGCCAATCTTACATAATTTTGCGTTGAATTTTAGCGTAGATCTTACATATTTACCGTAGATCTTACATAAATTCAACGCATTCAACGCCAATCTTACATATTTTGCGTTGAAATTTGGCGTACATCTTACATATTTAGCGTTCAATTTTTGCGTAGATCTTACATATTTAGCGTTGAATTTAGCGTAGATCTTACATAAATTCAACGCATTCAACGCCAATCTTACATAATTTTGCGTTGAATTTTAGCGTAGATCTTACATATTTACCGTAGATCTTACATAAATTCAACGCATTCAACGCCAATCTTACATATTTTGCGTTGAATTTTGGCGTAGATCTTACATATTTAGCGTTGAATTTTAGCGTAGATCTTACAAATTTTGTGTTGAATTTAGCGTAGATCTTACATAAATTCAACGCATTCAACGCCAATCTTACATATTTTGCGTCAAAATTTGGCGTAGATCTTACATATTTAGCGTTGAATTTTAGCGTAGATCTTACATATTTAGCGTTGAATTTAGCCTAGATCTTACATAAACTCAACGCATTCAACGCCAATCTTACATAATTTTGCGTTGAATTTTGGCGTAGATCTTACATATTCAGCGTTGAATTTAGCGTAGATCTTACATAAATTCAACGCATTCAACGCCAATCTTACATAATTTTGCGTTGAATTTTAGCGTAGATCTTACATATTTAGCGTTGAATTAAGCGTAGATTTTACATAAATTCAACGCATTCAACGCCAATCTTACATATTTTGCGTTGAAATTTGGCGTACATCTTACATATTTAGCGTTCAATTTTTGCGTAGATCTTACATATTTAGCGTTGAATTTAGCGTGGATCTTACATAAATTCAACGCATTCAACGCCAATCTTACATATTTTGCGTTAAAATTTGGCGTAGATCTTACATATTTAGCCTTGAATTTTAGCGTAGATCTTACATATTTAGCATTGAATTTAGCCTAGATCTTACATAAACTCAACGCATTCAACGCCAATCTTACATAATTTTGCGTTGAATTTTAGCGTAGATCTTACATATTTAGCGTAGATCTTACATGAATTCAACGCATTCAACGCCAATCTTACATATTTTGCGTTGAAATTTGGCGTACATCTTACATATTTAGCGTTCAATTTTTGCTTAGATCTTACATATTTAGCGTTGAATTTAGCGTAGATCTTACATAAACTCAACGCATTCAACGCCAATCTTACATAATTTTGCGTTGAATTTTGGCGTAGATCTTACATATTTAGCGTTGAATTTTAGCGTAGATCTTACAAATTTTGTGTTGAATTTAGCGTAGATCTTACATAAATTCAACGCATTCAACGCCAATCTTACATATTTTGCGTTAAAATTTGGCGTAGATCTTACATATTTAGCGTTGAATTTTAGCGTAGATCTTACATATTTAGCGTTGAATTTAGCCTAGATCTTACATAAACTCAACGCATTCAACGCCAATCTTACATAATTTTGCGTTGAATTTTGGCGTAGATCTTACATATTCAGCGTTGAATTTAGCGTAGATCTTACATAAATTCAACGCATTCAACGCCAATCTTACATATTTTGCGTTGAAATTTGGCGTAGATCTTACATATTTAGCGTTGAATTTTAGCGTAGATCTTACATATTTAGCGTTGAATTTAGCCTAGATCTTACATAAACTCAACGCATTCAACGCCAATCTTACATAATTTTGCGTTGGATTTTGGCGTAGATCTTACATATTCAGCGTTGAATTTAGCGTAGATCTTACATAAATTCAACGCATTCAACGCCAATCTTACATATTTTGCGTTGAAATTTGGCGTAGATCTTACATATTTAGTGTTGAATTGTAGCGTAGATCTTACATTTTCAGCGTTGAATTTAGCGTAGATCTTACATAAATTCAACGCTTTCAACGCCAATCTTACATATTTTGCGTAGAATTTCGGCGTAGATCTTACAAATTTAAGGTTGAATTTTGTGAATTCCATTTCAGACCACTTTATGATTTCAAATTATTTTCAAGTTTTTTTTCAAGAAGTCAATTTTTTCATTGTTTCGACCCCTATACTTCACATGTGAGAAAAACGAAGTCAGCAAAAAAAACACTTTTTAGTGCTCTTTTATAGTGCAAAATCCATTTGAGACCATTTTACGATTTCAAAAGTTTTCCAATTTTTTTTTTGAAAAATCAATTTTTTCACTGTTTCAACCCCTATTCTGCAAAGCTGAAAAACGTGAAGTCACAGAAAAATCATTTTTTAGTGCTCTTTTATAGTGCAAAATCCGTTTCAGACCATTTTACGATTTCAAAACTTTTTCAATTTTTTTCGAAAAATTAATTTTTTCACTGTTTCAACCCCTATGCTGCAAAGGTGAGAAACGTGAAGTCACAGAAAAATCGTTTTTTAGTGCTCTTTTATAGTGCAAAATCTGTTTCAGACCATTTTACGATTTCTAAACTTTTTCAATTTTTTTCGAAAAATTAATTTTTTCACTATTTCGAACCCTATACTCCAAAGGTGAGTAACAAGAAGTCAGAAACAATCTTTTTCAGTGCTCTTTTATAGTGCAAAATCCAATTCAGACCATTTGAAGATTTCAAATTTTTCAAGTTTTTTTTCGAAAAATTAATTTTTTTTACTGTTTCGACCCCTATAGTAAACATTTGAGAAAAATGAAGTCAGCAAAAAATAACCATTTGCTCTCTTACGGTGCAAAAACCCATTTCATGATAAATGCGTTGACTACGTTGAAATTATGTAAGATCTCTTCTGAATTCAACGATAAATATGTAAGATCTAGGCTAAATTCAACGAAATATATGCAAGTTCTACGCTAAATTCAAAGCAAAAAATGTAAGTTCTACGCTAAAATCAACGCAAAATATGTAAGATCTACGCTAAATTCAACGCAAAATATCTAAGATCTACGCTTTATAAGGATTGCGGCTCTTAAGTAAACCAAGGTACGGTGGGGGAATGGTAGAAGAGGCGACCAGTAAACAGGAGGTCAGTGGTTCGAGTCCCATACCATGAGTTCTACGCGTTGATTTTTTGTAAGATCAACGCTAAATTCAACGCAAAAATATGTAAGATCTACGCTAAATTCAACGCTAAATATGTAAGATCTACGCTAAATTCAACGCTAAATATGTAAGATCAGCGGCTACTAGCGTTGACAAGTTGGAAAATTCACCGCCATTTCTTACATAATCTTGCGCTGAATGCGTTGAATTTTTGTCTTTAAAATCAACGCATTCAACGCAAAATTATGTAAGAAAATTGCGGTGAATTTTCCGACTTGTCAACGCTAGTTGCCGCTGATCTTACATAATTTTGGCCAAATTCCTCGGCCCGGGTACGAAACTCAGATCGCGTTAAATTTTGCACAAAAGAGGAGCAAATTACTGAGCTAAACGAGTGTGCGGAAGGACTCCCCGCAAAAATCACAGAATTAGAACAAAAGATCAGAACCCAACAAACAACTGGGAGATAGAAAGATTAAACAGCTGAAAAAGATTGCGCGCGACCTGAGTCACCTCTCCGCGAAAAAATGTAGGTCAGATATGAGTAATATCGTAATAGCTTTAAAAACATGAATTCCCAAACAGATCTCTAAAAACTACAGTATTTTTTCTGATCGAAACAAAGTTCTAGCAATAAGAGTTTCATCAGAGCAAACAACATCTGCAACGCAAAATCAGGAACAGATTCAAAGCAGCTCATCCGCGCCGCTAGCACAATAATACCCAGGATGAAGTCCGCGACCCAAGACAGGTATTGGCCAGACCGACTTGTGTCGCGGACAGGGGGTCCGGTGCGACCGTCCACAATGGTCTGGAAAAAATTTGGGTCGCGCCTTCCGTCTGGCCAATGGCAATTTTAGTCTGTTCGGTACCCATATTTCGGTCTGTTCGGTCTGGCCAATACCCATATTTCCGTCTGTTCGGTCTGGCCAATACCCATATTTCGGTCTGTTCGGTCTGGCCCATACCCATATTTTGGTCTGTTCGGTCTGGCCAATACCCATATTTCGGTCTGTTCGGTCTGACCAATACCCATATTTCTGTTTCTTCGGTCTGGCCAATACCCATATTTCGGTCTGTTCGTTCTGGCCAATACCTAATTTCAAGGCCTAGAGGTCCAGCCAAATAAGAGCCAAATTGTATAAATTCGTGCTGTATTGACTGTTTTTCAAAATAGCTGCCCATAAATGGTAAACGACAGTTTAAATGAGTCTGGCTAATAGTCTGGCCTAGGATGTGTTCGGTCTGGCCAACGGTCTGGCCAATGGTCTGGACAACGATCTGGTGGATGGTCTGGCCTACGGTCTGGACAATGGTCTGGCCTAAGTTCTGTTCAGTCTGGCCATTAATCTTGACAACGGTCTGGTGGATGGTCTGGCCTACGCTCTGGACAGGGTCTGGCGTAGGGTCTGCTCAGTCTGGCCATTGGGCTGGACATCGGTCTGGCGGATGGTCTGGCCTACGGTCTGGACAATGGTCTGGCCTAAGGTCTGTTCGGTCTGGCCATTGGTCTGGACAACGGTTTGGCCGATGGTCTGGACAACGGTCTGGCCTAAGGTCTGTTCGGTCTGCCCAATGGTCTGGACAATGTCTGGTCAGTCTGGCCAATGGTGTCCAAAGTCTGGCCAATGGTGGCCAAAGTCTGCTCGGTCTGGCCAATCCCATATTTTGGTCTGTTCGGTCTGGCCAATACCCATATTGCTGTCTGTTCGGTCTGGCCAATACCCATCTTTCGGTCTGTTTGTTCTGGCCAATACCTAATTTCAAGGCCTAGAGGTCCAGCCAAATAAGAGCCAAATTGTATAAATGCGTGCTGTATTGACTGTTTTTCATAATAGCTGCCCATAAATGGTAAACGACATCTACTTCTAGATGATTAGAATACTTCATTAACCTTCTTTTGAAATTTGCATTTGTTTTTAAATCGACGGTTTTTTTTCAATAATTTCTCTTTAAACTCTCATATTCATTTGTCATTCAAAAAATGAAAAGAATAAACTATAAATATTATTGGATGCTTATACACGTTTAAATGAGTCTGGCTAATAGTCTGGCCTAGGATGTGTTCGGTCTGACCAACGGTCTGGCCAATGGTCTGGACAACGGTCTGGTGGATGGTCTGGCCTACGGTCTGGACAATGGACTGGCCTAAGTTCTGTTCAGTCTGGCCATTAATCTTGACAACGGTCTGGTGGATGGTCTGGCCTACAGTCTGGACAAGGGTCTGGCGTAGGGTCTGCTCAGTCTGGCCATTGGGCTGGACAACGGTCTGGCGGATGGTCTGGCCTACGGTCTGGACAATGGTCTGGCCTAAGGTCCGTTCGGTCTGGCCATTGGTCTGGACAACGGTTTGGCCGATGATGAATACTTCATTAACTTTCTTTTGAAATTTGCGTTTATCTTTAAATCGACGGTTTTTTTTTCAATAATTTCTCTTTAAACTCTCATATTCATTTGTCATTCAAAAAATGAAACGAATAAACTATAAATATTATTGGATGCTTATACACGTTTAAATGAGTCTGGCTAATAGTCTGGCCTAGGATGTGTTCGGTCTAGCCAACGGTCTGGCCAATGGTCTGGACAACTGTCTGGTGTATGGTCTGGCCTACGGTCTGGACAATGGTCTGGCCTAAGTTCTGTTCAGTCTGGCCATTAATCTTGACAACTGTCTAGCGGATGGTCTGGCCTACGGTCTGGACAATGGTCTGGCCTAATGTCTGTTCGGTCTGGCCATTGGTCTGGACAACGGTCTGGCGGATGGTCTGGCCTACGGTCTGGACAATGGTCTGGCCTAAAGTTTGTTCGGTCTGGCCATTAATTTTGACAACTGTCTGGCGGATGGTCTGGCCTACGGTCTGGACAATGGTCTGGCCTAAGGTCTGTTCGGTCTGGCCATTGGTCTGGACGACGGTTTGGCCGATGGTCTGGACAACGGTCTGGCTTAAGGTCTGTTCGGTCTGCCCAACGGTCTGGACAATGTCTGATCAGTCTGGCCAATGGTGTCCAAAGTCTGTTCAGTCTGGCCAATGGTGGCCAAAGTCTGCTCGGTCTGGCCAATACCCATATTGCGGTCTGTTCGGTCTGGCCAATACCCACATTTCTGTATGTTCGTTCTGGCCAAAGCCTAATTTCAAGGCCTAGAGGTCCAGCCAAACAAGAGCCAAATTGTAAAAATGCTTGCTGTATTGACTGTTTTTCATAATGGCTGCCCATAAATGGTAAACGACATCTACTTCTAGATGATTAGAATACTTCATTAACCTTCTTTTGAAATTTGCATTTGTCTTTAAATCGACGGTTTTTTTTCAATAATTTCTCTTTAAACTCTCATATTCATTTGTCATTCAAAAAATGAAACGAATAAACTATAAATATTATTGGATGCTTATACACGTTTAAATGAGTCTGGCTAATAGTCTGGCCTAGGATTTGTTCGGTCTGGCCAACGGTCTCGCCAATGGTCTGGACAACGGTCTGGTGGATGGTCTGGCCTACGGTCTGGACAATGGTCTGGCCTAAGTTCTGTTCAGTCTGGCCATTAATCTTCACAACGGTCTGATGGATGGTCTGGCCTACGGTCTGGACAATGGTCTGGCCTAAGGTCTGTTCGGTCTGGCCATTGGTCTGGACAACGGTTTGGCCGATGGTCTGGATAACGGTCTGGCCTAAGGTCTGTTCGGTCTGCCCAATGGTCTGGACAATGTCTGGTCACTCTGGCCAATGGTGTCCAAAGTCTGTTCTGTCTGGCCAATTGTGGCCAAAGTCTGCTCGGTCTGGCCAATCCCATATTTTGGTCTGTTCGGTCTGGCCAATACCCATATTGCGGTCTGTTCGGTCTGGCCAATACCCATATTTCGGTATGTTCGTTCTGGCCAATACTAATTTCAAGGCCTAGAGGTCCAGCCAAATAAGAGCCAAATTGTATAAATGCGTGCTGTTTTGACTGTTTTTCAAAATAGCAGCCCATAAACGGTAAACAACATCTACTTCTAGATGATTAGAATACTTCATTAACCTTCTTTTGAAATTTGCATATATATTTAAATCGACGGTTTTTTTTAATAATTTCTTTTTAAAATCTCATATTCATTTATCATTCAAAAAAATGAAACGAATAAATTATATAACTTATTGGATGTTTATACACGTTTAAATGAGTCTGGCTAACAGTCTGGCCTAGGATGTGTTAAGTCTGGACAACGGTCTGGCCGATGGTCTGGACAACGGTCTGGCCTAAGGTCTGTTCGGTCTGCCCAATGGTCTGGACAATGTCTGGTAAGTCTGGCCAATGGTGTCCAAAGTCTGCTCAGTCTGGCCAATGGTGGCCAAAGTCTGTTCGTTCTGGCCAATACCCATATTTCTGTCTGTTCGGTCTGGCCAATGCCCATATTTCGGTCTCTTCGGTTTGGCCAATACCCATATTTCGGTCTGTTCGGTCTGGCCAATACCCATATTTCTGTCTATTCGGTCTGGCCAATACCCATATTTCGGTCTCTTCAGTCTGGCTAATTCCTTATTTTAACGCCTAGAGGTCCAGCCAAATAAGAGCCAAATTGAATAAATGCGTGCTGTTTTGACTGTTTTTCAAAATAGCAGCCCATAAATGGTACACGACATCTACTTCTAGATGATTAGAATACTTCATTAACCTTCTTTTGAAATTTGCATTTATCTTTAAATCGACGGTTTTTTTTAATAATTTCTCTTTAAAATCTCATATTCATTTGTCATTCAAAAAAATGAAACGAATAAATTATATAACTTATTGGATGCTTATACACGTTTAAATGAGTCTGGCTAATAGTCTGGCCTAGGATGTGTTCGGTCTGGCCAACAGTCGGGCCAATTGTCTGGACAACGGTCTGGTGGATGGTCTGGCCTACGGTCTGGACAATTGTCTGGCCTAAGTTCTGTTCAGTCTGGCCATTAATCTTGACAACGGTCTGGTGGATGGTCTGGCCTACGGTCTGGACAAGGGTCTGGCGTAGGGTCTGCTCAGTCTAGCCATTGGGCTTGACAACGGTCTGTTGGATGGTCTGGCCTACGGTCTGGACAATGGTCTGGCCAAAGTCTGCTCGGTCTGGCCAATCCCATATTTTGGTCTGTTCGGTCTGGCCAATACCCATGTTGCGGTCTGTTCGATCTGTCCAATACCCATATTTCTGTCTGTTCGGTCTGCCCAATACCCATATTTCGGTCTCTTCGGTCTGGCCAATACCTTATTTTAACGCCTAGAGGTCCAGCCAAATAAGAGCCAAATTGAATAAATGCGTGCTGTTTTGACTGTTTTTCAAAATAGCAGCCCATAAACGGTAAACAACATCTACTTCTAGATGATTAGAATACTTCATTAACCTTCTTTTGAAATTTGCATATATATTTAAATCGACGGTTTTTTTTAATAATTTCTCTTTAAAATCTCATATTCATTTGTCATTCAAAAAAATGAAACGAATAAATTATATAACTTATTGGACGCTTTTACACGTTTAAATGAGTCTGGCTAATAGTCTGGCCTAGGATCTGTTCGGTCTGGACAACGGTCTGGCCGATGGTCTGGTCAACGGTCTGGCCTAAGGTCTGTTTGGTCTGCCCAATGGTCTGGACAATGTCTGGTCAGTCTGGCCAATGGTGTCCAAATCCTGTTCAGTCTGGCCAATGGTGGCCAAAGTCTGCTCGGTCTGGCCAATCCCATATTTTGGTCTGTTCGGTCTGGCCAATACCCATATTTCGGTCTGTTCGGTCTGGCCAATACCCATTTTTCTGTCTGTTCGGTCTGGCCAATACCCATATTTCGGTCTGTTCGGTCTGGCCAATACCTAATTTCAAGGTCTAGAGGTCCAGCCGAATAAGAGCCAAATTGTATAAATGCGTGCTGTTTTGACTGTTTTTCAAAATAGCAGCCCATAAATGGTAAACGACATCTACTTCCAGATGATTAGAATAGTTCATTAACCTTCTTTCGAAATTTGCATTTGTCTTTAAATTGACGGTTTTTTTCAATAATTTCTCTTTAAAATCTCAAATTCTTTTGACATTCAAAAAAATGAAACGAAAAAATTATAAATTTTATTGGATGCTTATACACGTTTAAATGAGTCTGGACAATGGTCTGGCCTAAATTCTGTTCGGTATGGCCATTAATCTTGACAACGGTCTGGTGGATGGTCTGGCCTACGGTCTGGACAGGGGTCTGGCATAGGGTCTGCTCAGTCTGGCCATTGGGCTGGAAAACGGTCTGGCGGATGGTCTTGCCTACGGTCTGGACAACGGTCTGGCCGATGGTCTGGACAATGGTCTGGCCTACGGTCTGGACAAGGGTCTGGCGTAGGGTCTGCTCAGTCTGGCCATTGGGCTTGACAACGGTCTGTTGGATGGTCTGGCCTACGGTCTGGACAATGGTCTGGCCAAAGTCTGCTCGGTCTGGCCAATCCCATATTTTGGTCTGTTCGGTCTGGCCAATACCCATGTTGCGGTCTGTTCGGTCTGTCCAATACCCATATTTCTGTCTGTTCGGTCTGCCCAATACCCATATTTCGGTCTCTTCGGTCTGGCCAATACCTTATTTCAACGCCTAGATGTCCAGCCAAATAAGAGCCAAATTGCATAAATGCGTGCTGTTTTTACTGTTTTTCAAAATAGCAGCCCATAAATGGTAAACGACATCTACTTCTAGATGATTAGAATACTTCATTAACCTTCTTTTGTAATTTGCATTTGTCTTTAAATTGACGGTTTTTTTGAAAATTTCTCTTTAAAATCTCATATTCATTTGTCATTCAAAAAAATGAAACGAATAAATTATATAACTTATTGGATGCTTTTACACGTTTAAATGAGTCTGGCTAATAGTCTGGCCTAGGATCTGTTCGGTCTGGACAACGGTCTGGCCGATGGTCTGGACAACGGTCTGGCCTAAGGTCTGTTTGGTCTGCCCAATGGTCTGGACAATGTCTGGTCAGTCTGGCCAATGGTGTCCAAATCCTGTTCAGTCTGGCCAATGGTGGCCAAAGTCTGCTCGGTCTGGCCAATCCCATATTTTGGTCTGTTCGGTCTGGCCAATACCCATATTTCGGTCTGTTCGGTCTGGCCAATACCCATTTTTCTGTCTGTTCGGTCTGGCCAATACCCATATTTCGGTCTGTTCGGTCTGGCCAATACCTAATTTCAAGGTCTAGAGGTCCAGCCGAATAAGAGCCAAATTGTATAAATGCGTGCTGTTTTGACTGTTTTTCAAAATAGCAGCCCATAAACGGTAAACGACATCTACATCTAGATTATTAGAATTCTTCATTAACCTTCTTTTGAAATTTGCATTTGCCTTTAAATCGACGGTTTTTTTTTCAAAAATTTCTCTTTAAAATCTCATATTCATTTGTCATTCAAAAAAATGAAATGAATAAATTATAAATTTTATTGGATGCTTATACACGTTTAAATGAGTCTGGATTATGGTCTGGCCTAAGTTTTGTTCGGTCTGGCCATTAATCTTGACAACGGTCTGGTTGATGGTCTGGCCTACGGTCTGGACAATGGTCTGGCCTAAGGTCTGTTCGGTCTGGCCATTAATTTTGACAACTGTCTGGCGGATGGTCTGGCCTACGGTCTGGCCTAAGGTCTGTTAGTTCTGGTCATTGGTCTTGACAACGGTCTGGACGATGGTCTGTACAACGGTCTGGCCTACGGTCTGGACAATTGTCTGGCCTAAGTTCTGTTCAGTCTGGCCATTAATCTTCACAACGGTCTGGTGGATGGTCTGGCCTACGGTCTGGACAAGGGTCTGGCGTAGGGTCTGCTCAGTCTGGCCATTGGGCTGGACAACGGTCTGGCGGATGGTCTGGCCTACGGTCTGGACGATGGTCTGGCCTAAAGTTTGTTCGGTCTGGCCATTAATTTTGACAACTGTCTGGCAGATGGTCTGGCCTACGGTCTGGACAATGGTCTGGCCTAAGGTCTGTTCGGTCTGGCCATTGGTCTGGACAACGGTTTGGCCGATGGTCTGGACAATGGTCTGGCCTAAGGTCTGTTCGGTCTGCCCAATGGTCTGGACAATGTCTGGTCAGTCTGGCCAATGGTGTCCAAAGTCTGTTCAGTCTGGCCAATGGTGGCCAAAGTCTGCTCGGTCTGGCCAATACCTATCTTTGGGTATTGTCGGTCTGGCCAATGCCTGTTTTGGGTATGGTCGGTTTGGCCAATACCTGTCTTGGGTCGCAGACTTCATCCTGGGTTTTTAACGCAACCAGCACAAGGAAGAATTTCGATGCGCAATACAACTAAAAATTCTGAGTTCTCAGCACTTCCTCTAAAAGTGGTGAAATTAGACGTTAATTAGGCGAAGGCAGAAAAGGCAAGTTAATGTGGCTGCGATGCGAAACGAAATATGAACCAGCAAGAAATCCAAAACATTAATCGAACACATTCATTCAAATACGGGATACAATGATCAAATATCGGACACAAACTTGACCTTCATTACCAATTGCTCTCCGTGAAAAGCAAATGAACTCTATAAACGCGACTTTATCAAAAAAACTGACTTTGCTAGGAGCAGAAAAAATTAGCAAGAATAGTTTTAAACATATATGAAATTTGACAAACAACCATTAACTTATACGCCAACGACCATTCAATGATCAATTTTGTTTCGATAACGACGTCATAAGATTTTTACATACTTTTTCACAGTTCAAAGACAACTAAAATTCGTGTTATTATGATATTTAAAAATTGTTGTTTAGAGCGTATTTGCTAAGTTTTTCAAAGAAGGGGAAATATCATACGCAAGTGCCATCTGATTTTGTTTAAAATAACGGCCTCGTAGTTTTAGTACTAAGTGTTTTCATAAAAAAAATTGTGATTTTTGCGCAAAGTTGCCCTTTTTGCTGTTCTTTTCGTTTCTTTGGTAAATGGTCACATTATTTAACAATCTAATTGAAGAAAATTTTGGAAAAATTTGTAATTGAACATATTTATTGCTTTCATAATTTATGGTTTTGCGGGCTGCATAACCGTTATCTTAAAGAGTTTTTTATTTTTTCCAAGTATTTGTTGTTAATTATTGTTGTCCTATAACAAACACTGGGTAATGAAATGTCTCAATGGCTAACTATAGATGTAAAAATGAACTTACTAATTGATGTCGGCATATAGCTAAGGCCTTTACTGACTTTCAATCTATTTTTTTTGAAAGTAAAAGTATTCTTCAACTTAGCCCTTGGTTCAGGTTTTCGTTTTTTTGTATTTTACAAATTTATATCGTTTTGGTAGCTTAACCTCAGTATTGAGAGACCTCGTCAATTTTTGTGTTGAACCAGACAAAATTTTCTCTACTGGTTAAACTTTTTTCAGAAGAGTTTTGTGACTTTTAGATACCTTTCAATTTTTGTGCCTCTATTTGTTGCCATTTTGAGATAGCCGCCATTAAATCAAGTTTATAATTTATATAAGGTTCAAAGGAGATGCAAGTGAAGATTAAATGTTCTCGCAGTTAATATTTTGTAAATATAATTGCTTCAACAACGTGGTTTCATAAAGTTGTTTGAAATTTTTTAATTCTAGTTGTAAATAATGTTATTATATAGCCTTATGACATATCCTCACTAATGAGCAACTTAATTGATTTTCAAGATAAATTCAAGATAAATTGTCTACTTTTTTAGTCGAAAGCTTTTGATGGGTAAGAGTTTCGAAAAAATTTGTTTTTAAAAAAAGACATTGTATTTCTGAGCTTTGCCAATCTTATTTCTCTGAACTTATATCTTAGTATCACCATAGACAAGTCACATCCATTATCCATTGATCTACAATCTGCTCATTATAACGGTTTTTTCCTCAAATGGTGTTTGTTCTTGGTACAGTAAATTTTTAAAAATACTCTTAATTTTTGCAATTCCATCTTTTTTGTGGTTTTTGTTTAATTTTCACAGTATCACAATAATGGGCAGTCCTCTCACCATTGAAGAGAAGATTGCAATTAGAAATTACTTATGTTTTTAGGCAACAGTTTATTGTTGAATTGGCTGGGAAACCCTTTTGGCGCTAGTTTTGGCATCAGATAAAATTAAATACTGAAGAAGAATCTCCTGTACTTTGTTAGAAAAAAATATATGACTTTTCCACAATGCGACTTCATAAAAAATCGACAAGTAGTGAGCAAAAAAGCAAAGTTTAATAAAAACATTGCCTTTTTTGAAAAAAAGTGTCAAACTGATTACAACTAAATAATGGCAAACATTATGTATCAACTTAAAACATTGAGAGGCAAATTGACACCTTCATAGAGAGTGATTGAGACCTTTCATTATCCAGGATAATATCATACGACTACAAACAGAAAAACAAATACAGGCAAATTGAAGTTACAGGCAAATTTAGTTACATTTAGCAGTGCCAACTTTTTGAACGTACCCACCAGGAAAAAAAGGTAATTTCTCTATTAGATCTGAAGAAACTAAAAAACTGCAAAATTTCTCTATTGAATGCCTATACAGCGCCCTCCAGGTTTGCTTGATGAACTCTTTTTGTAAATTTTGAACACGAAATTTGACGTTTCCATTACTAATTTCCAATTGGTTGACAATGAGGCTTCACATCCAGTAGATGGATTTTCATTGCAGTACAGTCGATTGAATTGAAAAAAACGGCTATAAAAATTTGGTCATAGGATCCTATAGGTCCTCTAAGGTTGAATTTTTAATTTGTCTAGTATATTGGATTGATGAACGAAATGTTAATTTTTTTATTTCTTCCTCATTTGGCAGACAATTAAGTGAAAAATGTAGAAGAGGAACATTCTGTGCGAAAGCACATTAGCGAGCCTCCTTGTTCATTTGATATCTGAGAACTTGAAACATCAGTTTTTCGACTTCCTCTGCAAACGCCACTAGTTTTCTTTGTCTCAAAACCTATTTTGTCGGTGGGTACCCCTATGAGCAAGTTGTTATAGCCGTTACTTTTTTAATTCAATCGATTGTACTGCAATGAAAATCCAATGGATGTGTCAATTCTTGTCAATTCTTGTGTTCAAAATTTACAAAAAAGAGTTTAGTAGGCAAAACTGGAGGGCGCTGTAAAGGCATTCAATGCAGAAATTTTGCAGTTTTTTAGTTTCTTCAGACCTAATAAAAAAATTGCCTTTTTTCCTGATGGGTATGTTCAATACGGTGGAAGAGCTACATGCAACTAAACGGTACTATTCAATATCAATCAACGGGTACGAAGGTCAACTCAGGTGTTCGCGGGCTTTTCCTGACTTTTCGCTCAGCTATTCATTGACTGCGTAGTACAATGATTTATTTCATAACAGTTTTTCAGTTTCGAAGTAAACTTGGATTTTTTTCTCTTTCTCCAACTTAAATACACTTGTACCAAAACACATTATTTCTAGCTCATTTCTCAATTGCCTAAGCGTTTAATCCTTGAAGTTTGCCTAGTGTTGAAAAACTAAAAGTCTAAATTCATCTAGAAACTGACAAAATAGAATATCGAGTTTATTTCATTGCAAACAGTTCTAAGTGCAGTCGGGGTTGTTTCTGATCAAGTGAACATGTCGTAATCTAGAAAGGCAAAAACTGAGAAGAAAGTCGCGCAGTAACACAGTCCAAGAATTCGGTCCAGAACCCTGGCTACGATTCGCCACTCTTCAGCCACCGACGCATCCTGCTGCTCTTGAGTTTTGGATTCATAAAGGGCTTCCATAATATCGCGAATGTCACTCAAAACCTCCGACATTGAAAACTGGATTCTACCATTTAGGGAATCGTCCTGTTCGTTGCACGCATTTTGTCGGCCGTTTGCCAAGATGCTGCCTTTTGCAGCCTCAATTAGCCGAAATGTTGAGTTGTGGTTGAGTAAAGATTCGGCTAACTGCCCATTCGGCATTCTGTTCTGTCGGCCAATTGGGTCTCTGTGGTGATGATGATGATGGTTGAGATTGTTGTTGTTGTTGTTGTGAGTAAATGTGTGGTGGTTGCTGTGGTTGTTTTGAGTAATTGAGGCAAAAGAGTTGGCGAGGTGGTTGTGGTTGTGGTTAGGGAAGCTCCGATCATTCCCTGCGTGGTTATCCCAGTTGCAGTTTAATTGGCCGAACATCATGTCTGAGTCGAATGAGTCCTCCTTGTGGTACCTGAAGAAGTTTAAAAAGCTAGCTTGAATTCCTAGATCAAGACACTCAGTCTTGTTACTGAAAAGTTCGTTAAGTAAATTTTATTGTCAAGGGTGATAAACGGCATCATAAATTTACAATATGCTGCATTAGATAATTACAAGATGGTTGCATTGCAAAATTTTCATCAAAAATCGTCCAAATGTCACAACTTTTTTGTTCAATCACCTGTCAGAAGTTAATTATGTTCAAATTCTGATAAGAAATGGCAAAATGTATTCCTTTTCAATTGAATCAAAGAAAAAAGCAAAAGAAAATCAGTATATTTCTGAAGTTATCTGAATAAATGTTCGCATGATAAAAAGAATCGTGTTTCTTTTTTTTTTCATTTTATATCATCGTATATTTATAATTTAAACTACTTGTTTTAAAAAAATACATAAAAAATTTTTAAAATTTTCCTTTTCTTTACATGTGTACTCTTCACAATAAAATAGTTTTAAAGGTGTTTTAAGTAGTCTTTGTTCAAAGATTGGCACTATTAAACAATTGTATTCTGAGAAACAAAATATCAAACAAAAATTGTTTTTGTTAATTTTTACAACTTATTGAAGTTTCAAAAACAAATACTGTTGAAAAAAGGTTACATTAGCTCGAAAGTAATCTGTAGCCAAGTGCATAAAACAAGACTGACAAGATAACAAAAGGAGTGGATAAAAAATCATTAAAAACATTTTTTCATGTTTGTGATCTAAGCAAACGCTTGAAAATTCTTAAAATTCCCTGAAGAGTTCTTCCAAGTTTTTTTGAACAAGCAGTCGTTGCAATAAAAAAAATATAGTTTACGATGATTAAATTCGCCTTACAATATAAAATCCTACTTATAAAAAAGAAGACAATACCAGAAGTAATTTCTTCTGAGAAAAATAATGAAAAGGTCTTCTGAAACTTTTTACTGCAACAATTTGACGCCCTTTTTAGCTTCTTTGCTAGCACTATGGTGTCTATCATGATCTTATAAGCGATAGCTTAACAATCTAATCTATATTAGGCGGTGAAATTAAATATTTTAGCGGTGAATTGTGGTGAATTTTCGTAAGATCACCGCTTACTCTAGTGGTGAACTTACTTAATTTCACCGCATTCACCGCATTTCACCGCAAAATTATGTACGAAATTTGCGGTGAAAAAACTAACTTTTCACCGCTTATCTTACATATTTTTCCGATTTTTTTTTCTTGACCCGGGTAATCTTCGTTTTACATTTAAAATCCAATTGATACATGCCTTCAGAACAATTGTTGCAGTTCATTTAGAGTTTTCTAATGGAAAACATTCTTGCATCTCTCTCACAAAAGACATCAAATGCCCAAAATCGTCTCAGAGGAATAGGGTTGTCGGGCCGACCCAGTTTACAATTCAAGCAATAGTATTCCAACTTCATGGATTTTTGCAAACAAGTACTCTGTTTTAGTTATTTGTGGATTTTGATCAATAATTATTGCTCTCATTTATTTATCGATAATTATTTTGAGATTTTTACTATATTAGTCGGTAAAGAGTATACCACTTATCATCAATACGCCATAAAACGTACTCAAAAACAAGCAACTATGATTGATTTCGTTGGTTTTTTTTCACAGCACATGTTTCAAGCGAGCATAGAAAATAATAAAGACAGTAAGGCGAATTCAGTTCAATTTTGAAAAAGTTTGGAAATATTCGTCAACTTTGTCCACGATTTGTGTTTTTGAGCTATTGTAGAACAAAAACTGTTAACAGAGAGCTAATTAAGCACAAATCAAAAAAGTCTACTCTCTTTCTAAATTAACAAAAGTTCTTCATTTTACTAATAGCGGATTAAAAAAAGCTAACATCTGATTTGAACGAACTCAATATGAGAATTAACAATATATAGTTTCCGAAGTATACCTTAAATCACTGTTAAAGAAATCGAGAACTGTTAATGAAAAGACCGCGGAAATTATTGACAAAATCGCGGAACTAATGTACGTTTGCGGCATAACCATAAATTTTCATACAGTTCTTATTGCCGGAAATTCAAATTCAGTGGTTCAAAAACGTTAGCAAAGCTGATTTTCTTTATATTAAAAAAATGAGCGTTCAAGATGTAAAAATGTTTTAGCTAATTGGTTTTCTTCATAACAAAGAAATTTTTGCCTAAAACTGGCCCAACTATGAGGCTGTTGTTTTCCATCGTTTGTTCCCCACTTTGCATTTGCTATCAATTGTTAACTATATACTCAATAGACAAAGTGGAAATTTACCA
>NC_134468.1:71545064-71720064 GCF_964194025.1 Convolutriloba macropyga | reverse complement strand
GCTCGGTCGAAGGAATAATTGCGCAAACATAAACAATGGAGAGCCAAAGGTGAAATAATTATTTCCGTAACAATCGTATTAAGTTCCTCCCTGTTCCATGTACGTGAAATAATAGCTATAGTGCGTTGAACTGTTTATATATTGAAAACAGATGGCAAATTTCAGCAAATTCTGAAAACTTGTTTGAGCAACTTTTGAGCAAAATTTAGCATTTTTTGCGTCAAAATCTAAGAAGCCTAATAATTAATCGCAAAATCAGAATTCAAAAGCCTAGACAGGTAGCTTTTATAATACTACAGATATTCTACAATTTGGGGTTAAATGCTTTTTAACTTACTTGTTGCGTGAGAACTTGAAGTTCATGAAGGATTTGGGATGCTTATTTGATGACTTCTGGCCACTTTTTTCCTTTCCGAAGGCCTCGTATTTTGTACCTGTAAGAAAAGTTTCCTAAGTTGAGTAAAGAGTACTGCATCAGTTCCAATTATGATCCTATAAAAGTTGAAACAGTTAAATTTCAAAATTCTAAATCTCTTCAGTGCCAGATTCTGTGACCAAGATTAAGCTTATGTCAGAGTTCGTTAGATTACGGTTACGTACATCAAGCAGTTAATTGTGTTGTAATATAATCTCCTGATATTCAAGAATGAGTTCACTAGAAAAAAACTGCGTAAATAATTTTTATAACATAAACTGACATAAAAAAACAGTTTTTCAAACTTCTTATCAAAGTTCTAATTCAGATTTCTGCTAATTATTTCTTGTCTGATATTCTTTGGATTCTGTCTTTGTAAAAGCTTTTTTGTCACCGTTTTGCATGGGCTTTTTTTGTTGTAGTATTATGCAAAAGTTCTAATAAATACTGATGATTTCGCAAGGTTGGCTATGGTAATTAAAAATGATTACGGCATATCATTACGCAAAAGCAAAAGTTACAGAGCTATTATATACGCTTTGTTGTGTGGTTTTTGCTAGATTTTTTTCCCGCGATTTTTCAGCAATTCTAAGTATCAATACCTCTAATTTTCAACAGCGCGCAAAAAGCTGGAAGTGCTTATAATTTTTTAAATTAAAAAATTGTTGAAAAATTTTGTGAAATACTTCAGTGACAATTAAGGGGTTTCGTGCAAAACGCTCAAAACTGTTTTGAAGAGGAGATAAAAATGTAGTAACTAGTCTTTCATAAATTTTGAAGTCGGGATTCTTTTTCTGATAAATTCATCAGAAACAAACAATCAGTAAACGAAGAGTAAATTTACAAAAAAAACTGAGTTAGCATAATTTGTAAATCAGGTCCCTATAGTTGTGATGGAATGATTATCTTCTTGGATCCAGTGCCATGTTTGCGGAAACTGAAAAAACTGTCATTTTCCCAGAGCACAAAACATTGCGAATCGAGATTTCGTTTTGTAGCATCTTCATTAGGCCATGTAATGTGCACGAAAACCAGAAAATTTTCATGATTCAGTCAAGATTATCACGGACCATGTTTTAAGGTTAAAGTTATAAGCGATCGTGGAAAAAAGAGCAGTAAGGCAAATTTTAGTTCAATTTGGGAAAAGTTTGGAATTATCCGCCACAATTGCTCACGACTTGCCTTTTTTAAGCAATATTCTAACAAAAAAGGCTTACAAAGTGCCAATTATGTAAAAACCAAAAAAAGTTGAATTGAATTTTGTTATGATAAAAGCTCTTCATTTGATAAATTAAGAATTAAAAGTGCAAATGACTGGTTATAACGTGCTCATAATGAAGAATGTCTTAGACCATTATCAAAAAAATTGAGAAAACTGATAAATAAACACAAGCTGTAGGCTAATTGAATGCGAAAAAACCAGAGAAAAGTTGTATTAAAACTTTTGAACAAATGCGAGTAGGTAATGTCACATTTGTCCACAATTTGGTGAAATCGATTTGAAAAAGCCAAATGTAAGTTCAGCCGCTTTATGTTTCCAGGCAGCAAAGATTGACGGATGAATAAATACTGCAAATACCTCAAGGTCCATTTCCGGCCTTTTCGTTACTTTTAGCGAAACAATTTGTCGCTGAATATTTCTTAAGCACTTTAAATGCCATCGTTTTTAGTCTCACTCAATTGAATTCTGAAAGTTTCTTTTTACAATTTGCTCTGTTGTTGGACTGTCACTTTAAAAATTAACCTAATTAATGTGCCGTGTCCAACTCACTTTGCTCACATATCCTCAACCCAGACCTTTCAGAGGGTCGCCGGGGTCATTTTTATCACAACTTGTCGCCGACTTTTGTGCCAAATATGTCTCGCTTAGACACTTTTGAGGCTATTTTAACAATCGCGCATATATTGCGTAAGTATTTCAAATAAGTAGTTATCCATCAGTGTAATAAACTGTTGTTGGTGCTCGGTCGAAGGAATAATTGCGCAAACATAAACAATGGAGAGCCAAAGGTGAAATAATTATTTCCGTAACAATCGTATTAAGTTCCTCCCTGTTCCATGTACGTGAAATAATAGCTATAGTGCGTTGAACTGTTTATATATTGAAAACAGATGGCAAATTTCAGCAAATTCTGAAAACTTGTTTGAGCAACTTTTGAGCAAAATTTAGCATTTTTTGCGTCAAAATCTAAGAAGCCTAATAATTAATCGCAAAATCAGAATTCAAAAGCCTAGACAGGTAGCTTTTATAATACTACAGATATTCTACAATTTGGGGTTAAATGCTTTTTAACTTACTTGTTGCGTGAGAACTTGAAGTTCATGAAGGATTTGGGATGCTTATTTGATGACTTCTGGCCACTTTTTTCCTTTCCGAAGGCCTCGTATTTTGTACCTGTAAGAAAAGTTTCCTAAGTTGAGTAAAGAGTACTGCATCAGTTCCAATTATGATCCTATAAAAGTTGAAACAGTTAAATTTCAAAATTCTAAATCTCTTCAGTGCCAGATTCTGTGACCAAGATTAAGCTTATGTCAGAGTTCGTTAGATTACGGTTACGTACATCAAGCAGTTAATTGTGTTGTAATATAATCTCCTGATATTCAAGAATGAGTTCACTAGAAAAAAACTGCGTAAATAATTTTTATAACATAAACTGACATAAAAAAACAGTTTTTCAAACTTCTTATCAAAGTTCTAATTCAGATTTCTGCTAATTATTTCTTGTCTGATATTCTTTGGATTCTGTCTTTGTAAAAGCTTTTTTGTCACCGTTTTGCATGGGCTTTTTTTGTTGTAGTATTATGCAAAAGTTCTAATAAATACTGATGATTTCGCAAGGTTGGCTATGGTAATTAAAAATGATTACGGCATATCATTACGCAAAAGCAAAAGTTACAGAGCTATTATATACGCTTTGTTGTGTGGTTTTTGCTAGATTTTTTTCCCGCGATTTTTCAGCAATTCTAAGTATCAATACCTCTAATTTTCAACAGCGCGCAAAAAGCTGGAAGTGCTTATAATTTTTTAAATTAAAAAATTGTTGAAAAATTTTGTGAAATACTTCAGTGACAATTAAGGGGTTTCGTGCAAAACGCTCAAAACTGTTTTGAAGAGGAGATAAAAATGTAGTAACTAGTTTTTCATAAATTTTGAAGTCGGGATTCTTTTTCTGATAAATTCATCAGAAACAAACAATCAGTAAACGAAGAGTAAATTTACAAAAAAAACTGAGTTAGCATAATTTGTAAATCAGGTCCCTATAGTTGTGATGGAATGATTATCTTCTTGGATCCAGTGCCATGTTTGCGGAAACTGAAAAAACTGTCATTTTCCCAGAGCACAAAACATTGCGAATCGAGATTTCGTTTTGTAGCATCTTCATTAGGCCATGTAATGTGCACGAAAACCAGAAAATTTTCATGATTCAGTCAAGATTATCACGGACCATGTTTTAAGGTTAAAGTTATAAGCGATCGTGGAAAAAAGAGCAGTAAGGCAAATTTTAGTTCAATTTGGGAAAAGTTTGGAATTATCCGCCACAATTGCTCACGACTTGCCTTTTTTAAGCAATATTCTAACAAAAAAGGCTTACAAAGTGCCAATTATGTAAAAACCAAAAAAAGTTGAATTGAATTTTGTTATGATAAAAGCTCTTCATTTGATAAATTAAGAATTAAAAGTGCAAATGACTGGTTATAACGTGCTCATAATGAAGAATGTCTTAGACCATTATCAAAAAAATTGAGAAAACCGATAAATAAACACAAGCTGTAGGCTAATTGAATGCGAAAAAACCAGAGAAAAGTTGTATTAAAACTTTTGAACAAATGCGAGTAGGTAATGTCACATTTGTCCACAATTTGGTGAAATCGATTTGAAAAAGCCAAATGTAAGTTCAGCCGCTTTATGTTTCCAGGCAGCAAAGATTGACGGATGAATAAATACTGCAAATACTTCAAGGTCCATTTCCGGCCTTTTCGTTACTTTTAGCGAAACATTTTGACGCTGAATATTTCTTAAGCACTTTAAATGCCATCGTTTTTAGTGTCACTCAATTGAATTCTGAAAGTTTCTTTTTACAATTTGCTCTATTGCTGGACTGTCACTTTAAAAATTAACCTAATTTGGTTTCAGAACACCAAAGGAACTTGTGCCACAAATTGTGGTTTTTTGTTGTGGCTATTCTGACCATTGGATTTCATATAAGGCGCCTTTAGATAGTCTGCGCATTAAAATGAACGCAAAATGAAGCGAAATCGTGATTGGCTTCGGGGCTTGTCCCCGCTTGTACAGTCCCCATGTTTAACGGAAGAACATGAAAGTGTGCTTTCCTTAAACTTGTATCCGAGTCGGAACGGCTCGACTAAGTGATCTTTGATGACGTGACAGGAGACTAACTATATTGCATCATAATTTTATCTTTTTGTCAAAAAGCACGTTAGCCAAAGCTACTTTGGGACAGTCAGCAACCAAAACTCAGCTGAAATACCTTGAGCGGCAAACACCTGACCCACTTTGACCAAGCCAAGAGGCGAATAGTTCCTGTCAGACGTCGAATAAAAATTTGCAAAATAATCATACTTGGTTTACTAAAGTGCACCAAAAAATCTCAAGATAATATTACCGCTCTCAAAAGTTCCACCATAAATTGGAAATACAGGCGAACAGAAAAAAAACTTCCGAAATTTTAAAATTGTGTCTTTTAAGGATTTTCAGTCGCTGTTCTTGTCCGCTTTTCGTTTTTCATTCAAATCTTGGTTTTTCAATTTGTTGTGATCGAATATGGTCTCGTCGTGCCAATTTTTGTCGAGCATGGTCTATTGGGAACATTTTCAACCAATGTGATCATTTGATGCCATTTTCTAGCATATGATCTTTTTTGACCTATTTTGATTGAGAATAATGTCTTTTTTGGCCAAGAATTGTGTTTCCTCATCATTTTTGGTAGAAAACGATATTTTCGTAAGTTGATAAGGTAAAGTATCAGCAAGGATGGTCTTTTAGTTTTGAACCGTGCCAACCTAATTCCAACTGATAAGATGTACACACAATAAAAAGGGGAAAAGTAACCTGGCAAGAAGAATATCCTCAAGTATTGTAGGAAGAGGACTCTGACGTATGAGGGGAGTCTCTTGCTGTTGTCTGCCTGGAAGTGTATGTTGAGGATCAGCACTGTCAGAATCACACTCAAAGCACACAATGCCATCGACACCAAGTAGTACAAACCTAAATAGAATACATCTGCTTTCAAGCACCGGAGTCGAGGAATCACACATGCAATAATGCATGCCCGGATCTGAGCGTCACTAAAATTCAGTACTGAATCATAAAATTTTCATTTTGATTTTAACTATGCGCAGAGTTCTTATCATGGCACTTATTAGACATTTCATGATAAAATTCAGTGTAAAATTCTGGGATTCTGCTGAACATTATGAACCTCAGAATCATGGAATATCATGAATCAGTACTGATTTACTATGGCACTCGGGTTCGGGTGATTTGCCCTCACCAATTTCAGAGCAAAGCGCGTATTTTCTAGCGGTGAATGCAGCGGAAGGTATGGACTTTTCCTAGAATAAAGGAGAATTAGGATGTCATTTTTAAATAACGGTGGTGATTTGCGTTAAGTTTTTCCTCTGCATTAACCGCATTAACCAAGAGTCAATATAGCCCGGCTCGGGTATGGTTGCAAGAGATGTCTAATGTAGTGATTTTGAAGAATGACCATTTGTGAACTCAATCTGAATAGAGGAAATGAATGTGATGTAAAGGACGCGATTGCGATGGACAATCGAGAGCATTAGAGAAATGAAAATAGACTAGTGATTGATTTACAAGTCCCCAGGGACCACTTATCCACTAGACCGAAAAGCTGTATTGCTCCACGGCAACTTAGAAAGCTTTTTGCTGCAAACATAAACTTGACTAAACTTAAGTCAATTTTGACAACGATTTTACACACTCTATTTACAGAGCGGGAGAAAGATCTTCATATCAACAGTTGGTGCTTATGATGTCAAAATCATTGGATAGTCAGACGAACGTCTCAGTAAGCATCATATCCATGAAACTTACATAATTCCATTAAAAGCCAGTTTTTAGTAGTGGATTCCACATATGGAATTCTAAATTGAGAGTACCATGTTCTTAAAATATTACAAAATGGACAACTTTTCAGGTCTTCGTAACCATAATTAACTGTTTTAATGGTGTGGTAAATATTATTTTAAGTAAAGACATTAACCTGGGTCTCCAAGAGGACAATCAAAAATTATCTTTTCAATCTCCTAAAAACGGTCGAAATATTTCTCCTAAAAACAGTCGCCATGATATGGGTGTTTTCGTTACAAAATTCTTTGAGCCTAAATTGCATCAAATAGTTTCCTTTTTCATTGCAACTCTATGATTCTTCATTTAGTAATTTTCAAGAAGTGTGATTTATAATGCTATGATATGTTCAGAAAACGATTGTGGATTTCTTTATGATAACACATTTCTGAATCTTTTGACATAATTAATTCTGTAAAGCTTCTGGCTGATTTTTTTTTCGACGTTTTTGATTCTTTTCAAAATTTTGATTTGAACCGTTTATGTGAGGCCTAATGAGGGCTAATTTAGCTTCTACTAAATAGCACAGTGTTCTCAAACTACCATTTTTACCCAGCTTACAAAGGCTTTGCAAATTTTTACTGAAATAAATAATTATTTGTTTTAGGATTCGACCATTTTACCCTCATTGCAAACTTTTCCAGTTTTTGATCTCTGTTTGCTTTTTTTGCACCAATACCCTATCTGTAACGCTCATTTCAATAAGACTTGCAAGTAAGAGATTCTGGTTCGAATTCAGTGCTGTTCCATTTTCACATTTTCACTGGGCCCATAACCTGTTAGGGGATCTAAGCAGGCGCAACTGCTGTGAAAATGGACCAGCACTAGATTTGAACCAACATCTCTTACTTGCAATTCTAAGGTGCTACCCATTTACGCCAACTGGTCTTAAACTCTCGAACTTGAACATCTCCTAAAAATCATTCTCTTGTTCTTTCTTGCTCAAAGCTTTTTCACTAGCCAGGTATATGTTGAACAAGTAGAACTTCTTGTCGAACTATGTCAAATTTATCTTATGCACAATTAATTTATATTAGGTTGCTGTCTCTCAACCTTTTAACGAGATGTTATATAATCGCGCAGAGTTGGCTCAACTTATCTAGCTGCATGCACGAAAATTAATGTCAAAAAAAGTTCAATCCAAGCAAGTTAGAATCAGAGAGTGGGACCTGCTCAGACAAATAACTGCCAAGTGTTTTTTGAGCAGCTAAAATTGGCATAGAGATGGTAGCAACCCAATAGTTGGTAAAAACTCAATTGAAAAAAATTAGGCACTCAATGAACATGTGCGTTCCAAGTATAACTTAGAAGGGCAGTATCAAGGTTTCTTCCCAGGTTGAGGTCCAAACCAAAATGGCTTCTGATGACACCGTCCCAGAAAAAAAATGAACGTTGTTCAGACTGACCCAAACTGAAGTGTCCTCTGATCAGACTATTGTGCGCTCAAAAGTTATCCTCTGATCAAACTAGCGTGCGCTCAAATCTGCCTCTGATCAGACTGAAGTGCGCTCGAAATAGCCTCTGATCAGACTGAAGTGCGCTCGAAATTGCGTATGATCAGACTAAAGTGCGCTCGAAATCACCTCTGATCAGACAAAAGTGAGCTATAGTGCGCTCAAAATAGTCGGATCAGAGAGGTTTTGAACATGAACAGATCTCTCGATATCGTATAATATATTCATTTCACGGAAAGTAATGTTATCAATCTTATATTCAAATAACGAAAAGCCAATTCTAAATGTATTGCTAATGAAAATAAAACCAGAAAAAGTGCCAAAAAATTATTGAATATGCCATTATTTATGTTTTTATCTGAATAAAAGAATTTAGACAGCATTGAAAAAAAAACATTTTGATCTACTTTGATTCAAAATCTTTTCTTGAGGGGACCGGCAGTTGCTCTCAGCTGGACCCCTCAGTTCTGATCAACCCCATAAGATTTTCAGATGGAGTTCTGATCAGAATGCTGCTTTATTGTTGACTCAAACCAGAGACAACAAATGTCAGTAAAAAAATCAAAAAACTTGAAACAAAAAATTTGCTCGACTTGGCCTCTGGTCAGACTAGTGTGCGCTCGAAGCGGCCTCTGAACAGACTAGTTGCGCTTGAAACTGCCTCTGATCAGAGCGTCCCAGACCGAAGTGACCTCTGATCAGGCAAGTTCCAGACCATTGTCCAGACAAAAGGGAGCTCGAGGCCTTTTCCAGATCATGTAATTCGAGCGCACCGAGAACATGTGTGCGCTCGAAGATGGTCTGATCAGAGCTTAATTCGGTCTGGCCACCTCGACCTGGGTTCCACTGATCAAATAGTGGGTAACACTTGACTATGTTCACCCTTTGGTGCTCTATATAATCTAGTACTTAAATCCTAGCGCGTTCGGACTTGCACCCAACACAGATTATCTGAATAAGTTCAGCTGCCTTTCATCGCCCGGCTAACTTTTAACCTTGATTCTCAAAAGATGTTTGTCTGCGTTCAGTTCACAATTTTTGCTGCTTTAATCTAGGCGTCATTACCTGCCAAGGCAATTAGAAAAACTTTAGAATGAGTGACAAAGAGAGTTGATACAATATTACGAATATGGTCTTGCCAGAATTAGCTGTCATAGTCGGATATAACCTTTAAGGTGCCCTAAAGACACGAAAAATATGAATTTTCAAGTTTAAATTTTTAGCTTGTTCTATTAAAGGAAAAACTTTACATATTTTTACTTTTAACAATATATGGCAAGATTTTGCTATTTATCCCACAAAATAAAATTTCTGTCTATTCCGGCCTTTTCATCTTTTGTGATATTCGATACATTTGCTATACTTCAGTTCATTTATATTCATGAGATTTCACCTTCTCTAAATCCTAATCTCTTTCAATTTTCCCCATAACTAGTAATCACAAAAGGATACTGATCCCGAATAAAAAAGGGAAAAATATTGCGTCGTTGTCAAAAACAGACATCATCTTTAGGGATAATTTCGGGGATTAATCCTCTCTTTTTATTCCTCCAATATGTTCTACTCTACGAGGTCGATTTAAATGAACAAATGCTAGTTCACAAGTGACTTTTATGTTAAGTAGCCACGGGTAGTCGCACGTCTTCTCCTGTCAGTAACAGACAAATTTAATTAAATTCTTGCTCAGAAAGTACCTGTCAAAGATTTATGTAAAATTGACTTCACAGAAAGCTTCAAAACAGTTTGAGTTCGTCTCGTAAACGGCGGGGCATTGAAGAGATTTTACATGACAGTTTCGGCTATGTCGGTGTTAAACTTGAGCTGAGATTGAGCAAGTCGTGACGTAGGTTAAATACAGGCGGATGAAAGAACCCGTGGTATTGATTTAAGTGGCTCCTTTGTATCCGATTTGAATGACTAATTACACAGTAAGTTAGCTCAATTCCCCCAGCAAAAACATAACTTTAGGCCAATTTATTGAGAAAAATCACTTTGTTCATCTGATTCGGCAAGTTTTTGATTGGTTGGAGGATCGCATGGAAGATATTATTGTTTGAGGGAAAAAATAACGAGGGTATGTTTTCCTATTCTTCCAAATATTTAGTTCACGGTAATACGTATTAACAATTAAGATGATTTGCTCAAGTAAGTAAGCTTCTTTCTAAAAAACACAATTCTTCATGAAAAATTTTTTGGACCTTCTTCCAAGATCAACTCAAAAAAGCATATCTTTTTTTGTAAATTTTTATAGATCTCTGAAATAAATTGAATTGAATACCTTCAGGTTAAGTTCAATAATTTTCCGCTCAATGCAATAATAGAAACAGTTACTGATAACTTCAATTTTTGCAAAGATGACAAGGATCTTAGATTGCATTTTGAAAGTTTCTCAGCTGATTAAATAACTCTCTTTGGAAATTAAGTCGTCAAATTTAATGGAAATCTGATCTTAAGAATTAATATTGGTCATTAAAAGTCACAGAAGACCTAAAATTTTCAATGCACAGGAATTTTATCTCTATGAACTAGTGAAGGTGCTTTCCAAGATTCGTAGACACTATTTTTTGAATAATGCAATAAAAAAATGAACTAGCAAAATGTATAAGTCAAGAAGTTAACTGAAAATTAAACTCTTAGCGAAATCGAGAACATACAATGAGAAAATTTTAGTTGCGCGAGTTCACAAGATATGCAATTTTTTTGGAAGACTGAACATCAACGTAATTAAAGAAAGAATAACGTTAACAGAAACAGAACTTGCATATTTTTTACATAAACTTAGGAATGATCACATCCCAGGAAGCCAAAAATTTTTTATGCCAATAATCTCTCCGGGCTGCAATTTTGACAGCCTGTAACAGCAGAATAAAGAAAACGCCTCCTTGTTTTGAGTTGACGCCTATGTGGATACGGAGCCATATATGGAATTATTGACATAATTGCGTCTGCAGCAAATTTTAATTTCATTAACTTTCACGAGGTTTTCTCTAAAGATCCAATCATTCTTCTCCCTGTCTCCTTATTTTTTTTTTGTTTAAAAAGAACAATCACAAACGGACATCAGTGGTATCTGACAACAACTTTTGATGGCGTCAAAGAAGCTCCGGAAAAAGCAGTAATTTATATTTTTGAGTCGAAGATGCACATCTCTATCGGTAATTATCACATCATTCTCAATATGCTTCTTGATTTCACTTTGCTAGAAAAACTTAATCTCTATTGGAAACTCATATTTCATTGGAATGAAAATATTTTCGTTTGAATTTTTGCGTTCCTTGTTTTTGCGTGACCTTTAATTGTTGATGGGCGGTTACTTTTATCTTTGTCACATTTTGCATTATCTGCTCGTTGTTTTTTTCCGCGTCAGTTTCAAATTTTTGTATTCTTTTAGAAAATTTTTTAGAAAAGTAGCAATTCAGTTACTTTAAAAAAATTCGCTAATTTTAATGTTCAGTTTATGCCATTTCAGCGTTAAATTTTTTGCAATTTCTTTTATTATTCACCGCATTTGCTACATTTAAATCGTTCACTGTCTTTTTTTTGTGGCAAACACAAATAGTTTAAACTCTTGTCGAGGTGTCACCGCCATTCAACGCAAAATTATGTAAGATAAGCATTGAATACGGAAAATTTTGTAAGATAAGCGTTGAATGAGGTGAAAAAACTCGTTTTTTCCTGGTAGCGGTGAAATTACATAAATTCACTGCTTTGAAAAAAGTGTCCAAATTCTTTTAAAAAAAGCGGTGAATGCTATGAAATTTCATAAATTCACCGCTTAACATAGCGGTGAACTTACATAAATTCACCGCTTAAAAAATTGTTTTAAATTGTGTGAGAACAGCAGTGAATGCGGTGAAATTACATAAATTCACCGCCTAACTTAGAGTTGAAATTACATAAACTCACCCTTTAAAAAAACGTGTAAAAAATTGTGTGAGATTGGCAGTGAATGCGATGAAATTACACAAATTTACTGCTTAACTTAGTGGTGAAATAACATAAATTCACCGCTTAGAAAACGCTTCAAATTGTCTTCTGTTTAACGAAGTTAGTATACATTTATTATAAGGCACACGGAAATGTTACCCACGAATAGTCATAAATCTTTTTGAAACTATTTTATAAGCGGTGAATTTATGTAATTTCACCACTAGAGTACAAAGAATCACCAAATTTCGCCTCTAAAATTTGTAATTTCACCGCTAAACTTACAACTCGTTAAGTTCAACTCGTATGTTTTACAAAATGTAGAGTGAGTTTGATTTAAATTCAAAACAAATATGCTCGCTTTTAGTGAGAAATTGCGCAGTGGAAGAAGAAGTGACTGACATTCAGGAGGTGACAGGTTCGAAGCCGTGCAAGGACGGAAACTTCTAGTAAGGGGTGAAATGTGGTGATTTTTTGTAAGTTCAACGCTTAATCTAGCGGTGAACTTACATAATTTTACCGCAGTCACCGCAATTCACCGCAAACTTATGTAAGAAATTTGCGGTAAAAAAAACCAACTTTTCACCGCTTATCTTACATATTTTTCCGATTTTTTCTCGACCTGGGAACAGCTATCGTGTGGTGATTTTTTGATTTTCACCGCATTCAGAGCTCTTATAACTTGCATCTTAGCTAATTTTTGCACATTCACCGCCATTTATTGCCAATTCTTACATAAATTAGCGGTGAAACCTTCAGCCCGGGTTTGAGGGGATGCGAATGTTGAAGATAATGAGGTACTTACCTAGGACGGGGAAGCTGTCTGATGACTCTGGGATGAGGTCTACCAGATTGAGTAGATTGACAAATTGAGAAAGTAGGACTGTGATTCCCAATGCTATCTTCTCTCCACTCTCACACGGCAGGATGAAGTTGGCCAAAGACACGAAGCTAAAAAAGATATAAAATGAACAGGTCAACATCAAAAAGATCACATATTCTAAACTATTTCTGTTGTCAGTATTACCCAAGTCAAGTTACACGGCCGGAATGACCTTTGGACGAGACCAAACAAAATTCCATCACATGCTCGAATTTCCCACACCAAAGTGACTTGGCCTGGGTCGACAACAGCGCACCAAAAAGTTTTGAAAAGTTCCTGCACAACACCTATGATTATCAGAGGTCAGTTCGATATAGGATGTTCGCTCTGGTCAGAAATAAATTGAGACTGCAAGTCGGTTATCATCCACGGAAAATGGACTCACAATTCACAGAGAACCACAAAAAACCGAATTTTTTTTATTGCACAACGGACATTTTTGTCGATACCATCTTGCTTAAGTTGATATTTAAATATCCTTATAAAGATTGAGAATGTTTTATCTTTTCCTGTGAGACACTTGAGTACGGGTAAATAATACAGGGGGGGGGGGGGGCAATAGGGATCTATCTGTAGTAGTCATTCACGTAAATTTCGTAAATGAGTGCAGCTTACTTTTATATTTTTTATAGAATAATTAAATTATTATACTAGCAGTGTAAACCTGATGAGTATGTATGGCACAATGAGTATGAGGCAGTAGTAGAGACTCTTCCTCTTGAATTTAATCCTGAAGTGAAGAGTGCGGAATACCATGTCGTAAGTGTCGTGTTTCTCATCCTCAGTCAGGATCCAACTGTCCAGGAACTGCCATTGTGCATTCTCAGCTGCATACTTCAGCTCCATTTTGGTCGCATTACCCTGCAAACATTGACCAACTGAAATTAGAACGTTATGCCCAACGTTCTAATTTAAAAGACTAACGATTTTTTTTTTCTTTTTACAAAATTCAAGAAATGAGGAACATTTGAAAAGATTCATCTGATCTCGGCATCCTAATGTCTTCTTCAATTGAAATAAGCAATTTTTCCGACTTAAAAGATGTTGGGTAATGGGTTTTTGCAAGCGGAAGAAAAATTAATTTCTCAAAATGAGATTTACAGGAGAGATCTGATTATTAGATAAAGATGGTGATTTGATTTTGGGGATGAAAAAAGGCTCAAAAATCAGTTGAATATATACCCATTATCAGTGCGAGAAAGTCAAGATAGAACACTAATCTTAGCACCATGATTTACAGTTGGGGTCGCAAGGGTTTCCCAATATGGTTTGCTTCTGCAAATTTCCCAGATATCAGTCGCAGGGGGTACCATAGATGGTATGCATTTTCACTTTTCTAAGAATTCGTTCACATTTCCGGTGGTATCATCATCATTCAATACATGCTGGGAAGATTTCACATCAAATAATTTCACTCTAATATTAGTTATCTAGATTCACCAATTTGAAACGAATATTGATTCTAAGCACCTTTTCTTGACGATTCATTTATATAAATTCTCTGATCGAAATCAATTTGCTTTTGTCTTTCTAATCTGGTAAGTTAAACTTTCTTTCTAATTCTCACTAAATTTTAGACGATTTGAATGGCATTTGAATTGCTCGGCATTTGAATGCGTACTGGCTGTTATTAAAGCCAATCATACCGCTGTAAATTTTGAAGTCATATCATTCAATTTGAACATTTCCGGCACCATTTTCAAAATTTGGTCAAAATTAACAAAACTGGATCTGCTCGCTTTGTTTAAAATACATTAGATATAGATAAGTTAACGAGATATCTTCCAGATGAACGTGTGTTATAATGATCACACTGGCTATTCAGACAAAAGTCTTTACTGATCAGAATTTGACTCATTTACATACTTGCTCAATTTTAACCCGTTCAGGAAAGGGCAATCGTCCGAATAGAAAACGACAATGATCTAACGCAACCATAGCCTTCGTAAAAGCGTTTTGGACAATCTGATCGCTATATCGATCACCTCGATCTGGGCACCGTCACGTTCCGGGCATATTTCCATGACCATAAACTCAAACATACCTCTACTATGAGGTTGATCTCATTAGGCTGGTAGTACCAACTGCCGACTACAATGTCACACTCCTGCTGGTCGAATGGGAACTGCTCTGTCTTGATGTAGCAAGTAGTTCTTGTGATGGCTGGGATAGACCACCATATGGAGCCATCGTTGTACACTTTGATGTCAAAGTTCTCTCGCTCCACTGAGATACTGAAACACAAAACTTTTAAGTGCATAATCGTTATTTAAGAGCCCGGCTTGTCGAATTTAACCACCCTATTTTAACGCTAAAAAGTGGTTATAAAGGTGCACGCGATCTTCCCCGGAAAAAATGGGGATAAGACTAGAAAATCGGGCACGGCAGACCGTGTTTTAATTGGCCCGTGAAAAGACCATATGCTCGACTGAAGTTTGTTCATGCGAAAACTTTATTAGCTAGACTCATAAAAAGACGGTATCTTGACCAATTAAAGAATTTTAGCCCGAGTTTAAAACTAGGATTTATGCCCCTGTATATAAAGTCAATATCTACCCTCTCCATAAACTTTTGAACTTTTTGTATTTTAAGCAAATTTGTAACTTAAGGTTGTATTTTAAAACCTGTATTTTAATCAAATTTAAAGAAAGTTATACTTGTTTCACTTTATAAGGCAGAAGTCCCTTAGTCGAATTAAGAAAACAGACTACTAGTAGTAGGTGAGTAAATGTATGTGTTCGATCATGGAATGTCGCCATAATTGCCACCGTGCTTCGATCTAAAACTGTCCTTCAATTTTGCTGGTACAAAGAAAGATAAGAAATTTCACATTACACTTATAAAAAGAGAACTTTCCACAGTCCATGGGCGACGGGTGCTCTCAATAAATTACAGAAGTTCAACAATCGAAAAATTTAAACCAAGCTAAGGTTTAACAACGGCACAGAAATTTCACTACTCTACTAAACGCTGACCTGTTGTCGATGGCAATGTCTGGTGTCCATATCTCTCCTGGTCTGAATGACATCCACTGGGGTCTGAACTCAGTTGTCTGCTGCGGCTGTTGTTCTTCTGCTTCTGTTGCTGCTGATGATGATGAGTCTGATGATGATTGATTGCTGTCATTGGTGTCACTCTCCAAATCCCACTTGAGGTATTCGTCTGTCCATTTCTGAATAACAAACCAACAACTCATACCACCATATCTTGATGTCAAAAGCGACCATGATACTGCAATAATGTTGCTATTATAAACTGCATTTATGATACTTGCAAGAGCCCCCTGACATTGCTTTGCGGTGAAGGAAACTCTCTCGATGGGAAAGGAGTTTCAAGTCCAAACTTTGTCAACGTAGTCACGAAAAATAGCAATTAGTAATTACGTCGTCTTCTCACCCAATTTGTTGGTTTCAACCGGGGTTGAAACCAACTACAAAATTTAAAAAGTTACGCTGGTCGTGAGGACAATACTGCAACATAATTGTTGGCATTGAAAACCCATTGTGTGGGTTGCAAGTTCATAATGTGTACCATATGACAATTTCGTATGTTCATGACTTGAAATGTTGAGAATTTTGCGATTAATTATGATTCTATACAGAGATGTTTATGAATTTTTGGTAGTCATACAAGTATCATAAAGATATATTATATGTAGAAGCTTTTGTACCTGATCTATCCACACTTTGCAGCACATCTCCTGCTGTTTCTCATCCTGAAAATAAAGGCAATATTGTCACAAACTGATAATCTGGAACAATTGTGTGCCAACCAACATATGAGTTCCATCCTTTCTATCTTGGCCAAATGATTCCGGAAGTTTTCAAAAGGCGAGAGCTCACGAGATGGTAACCAGGAATTACATTTTCACCAGATTTTATCAACCTGAACGCGATTAAAATTCTGCCTCACGAAAACCTTTCATTATTTTGGGTAATTGATGCTAAACCTTATCGATGAGATACCAGTGATCAATAAAAACTTTTCGGTTTCTGCTCGGCACTTTTATGCACTGCAGGAAGAAATTGATTTAACTAAGCATCCAAATGGTACGCAAATAAACTAATGTTTTTTTTGCAATTTAAATGCCTAATAAACATCCGTTATAACTTATCAGTTATCATCAGGTTTCATAAGACCGCATATGTTTGAATTGTTGTCGTCCAAAAACTGATGAAATTTTGTTCAGATAAGTACTCGGTCAATGGAACGGACACAAGAGACACAAGACGCCAAAATAAAAAATTATGAGACATATTAAGCACCTGAGTTTCTTTTTGATTCAAGATCGCATATGGCTCAAAATAATGAGTCTTGATTTCGACCCTATGTCTAAATGATCAAAAATTGTCTTGCGTTTTGCTCACGTTGCGCATCTCGATCACCTTTTGTTTATATTAGAGAGTTGTGATAACAATTTTGCAGAAAAAGAAATTTTTCCAAAAAGAAGCAAGACAAAACCAAAATTTGAATCAAAATTTAAACGTTTGAACTCTAAACGTTCTAAAAGTCTAACAAGTTTAACACCTAAACGTCTAAAAGTTTAACACCGCGAAAAAAAATAGGTCTAAGATTGTACAAAATAGCCAAATAAACTAGAAATTTCAACCGCAGATGTTCATTTCATAGTTCAGTCAATAATTGAAAATATATCAGGTTTCAACAACGTTTTCGTTTTATGAAATCAGATAAAAATTATTAAGAATAATCGTTTTTGCAAAGTAATTTACTGCACTAACTTAAATTTATAGAAGATCAAAAATTAAAATGAACATTTTTAAATAAGAAACAAAAAATTTATGTCTACATTATGAATTTTGGCATTAGGTCTTGCTGCTGAAGATACTATTAACTTGTATAAACACAATAACCTAATTTGAATGAGAAATTGCTTTTCCAGCATGATACCTGAAACGTCAATAAATTTAAAAAATGATATGAAAACTATAATGAAAAACAATCTTTCACTGCTGCAGATCCCATTGACACGTTTTACAAAATAAACAAAAACATCTTGAATAACAGTTGCTTCAGTTCCAGATCTCGCGAATGGTATCTAGTATATCTCATACACATTGTAAGGTTAAATGCGCTATTTAATTTTGAATAGCTTCCAAAAACTTTTTCCGTTTTGATACAAAAAGTTGATTATCAAAATAATGGATGAAAAGTCAGAATTGCAAATTTGATGTGGAAATTTGAGAAGATGAGACAAATGTACAGCATGCACTTATTTTCTCGTACAATAGCTAGTAGATTGACATCACAAACTGGGGCGTTGAAGCTAATTGTAATATAATTTTGCGTTAACCTCTTTTTATGTGTGTAACCAAAGCAACTGGTTTGACACCTGTGCAAAACTGTACTGAAGACAGATAACTTTGATTATTGTTTACTCATGTACCAAGTTTCAAAATTCCAATACCAATTGCACGAGGATTTAAATGCAAGAGGCTGCTATTTGCATAACAGTTTACCCAAAAATTGACATGGCATTAAGTTTTATGAATTTTTATGTGTAAGTTACGTGGTCCAACAAAGGTTACATGACTATGTAGAAGATCTTTCAAAACTCTGCTTTGGGATTAAGAACCGCTTGGGTTCCGGATAAACGCCGGAATTTCCTAAAACCTTTAAGAGATTTACATATTCCAAACGCAAACTCGGCTTAATTATTATAATTCTGCCAACAAATTTTTGCAGAAAGTTTCATTCTGCCTCTCTATTAGAAAAACGCCAAATATTGTTTAGCTGGACATCTTGTCGGTGACTAAAACATTCGCTTGTATTTCTGCACGAAGTGTACACTTTGAGGCTTTGGTCGATCACTTATTAAATATAAATAAACCATTTCTTGTTTTTCGTTTACTGTTTACTCAAGAAACTGATCAGAAATCAAAGTATTTCATGAGGTGTCTGATCAGCAAATTTTATCTCGCGAGTAGTATTCTTAATCCGCAACGAGTTATGCAAACGTCTTTCATGCATTTGTTGAAAAATAAGTCTTTGATTGATTTATGTCAAATTAACACGTGGTTAACAGCAATCGTGGACAACAGAAACCAATTCAAATAATTTTTCCGAGTGATTTGGCTTTTTGCAATGGGTGGCGTCTTACTATGTAGACACATAACTTTTGCAAGTTTTCAGAGACTTCAGGAGAATTGTATATCTGAGACACAAAAGGCGGTTGATTAGTATAATTCCGCCTACCTATGCTTGCAAAAAGCTTATTTTCCATTCTGTTAAAAAAGAGTATTATCTAGCAGGATATTTTTTCGGTGCATAAATCATTAAGCTGAAAATTTTATCTGTGTACAAAATCAACACTTCCAGGCTTTGGCAGACAATAAAGACAAAACATTCAAATAGTCAAAAATTCTTCTCTTGGTTTTTGTATATTAATTTAAAAAAAGACGATTCAGAAATCGATTTTTTTTCCGGAGGCGTCTCATCGTTTAATTTCATCATGCAATTAGTCTTGTTAATCGGCAATTAGCCATGGGAAGGTCTTTTGCGCAAATGTTCACAAATGCGTCTTTGGATGTTTAATGTCAAACTGACACGTAGTTAGGAGCAATTCTGGACAACAGATAGATTTGTGCTTTCTGCAACGGGCGGCGTAGAACCGTAGAACTATGCAGACGTATATCTGTGCCAAAAAACGGGTGCGCAAGTCTCTTTCAGTTTTTGAGTTTGAATCCGCCCGAATTTTAAACTAATTATTTTTTAAAACTGTAAATATCAAGAAAAATCAATTCAACAAGGAAAAGTCTTAGTTAAATGATTACAGATCATGGGGTCAAAGCGTATCTTGATTTAAACAGAGTCCAAAAAAGCACTGTTTTAAATTACTCTAAATATCTAAATAATTACCACAAAAACTGTTTGTTTGGGTTAATCGTTCTCATTTTCGTTTCTTAAAATTTACTTCCCAGCCCCATGAGCCACTGAGGCACGGTTATGACGCGCCATAGTTATTTTTTTCATCGTGTTCAACATTTTGCTAAAAATTATTAAAAGTTCATTTCTGAAAAACTGAGCAATAATTGATTGAAAAAGTTCTATTATTTTTTTTAATTAAATTGGATTTGCATAAAGAATGTGTCATTTTTATCATCGATTTTTCGGCCTTTTATTATTAGGAAGTTTGCAAATAATCAAAACTAAGATGACCGAACTTGTGATCAGCTTGCCTTGGCCGCTCTGAAAACAAACATACTTGATGTTCAATTACTGTTTGCAGTTTGGCAATAAAAATTTCAGCTCCAGTTTTAGAAATCCTAAATGTCGTCATAATATAACGCTGGCATTGATGTACGTGGTTCACTCACGTTTAACTACGCCGACGTATAATAGCGCCAATTATAATAGTGCCAAAAAAACTAATT
The DNA here is from genome assembly GCF_964194025.1 of Convolutriloba macropyga. NCBI lineage: Eukaryota > Metazoa > Xenacoelomorpha > Acoela > Convolutidae > Convolutriloba > Convolutriloba macropyga. The sequence goes on along the minus strand of NC_134468.1, from coordinate 71,699,882 downwards.
CAAATTCTCTACCGATAGATTTTTAAATCAGTCAGATCCCTTTAACTGAGGTCAGTACAACAATTCCGAACAAATCACAATGAAATGATGTGATTTTGGACTTTATAATTTAATGGGACAATATAATTTCGGCGATATATTTAAAGCATTGGTTGCTTTTAAAACAAATTCACTCTCCTTTAATTGATAATTAAATGGAATCGGCTGTTTCGACACTTTTAAAATGAATTCCAGCCTCGACACTCTTAAACATATAATATTACGTCGGCTAAACCAGCCAAATTTTTCTTGATACAAGACGAGCCCAAAACAGTAGACTGCATTTAATTATACTAAATTGTCCGTTAATTAACGCTTGGGTAAATTGTACTCAATTTCAGTTGTGATAATTTTACAGCTCGTCCTATGAGCCGCTGGGCCATGGCCCACGATAATTACAGTATAATTAATTATTTCATCGCTTCAGATTTATGCTGGTAAATTTAAAAAATCTATTCTGAAATATTGATTTATAATTGGTTTAAAATTTTTTAAACTCATTTCATGAGCTAAATTTAATTGGTTTAAAACTGTTCATCTATCTTTATTAAATTTTTGGCTCTTTTTGAAGTCAACGTTGTACGTATATGTACCTATGTAGCATTTGTAACGTATTGTGTTTCAAACGGATACGTGCAAGAGAGCCGACGTTATAAAAAAACTGACGTTAGGAAGCGCCGAAACCTAACTTTATTTAAAAAGACCCGACAGCAAAAATTTGCCTTTAATTACCCTAAATTGTTAGTTGATCACCAAGAAAAGTACTTAAGTGGGTTAATTGGTCTTATGTTCAGTTGTGATAGTTTCACATTAGGTCTCATAAGCCGGAAAGGCATGGCTATGGCGGTGACGTTCAACTGGTGACTTGTAAGAGAGCCGAAGTGAAAAGAGCCGATTGAAAGAGAGCCGAAAATTTATTTAAATTATTAGTCGATAAATTTTGCAGCCAATTAAATTGCCTTCTGAAATGAGACTACCAAATTCTCAGCCAATCATAACGGAGTATTTGAGAAATGAAATTTTAATATTTTCTAGTAAAAGAAACTGAAAGCGAATTAATAAATAATTATCTTCAAATTATAGCGGGCCATGGCCATGCCTTAGCGGCTTATGGGACTTGATATGAAACTATCACAACCGAACCTAAGACCAATTAACCCCCTTAAGTACTTTTGTTGGTAATCAACAAACAATTTAGGGTAATTAAAGGCAACTTTTTGCTTTCCGCTCTTTTTAAATAAAGTCAGGTTTCGGCGCTTTTTAACGTCGGCTCTTTTTAACGTCGGCTCTCTTGCACGTATCCCGTTCAACTATGCCGACGTAATACTATGCCGATTATAAGAGTGCCGAAAATTAATTCAATTTTTCACCCGATAAATTTCTAAACCAATCAAATCACTTTAACTGAAATGAGCGAAAAATTTCTGAACCAATCACAATGAAGTTGTGAGATTTTGGATTTTATTATTTATTAGGACAAGATAACTGGAGGGAGAAATATTTAAAACAAACAATGATAATTGCGGACCACGGCCATGCCTCAGCGGCCCGTGGGACTTGATATGAATCTATCACAACCGAATACTGACCAGCGTGCCCTAGTTGCATTGAAAACAACATTCGGTTAGCATTAATTGATAATTAATTGGTAATAGTAGTTTCGGCACTTTTAGGATCAATTTCAGTTTCGGCACTCTTAGACGTCGGCATAGTATTACGTCGGCATAGTTGTACGTATCGGCTATGGCCCGCTATATTTTGAAGATAATTATTTATTACTTCGCTTCCAGTTTCTTTTACTAGAAAATATTAAAATTTTATTTCTCAAATACTCCGTTATGATTGGCTGAGAATGTGGTTGTTTCATTTCTCAAGGCAATTTAATTGGCTGCAAAATTTATCGACTAATAATTTAGATAAATTTTCGGCTCTGTCAATCGTCTCTTTTCACTTCGGCTCTCTTACAAGTCACCGGTTCAAACGTATTGAAAAGAAGACTAACTAAGGCAATAAGCTGAGTGATGGTTATTTTGTACTGAACTGTGATTGGCTGAGATTGGTCCAATAGAGGTCTCTGACGACGAGAGTAGTTAGTTGGAAACTGGAACTGCCAAGAACACTCTAAAACAAATAATACTGCTGTGACGTCCACTTGAGAATGTCGGGTCAAAAACGATTTCAAAATCATCAACACGGCTTTGTCACGGGTTAATTGGCAAAAAAAGATTTTAGGTTTCTCTTACTAAATTGATTCCACTTACATCTTTATTGTATTAATCCCACATCGCTCAGATTTTGTTTACATAATACATAATACTAATACTCAATTCGCTTACATGGTAAAATTCGATCAAAAGTGGAAAAAAATATGAGCTCATGGAAAATCTGGACTCAAAAACTCTCTCCCATGTTTAAAGTGTGTAAGACACATTCCGATTACAATAAAAACAGTAAATTAACTCGCCTCCTAATTAGTCCACTTAATCCATAGCAATGGCCTAGTTTTACCTAATTGAATATTTCTGTCACAACATTTCAGTAGTTGATTTGAACATTTTTTATAGCTCCATCTATATTGCGTATGATAAAAAACGTTTGGAATAAGGTAAGAATCATAATTTTATCACTGTTTACTGCATAAACAGGAGTGCATTTAGACTACATCTTGTTGCTGTTAACTAATTTTGCGGGACACATTAACAAATTTGAGTACTGAGAATTGCCTACAAGAGTTGTTAAGTACGAATGAACATTTTCCGATATTTTATTCGAGTGTAACACTCAATTTCCATTCTTTTTCGTTTTATGCAGTCAATTTTTTTTTTAATTTTTCCTAAAAAACGTCTGACCAAGACTTTTCTGACCACGATTTTTTAACTGACTGTAGGTATATCAATAGTAAGAAAACTTAACTATTTTAAGTATGGAAAATTTGCTTTTCCTATCATCTCATGGATCTTTTCAATCATCCCCCCCCCCCCTGTAGAGAATTACCTAGTAGAGAATCGCGCCTCTTCTGTGCTAAACTTTACCACAACATTATTTGACCTGCAGTTTAGATGGCCGAATATCAGTTTAAGCGCAATTGTGGACCGCTGTTCACGGCCATGCCTCTCATACGCTCTGGGATGTGATCCCAAAATCGCTAGTAGGTTTCCGCGGCAATGCCGTGACGCGCGAGAAGCGCGCCCACCCTCCTGCCAGTCAGAAATCATTTTCCCTTTGAATTCCAAATGTCATCGAATGGGATATTTTATTCCATTCAGTTTAACGCAGTATGCGCATACGTGGAAAGTTACTAGCCGTCATCAAATCGCTCGCTTAAGTTCCTTTCTAGAACAGCCTCCCCTGCCCTTGTAAAGGGGGCAAATTTTGAAGAGATCCCATCTTATCTATGATTTGTCTGCCACTAAACGAACAAAAATGTTTAATGAGCAAAAAAAGATTTCTTAAAAATTTGCTGACAACGGTTGCAATTTTCTAAGGAAACTTGTTTTTTTGAGGTCTATAAAACGTATAAAAATACACTATTCGTACAAAATCAAATTGCTTCTTTTCAAATAATGCCTTTAACGAGCGCTCATTTTCAACGTTTTATGTAAAAATTTTAAGTTAAGATTGGATTCACAAACAATAAAAATAACTTCTTTTTCAAAGTTATAAATTTTCACTACCAGTTAACAGGAACAAACTTTTGAATCGCAGTTTCGATTTTTTGCCGATAATACTTAAATTTCAGCATGATTCCAGGAAGTGTTAATCATCGTTTATGCAATTTTGTGAAATCTAAGGACTTATTATCAGCCAATTTTCATTAACAATTTGAATAGTTGTAACATTATCTATTGGTATCGATATTTCAACAACAAAGGAACCATGAAAAAAGAACAACTAACTTTAATTAAAGACGTTCGAACTATCAAAGGTTAACACTTCAAAAAAAATCTCTTTCAAGGAATCAGGTTTGCTGAAGTGTTAAATTTGGCGCTTTCTGGTTTTTATGTTGTGAGCAAATGTCACTTAAAGTCTCCTGCATAAGTTTGTTTTTTTTATCCACATTTGTTTTTGTAATGCCACAAAGCAGAAAAAATTTAAAATACAACAATTCAATAATAAAACAACGACAGTTGGTGGAGCGACTAAATTTATTACCATTAAGGTTTCAGTAAACTGCCAATGGATATACTCTTGTCTGAAAGCAAATTGTTTTTGATAACTTGATATTTTGAAGCAAAAATGCCTGAAAAATCTATATATGACTCAGGGTCTTTCCTGTTGATATCTAAGATATTTCTACTGTTGATATTTAAAAATTTGGCAGTCTTTTTAAAATTTTAATCTTAAATCAAGAGCATTTTTTAAAACATACTGCCGTATGGCTATTGAGATATGGGTTCGGAGTATTGGTTTTCAGTATATTCATTCGCCACCCAATTTATTGCGATAGGAACTACTTACTCAAATGATTTCTTTTGTTCAGTTCCGATTTTGGCCGATCGATATATTCATCGTAGAGGGCTCTGAGTTATGTCATTAAAAAACCCTTTAGCTTAGAAATTGAATTAATTTTTTTAAATTTTTTCCTTTCCCCACGGAGCTATCGAGTTTTAAAATAGTGTGATGTGAATACTTGACTAACTTTTGTTGTTTTTGTCAAAAGCAACTATCCGCCAATTTTGCCAAAAAACTAGTAAAATTTATTAATGATAGTAATGTTGGTTTCACATCAAAACAATAAGAGAGTTATTGACATGTTTGTTCTAATTCTTTCGGCCAAAATTAATTTACCAACTTTTTGTTTTTCAGATTTTTTTAAATGAAAATGTGCACGAAAAAAACTTCTGTAGAGTCCTATGTCTAGCCCAATTTGCCGGATCAACACACCTGAAAAATTATAACAAAATAATTGTTAACTTCAAAGAAAACTAGTTGTTTTATTTGCACTTCCTTTTATAGTGTTTTTGAATTAACAATTTTCGATTTGCGCTAATTGAAATCGATAATTATACACATGCTTCATTTATTTACATTATGTTAACGTTTTTTTCTTTTTGTCCGATTATCCTTATCCTTTATTTTTGGAACAAATAAGTGTCCAAAAATGACAAACAGCAATAACAAAGCTATTTTTGAACAGCCACAGTCCTAATTTGAAAACTGTTTAGCTTTTTTTGCGTTTTTTTAAAGTTAATTACAGAATAGAACAATTCAAATCCAGGTCTACTAATGACAGGTTCAATTGGTTTTAAGAAGAAATTGTTTTTAGTTTTTTAAATCAAAATTGTAGGGCCGTTTTGACTTTTGAAGAACTTGTTCTGAAATTGAACAATCTCCTTGTTCTCAAAATGAACAAACTCCTTGTTCTCGCAATGAACAGAGGCCGCTTTATAGCTTAAGCTCATTGAATTAAGTCTTTATTACTGTCTTGCGAATGGATTACAGTTTAATTTTTACAGCGATTTTACATTTTAAGTAATGGTTTTTCGGTTTTTATAAAATGAATTTTCACAAAAAAAAAGCTTTTTGGAAATTAGGTAATATTTGAGGATACTTTCCTCTCTTTTCACATAATTGCCAGGTCAGCTATCACAAAATTTGCACCGAGGATTGAGCATAACTGAACATGTCCATTTTTCAGCAAAAGATTTTGGTTTTAGCTGCCGCATAGCATCGTCGTATAGGAGTATAGGTTTTAGCATCGTCGAATAGGAGAATTTAAGAAAAATTGTCAATTTTGTCTTTTGTTGTTGCATTTTTTGTACTCGTTTGAAAAGTTTTTGACAATTGCAGGTTTTAGCGGCCTCCTATAGTTGAAAAAAGGAACCTATTTACTGTTTTCAGATGATAGCTGAAGTTTTCCATGACTTTGAAATCAAATGTTTTAAAAACACAGAGCTAAATTTTAAGTTCGCAATTTGCTTTATTTTTTGGCTTCTTGTTACCTTTCATCAACAATTACGGGTCACATATCACATAAATGGTGTTGCGGAAAACCACAATTGAACAAATTTGTTCTTAGTGCCATTAATTTTGTTTTAATGGCTTCGAGGCCATTTTTCCACAAAGAATTAATTCATTTTTTGAATTTGGTCTTCATATTGCAGTCCTGTTGATGGCGCATTTAAATATTCTGAATAATTAAATATCTCAATGGCTTTCTCAGGAAAATAGAAGGTTTTTTTAACTATTTCATTTGATAGCTAATGTTTTTTTGAATTTAAAAAAACTTGTTTTCGAAAAACACAACCTTATCTTTAAAGGTTGCCTTTTTGTTACCTTTTGTTCTACTTGATAATTAGAAACATTAATCAGAGCTTCCATATCAAAATAATTGTTCAAAGAAATTGCATTTGACGAAATCTCAATATTTAAAGAATATGTTATGGTTTTAACGGCTTGGGCATTGTTTTCTCGCAAAACCTTACTGAATTTTTGTTTTTGGTCTATTTGTCGTTTGTTTTTGTAGACATACAACAATTTCTGAAAAATTAGAGTTCTCAATGCCTTCATATTGGAGGTATGAAAAATAGAAATCCATTTATATTTCTCAGGTTATCTCTAATGGTTTTTATTATTTGAATTTGTTTATTTTCAAAGAATTTAAAAGTTTTTTTTGAATTTGCGTCTTTTGTTCTTTATTGTATACTTGTTCCAGTTCTTAGTTAGGACTGGCTGGTTCCATTTTGTCTAGTGATATAGACAATAATTTGCTTACTTTAGGTTTTAATTGGCGCTAAGTTTTCTGTGTTGGTAAGTATTTGGAGGTTGAGGATTGGATGTAAATAAGAAGACACTGAGTTTTCGATGTGAATAAGGTTTGTTGTTGTAATTTGAATTTGTTGGTTGTCTTGTCTCGTAGTCGTAATAATGGCTGGTCTCCAAGACCCTCTAATGTGGCATTATTTACTTTACTGAGGGGCTTGAGTTTGAGGCAGTTTTTTTATTTAAGACAATTTGTTTTTGAACAATATTTGAGTTTTGAATGTTTCCTACCTCTTCCTCATTTGGAAAAATGCGGTTGAGTGGTGTCGCAACGTTATGTGCCAACTCAATTTACCGAGCCGCCTTATTATGTTAAACTTTCCAACTATGGAAGTTGCCAATGATAATAAGAAAGAAATTAAGTCAAAATAGAAGAAATCATCGCTATTCACTGCAACAAGTATAGCGAAAATTAAACGTCGCCTTACGAATTTTTTTCGTTTTGACTTTTTCGATTCGTTTCCTTGAAATATATTTAGTTAACAATACCAAAAACACAACACTTTTGTATTTGAAGAATCCGAGAAATCAATGTTGTTCTTCTTTGGTACAGTTTTGCACAAATGTCTCTGAGTCTAGTGACGCAATGTTATGATGGTTATGCACTGATACTATACAACTTTTAGCGATTGAGGGATGCCATGGAAAGTCCTAGATAAAAATCTACATAACCAAAAGTTTTGTATTGAACTGAATTTTAGCTAAAATTGAATCGGTAAAAATGAACTTACCGGCAATTCTGGCAAAAAGTGGTATCAGCATTGAAATGAGCATCATAAAATTCATCAAAGGTTGCGATCCAAACATCGGCTGCATTTCTGTACTTCTCGTATTTCTTTACTGAATTGGAAATGTAAATAATTTGTTTTCTTTTTCCACAAGTCAGTCGTTTCCACTGTATTCAATAACTTTTTCACAGACAAAATGCAAAATATTTTGCCAGATTACACGGCCAGACTAGCCCACAGTCGTTTATGGACGTACTTGTTATGCCATTTCCCATTTTGTTAATTTATGTTGCTTTGAAATCAGGAGTTTTTCCGCTTAAGAAAGCGTAAAGTAAACATTTGCGGAAGAATTAGTGTTTGAGCAACTTTTCCATTTTCTGGAGGAGCGATTTAGACGCCAGAAAGTCAACTAACGTGAAATGAACAAGCTAATTGTGAAATTTAAAGGAACAATTTTGCCTATTTTCCAGCTTTTGGAACTGCGTAAGGTTAACTGAGACATGAAAAGTGGGAAAGCCTTCTTGACATGTGGTAATTGCAGTAGCAAACTTGGCAATATGTTGTAAGTTATTGTAGTTGAAAGGACTGACTTAATCTTTGACAGGTATATTAGCCTTGAATTAATCTTTGGGGCATGCTTGCGGTCGGCGCCCAAAAATCTCAATGAAAAACACGCTAGGGTTCTTAAATAACAAACAATCCAAACCCAATTCCTAATTTTCTGGCAAGGCAAACCATCAGAGTTAGTTTTATAGCAAATTCAGGTAACATTAAGAGAACCAAAAGTCGAAAGTGAATTAGTAATAGGTTAAGTCGGGTTAAATCTAACTAGTAATTAATTTATTCAAGAAGAGACAGCGAATTTGACGCTGAATAAGCGCCGGATTAATTTAAACTTTGGGTCGTTTCCAGTAATGCGAACTAAAGTTGAGCGTTGCAGTGGATTCAGGGGAAATTTTGGAATAAATGATAACGGGTAACGGGTTACCAAAGAGAACAATCAAAGCCCAGGAAGCGAGTATTAATAATTCCAAGTGGCTAAAAAGAAAAGAAATCAGTTTATTTTAGAGCAGAATGGAAGTAAAACATATGCGTTGTATGCTTCCAACAGTGGATAAATGCATGTGCGCGTGTGGATTATTTTGGGCGCAGGGTGAAAAGGGGTACTTCAAATTGGGCAATTGAAATTTATGTTGCGAGTCGATTTAGGGGAATATTTCCACACAAGATCCCCCTTTTTAAAACCAACACCCTCTTTCTCCCCTCCCCGTTCAACTTAATTCAGTGGATGCTGTCAAAAGCACGCGTACCAAAAGTTGGCTCCATAATTTACTGCAGTTGAACTAAAAGAAGACGCGTGACTAGTCAGTGGAAAGATGCAGATAGGTTAATGCGTGGCGCTTATAAAGTACTTTGGGTATTTTTTGTTTTTGAAACACGAATTTGAGGGTAAAATATTTCAGCAAATGAAGCAATTTCAAATAAGTTTATATAATTCTGGTCAGAACCTGCTATTATATGAACACAAAAAGGATCGGTGATCGCATAATGTTCCGACGGTTTAATTACCCCGAGTCGGGTTTGGATGCCAATCTTGCAAGATTATGCATAATCTTGCAAGAGTTTCTTAAACGATAATGCAAGATTAACATCCGTCTTGAAAGAATCATGCGAGAGTTTTGCAATACTAATAGCCGGCTTTTTTTGCATTACAAACAGCCGAATTGTACCCGAAAAAACCAAAAAGGCATAAACGGAAAAGGCCACAAATGTACTAGAAATCTAAATAATGACATATGCCGCAAAAATTATTCCGATCGCTTTTCTGTTATATGATCTTGTGTTTTTTGCAAAATCAGTACAAAAATGCAAAAAAAAAATGTAATACAGGTTTAAAAAACTAAGCGAAATAAAATTTGATATCCTAGAAATATAACCAAAACTTGTAATTGTGTATATCCCAAACTAACAAAAAAGAATCTTATGTTTTTTGAGTAATTCTAAAATTTTGTTATTATTACTCAAGGGAACGGTTACAATTTGAAATTAGCTAGCAGTAATTAAGTAGTTTTTCACTTTAGTTATTTTTGTTTCAGTCTGTCTCTTAAAATAGACGCAAATGTATCGCAGACAACTTCTATGCAGAATGAAATATAATGCGCCAATAGCAACCAATGACAGCAGAGCTCAACCGGAAGGAATCTGAAGACAACAGGAAAACAATCATCTTGCAAGATCTTGCGAGGTTAACATTGTCTTGAAAGATCTTGAACGATTACCTTCTTGTTGCAAGACTTTTGCAAGATCTTGCAAATAACATCGGATCTCAGTCATGGACGAAACGAGTAACCATATTTGGAATATAACTTCAATTTCGTTTATACCAGATGTGCGAGGAATTAATATGCTCCCTTTCTGTCAACCATTTTGCGGTTCAAGACTTTTTGCAAAGTTTTTCATGCAGTTATTCTTGACTGAAAATTAAGTTTCACTGCTTTTTGTAAAAAAAAGTAATAGTTGTTTAACAAAAGTGTTTAAAAAGTTGCTTAAGATAAGAGTCTTTAGAACTTTACGTGAAATTTATTCGGATTCTCATGAGAGATATGCTATTTTGTAATCGATAAACTATAATCACTTCCAGACACGAGGTATGAAATTCAGTGAGAAAGTAAACAGACTTGATGCTATAGAAAGAAATATAAACACTTACACTATTAAATGTTCAATTTTTTGTACTTCTTTGCCGCTATTTCTTATGCATAGGTTGAACAGACGGTTTTAAACAAACGTTCTACAGATCTCTTACTGGAGAAAATCCATTCATATTACTTGACTGATATCTTTAAGTTCTCGATCTCAGAATAGTTTTTTACAAAAGAATTGATTTAAAGTTTTGTCATTTTAAAAAAATCAAGTTGGTCTTGAATCGAATTTTCAAGGTTAAAAACTTTTTTCACCACTTTCTAGCTCAGTTGTTAAGTAAAAACGACCAGCAAATGCTCTCAAATAATGTTTGGTGGGTTTTTGTCTTTTAAATGTCTTTGGATGTTATTGATTAGTTTTTTAAAAACTGCATTACCTCAACCAAGGCAGTTTGTAAACAACTATGATCAACCACCTAAAGTTAATAATTGAAGTGCGCATCAAACTTTTGAGAAACACATTGCTCGCTAATTGTTTACAAAGGTTTGCCGTTTGCTAGAACGAATCTTTAGTTTTTTAATATAGAAGTAAAACAAGGCGGCTCGGTAATGTGCGATCGCACATAAGCTTCCGACCCCGCTCATTCACAATTTTGGCATAATTGTCTACCAAATGAGGAACAGAAAAAAAAACACAAAAAAATCAAGTATTTTTTTAAAGAAACTGGTGAATGAACAAAAAGATAGTCTCCAAAGCAAATAACTCAGTGTAGTAAAAAAATTATGCATTACATTGATGAGATATGCCGATATTAAGAAAGCGAGCGAAGACGAACGGCAAAATCAAACAACAACAACAAATATTAATTACATCAAAAAATTTATGTCCGTTTTAAAAAACAAAACTTAATAACGCAGTCAAAATAGCGTCAGATAAAACTGAAAATAAACAAAATAACTTGTAATTCACCAGAAAAATTGGTTATTCACCAGTACACAATAAAGCTTGGCAACAATAAGACAAAAAAGAACAAAAACTTTAAAGTTAGAAAATTCGCTGAATTTTTTTTAAAAAAAATCAATTAATTTCAAAGTAATGAAAACCATTAGGAATCAACGAAAATCTCCCATAGGTTTACAATTACCAATGCTTCTTTAAAAAGGATTTAGGAACTCTTTCTATTCATTTTTTTATGCAGTTGCAAAAAGAACAACAAATAGACAACAAAGTAAAAATCAATTAAAACTTGCCAGAAAATGCTTTGGAAGCCGTAAAGCCATACTTTGGCCCCCCAAATTATGTTCGATTGCACCTTCGTCAAACACCAATAATTTATTATAAGGCCGCTATAAATGAAAATATTCAACAATTAGACAAAAAAGAAAAAAAAATGCAAAATTAGGTAAAACTTGTTTTTTTTAAAAAAAATTTATCTCCAAAGACATGAAAGCCATTAATTACAAAATGAAAAATTTGAATAGTTTCGTCCATTCTTCCAAAAGAAGTCCTTGAGATCTGCAATTATCAAGAAAATGTCTTACGTCTACAAAAAGAACGTCAAATATGATAAAAATCAAAAATTAATTTACACTTTTTTTGTGAAAAACCCGTGTCGAAGCCAGTAAAGTCATAACGAATTCTTCAAAAACATTAGATTTTGCGACACCAACCCCTTTTGCCAGCCTGCTTTGACAAAAAGAATATCATTTTTAACCTTTAATAAACGAGACCAGGTAACAAACAGACAATAAAAGAAACAAAATTGCGAAGGTGAAGTATTTTTTTCGTTTTGGAAAACGATTGTTTTTAAAATCATGAAATCTATTATCTATCTTCTATTATCAGAACACCGGCTCATCTACTCTTCCAGGAAAAGCCAACCAAACCGGGTCATTGTACAGGAAATTAAATACGGCTAAAAAGACAAAGTAAAAACGACAGTTAATGACAAAATTAAAAAGTTCAATTAAATTCTTCGAGAAAGTATCGTCAAAGCTGTAAAGAACCACAAGGTATATCTTTAAGGATTTAAATATAATCAATTGTGCGTTTTGTTGAACGCAAAAAATGTGATATTTGGACAGACAATAACGTGATAATTTGACAAAACTAGAAAACATGAAAAATGGGCAAATACCTAAAAATATAAAAGAAATTGTGAAATCTAGTAGTATCAAAGACGGATCAACATAACTTAAGGCAAAAAACCGCAATGAAGACTATATTTGAATTCAGCAGGAAGAAGGAGCACACTTTGATTGCTGACACTAAGCTACAAGCTGACCAAATTAAGAGAAAAATGGAGGCAAAGTTCAATAAGCCATTTTTTATTTAAAAATCAAGTATTTTAAAAGTGAAAACGACCATAACCTTTCAAGCAATCGACTAGTTAAATAATTGTGAGCTAATTAGGATGCCAATAGGACCTATCACTAGTGAGTTTTGATTTGAAATGCTCTGTTATTTAATTAATATAAAAAAGACCGATTTTTTTTTATAAAAAACCGACTGATGACAATCCGAATTATTTTTGGACTGTAACGGTTCAAGATTTGTACAGAACTAGTCCTGCGAATGAAGATTGTCCCTTAGGAATATTTAACTTATGGAATGTCATTCATATAGACATTTTGTTAGTTAAAATATATGCGGCGTTTTTGATAATCAACGAATAAAGTTAGCAAAAAACGGCAAGAGTTTTTTACAGAGCACTCTCATTGGAAGTTGAAGTGAAATTAGCCTCCCTTTCAGTCTACACAGATTGTGTTGGTGGTGTTTGGGTGTGCACTTCCTGCAAAGTTGATCAGAGTGGACTAGAGAAACTTATTTCGTGCTGTTTTTGATGAAAAAGTGTGAATTTTGTGAAATATTTAGCAGGTATTTGTGACAAAAAAATTCAATGAAATTAGCCGACAATATATTTTGTCTTTAAACATAAAATCAACAACATTTTCTTGAAAAAATTTTTTCAATTTTATCAAAATTGGCGAAACTTTAGTTAAAAAATCCGAAAAGAATGAATGAAATCAACAGAATTCACTCTATTTTCTCGAAAGTTTAAACCACGATTTTGTCCTTGTCAAAAACGAAAATCAAAAAAATCTTTTCAATTCCATATTCTACGCTGGACAAGCTGTCTAATGATACCAGTCTCAACTCTCTACGATGAATATATCGATCGGCCAAAATTGACTGAACAAAAAAAAACCAATTTGAGTATATAGTTCCTCCCCCCTCAAGAGGGGTCGGAACAATAACAAACGATTTCTTTTTATGAGAGTTTCAGCTGACACACAGGTTGGAATCAACTTGAGTGATTTAATTGTAAAATTTTGACTTTATTTGAATTGAAATTGAAAATTACTATCATTTTATTCCATATAACTTGATAAACCCTCAATTTTTTTTTATTGAAAACGGTTCTATTTGAGGATGACAAGTTTACTCTGGGCTCTGCTCTTGCACTCTTTCTGACAAATGGGATAACAGGATAAAAAATTAAATAGTTTTTTCATCTTTTCGAATTAGATTTTATCAATCTTCTTCCCTTCGATGAATCAGCTAATGAAACATCTTTATATAGATGAATTTCTAATTTGATTCAATCAGAAATTGGTAAATTTTAGAATTGTGAAGAGATACGGCCATATTGAAAAGCAATTTGAGGGAGATCAATTCATAATCTTTCCAAAATTTACGGTAATTTGGAACACAGTCAAAATTTTTTTTAAGTTACACAAACTTTTGTAAAGAGACTATACCGCTTAAGGGAGAGATTTTGATGATGAAAAATCCAGGTACTAAACGGATGAAATCGGTAATGGATAACATAAAATTTCTTAATGTTGATAACTCTATTTTGTGAACTTAATGTTGATAACTCTATTTTATGAAGTTTCGGTTGTCTTGTTTACAATCTTGCTTATAGAAATATTGAAGAAAAGTTCTGGACTTCTTGAAAATTATGTCAAAGAAAAACTAACCATTTTGAATCAGAGAAAATTTGCTTTTTTATATTGGCTTCTTCATAAAGCGTTGAAAGCAAATGCTCAAATGATGCACAAAAACAATATTTTAAAAGCTATAGTTTTTCATTTATGATATAAATGTCTGATGTCTTTCCGTACAAGACAGTTCGTAAACTTTTAATGCCTCAAAAAATATGGAAATTAAGTACCATTAAACAAATAATACATGGAAATGTACTTTAAATAAAAGCATGAATGGCAGCTGAATTAAATTTTATACATGACATGAACTTTGATAACTTGAAAAAATACTGGCGTAACGTTTCAGCCGCGGCTCATGGTTTCCAGTCTTTTGTCTTACATCAAAAGCGGCGTGTCTGGCGCACCAGTTTCTATGCTTAGCGACACTCAAACAGAGCAGTTTGTCCAGACAACTTACTAAGCAATGCAAATTTTAAAACGTCTTGAGAAGGCACCAAACTATAACACATACATTAGGAAATACTGAATCAACCGTTCTAGTGTTACAACGCACTATAAATCAAAACATGTCTCAATTATAATTTTATCCGCAGCCAGGTTTGCAAGCGGAGGTTGATCTTGCAAGATTCTTGCAATATGGTCGGTTATCTTACAATACCATTACATTTTGGACGGCTATCTTGCAAGATCTTGCCAGATTTTTGTAAAAATCTTGCAAAATCATACATAATATGTCGGACGATTCTTGCAAGACTCCAGAGAAAACTTGCTTGCAGTATAACAGTCCTCGTTCGACTAGGGAGACAACACAGTGACAGATGTCTGAATTGCATTGTAGTTTCAGAGGTCAATTCATTAAAGTCATTTGTAACAACGATGAGTGTTACCGAGCGTATGAAATATAGAGATTAACAAATTTCATACAAATGAATAACTTGAAGATATGTGGAAGAATAGTTTTATCTGCTGAATTCTCAACTAGAGCATTCACCTCATCTTCAACTCAGGGAAATGAGCTCATGAATCACATCTCTATCTTTACCTATTGAACAGAGCCTTATAAACAGACTGTATTCAATACATTTTAAAATCGATTGAAATTTATTAGCCGATCTCACGTACAAAAAACCGGAAACTCATTAACTGATTATGTTTTTATTCATTCTGTTTCATGAAATCATTGCGTTTTCATTCCTCTCATTCAGTTCAACCACGGAAGGGCAGAATTTGGACAGAATTTAGTGCACCTTCAACCTTTTTTGAGCACTTTTCTTCTAATGTTTTGACGTGCTCCTTATGAAATGATGCGAAATGATTGAAAATAAAGCGACTTCGTGAGAAAAGTCTTCCATTAAAAAAGTTTTAAACGTTTTGATGAAGTACGTTTTCACTATTATAAATTTAGCTGAATTTCAAGTAATGGCAGTGGGAAAACCCACAACTTTACTGCGAGAATGTTGTTACCAATCTTCTTGCATTTGGTTCTATATTAGTATATACACAGTTAATTGAAGAAAAAGAGCTGTTTTGACAATAGCAGAAGAAATAATTCTTTTCCACATAAAGAACTGCTAAAATTTTTGCTAATTAAAATTTATACTAATTGTTATTGTTGTCGTAGACCTTGTTTTTGTTGTCAGTGGAATTTTTTGAAAAATTTGATAGAAATAGATAAGAAGATTGGTGTTGCGCTGGAAAACTTAGGAAAAAAACTAATACTAAAATGCTTATGGTGCTACTATCTACAAAACGAGGGAGAAAATGTCTTCAATTATGGCTGTAAATATACCTGATTTTAGTATATAGAAAAACCAATACTGTGCATTATCCTTCCATTAAATTTTTTGAAGACTTTGGGAGAAATTTGTACAAATGCAAGTGACTTTCTCAATATTTAAGTTGCAAAATGCAAAAGGAAATTAGATATCGTTGTTTTAGGGTAGTTTTGATATTGACGTTTCTTGGTAACTGTCGTTCTTGAACTGACCGAATGGGATAATCAATTAGAAATCAATTGTCATCATTGGTTGCAATCTGTTCGCTTTTTTTCTGGCGCATAAAATTTTTTTATAAATATATAATAATCTGAAAAATCAATTAAGTATGTCTCATAAAAGTTTATTAGTTGTTCTGTCAGAAAAAATTTTAAAAAATCTGAAAAGAATTTTTGATTTCTGAGCACTGATGATTCTATTGCAATTAGCCACAAAAAATTTTTAGGCCATAAAATTTGTGGAACCAAATTGATTTCGTAGCTCATGGTTTCATTTTGCAGCTTTTGGTTTCGTGGCAATGTTTTGTCCAGCAGAGGTTTGTTGGAGACTGTTTTGCATTCGGAATTGTGTTTTGTGTGCAATAGGGGAAGCAAGACGAGAATACCATGTAAATTGACTCCGGTTGTTAGAATCTTAGATAGAAATTTGTTTAAAATTGAAAATGAGAATAGAAAATGAAAACGTGTATATTTATAATTTTAATTCTAAGTAATAGTTTTATCCTTTACGTACGAATCGATTATATTTTCCTTGTTTAAATCAAGTGTTGATTTTATCTCACTAAAGGTTTTTAACTAATTCTGTCAAAATCAAAAATTAATCGACATTGATTTTATAAATTAACCTCAATTCTGGTATATGCTTCTTTAATCATCATCGATTGCACAAATAAGTGTATTTAAAACATTTTTGCTTTGGATAGAAAAAAATGAAATTAGAAAGAAGATTAAAATAAGGATTGTAAAATTGTCTTTTCATGCTTTCTGAATTCCACTGAGAGAATTCTGTAAGTGTATACCACTTTGTGTTGTCTGTGTTTTCCACAAAACTGCTCAAAAAGCCTTCTGTTGAAAATGATGAGCCTTCTGTTGAAAATGATGAGCCTTCTGTTTTAGCGTAACTGTAGTTCAAATTTCCGTAGGCGAAATCCAAAGGCCTAAAATAAGGGAAACTTGAACTATATTAGGGGGCTGCTTTAACTAGTATTGTAAATTGTTTTCAAAATCTCGCAACAACATCTCAACAAATTTGTAATTTAAAAGATCGTGCAAGATAGAAAAAGTCACGCAAGATATATTGCTTTGCCGAAGAAGACATATATTGCTTCTAAATACATAGCAATAATTGAGCAGTGTTTTCCGGCAAATAAACAAAAATGAATTTCATTAGATTCTGTCATTTTGGAATACTCCATCTAAATTTTATTTTATTTTTTTCCTCATATTTTTTCAATAGTTGTCTTTCTGAGAGACAAACATCGACGCTTTCGAATGGTTTGCGATTTTTTAATAGCGTAATATTGTTAAAAAGTTACGGTTGATGTTTTTTTGATCAAAAAGTCAATTTTTCGGGCATCTTATTCGTTTTTTACTTTTTCAAGTTTTTGATTACAATGTTTCCCCTTCAACCTCAAATTTTTTGGCTAAATATTAATGTATTAAGTATTAAAGTAAACAATGCCAATAGTTCAACCTTATCATTCATATTTTTGTTTTGAACAAGCGCAGTAGCCATTAAAACTATTGCAACGAATTGTCAAAAGTTCCACAATAACTGATTTGAGGTATGAGCAGAAACAATTCAATTTTTTAATACACGTAAAAATTTAAGATTTCTAGAAAACGTGAAGTCATAAGAATTCACGGTCATTACTCGCTTTAATCTTCAAAATGATTTCATTGATGAGTTTCCGCTCGTGCCTATAACTGTGTCACAAATTGCGGTTGAACAATTATACTAATGAGCCCCTATTTTCCCGTCTGGCTTTCAAATGACACGCTTCAGGGCTTCTGTCAGATATATTCAACAGGCAATATAAAATTCTGCCTGAAAATCAAACTGACATGTGTTGACGTAAAACAAATATCAAAATTAAAGGAGCTTTTTGAACGGATGGATTGCTGAACTTATTATTTGCCAGGAAACTGACATAGATTTAAAACAGATTTATAAATTAAGTGTAACCATTGAACCTATTTTAATGATTTTTTTCTCGCCAAACTGGCATCCAGTTGAAAAGAAAGTGATCGGAAAAGGTCATTCTGATGTTCAATAGGTCTAACAGAAAAAAAGGCAGAGCACTAATATTTTCAGACAATTATCTACCAAGTTTTACCAAAGAATAACCAGAGCAAGGGTTATCACAAAATTTGATAGCTATTGAGCATCTCCGTTTGATTGCTGTAGCATAAAACTGATATTTTAACTTATTAGGCTATATTAATCTTATTCATATATGTGACTGTCTTACCAACTTTTTCTAACTTTTGCTTCTCCCCTTTTTCTTTGGCATCTAAAGTTCCTTTTCAATTAAGGCGGACGCCTTTGAAGCTCCGTATCTAGTCGTCACAAAATCTATGCAGAAAACTTCTCATGCAGAAATCTAGCTAAACGTATTTGAGAATCCGGCGGTCACATTGCGAGACTTGCAATCAAGGCGGTTATCGTGACGGTTTCTTGGAATTTTTTGACATGGACACGATTGTATGGCTAGGATCTTGCGCGAAAAACGCAGAATCCACTATTAAAAACATAAATCCAAAGTCCGATCAGGAGTGAACACTTGCAAATACTCACGTATCTTAATTAAGCGCCCTGATATTTTTTGAAAACAAGATTTTTTAGCGTGTCGTTTTGCATGATCAAGCTATATTGAAGTGCATTGTCTAGGTTTCTAAGTTTTATTCAGGACATGCTTTTTTAAAGCTCATGTAGTTCTTTTGTATCAGTCGAAATTTATCAAAATTCTAGTGCGATACCCCAGAGATGTCCTAGTTAAATTCACTTTTCAGGTTTTTGTTTGTATAATGCGAGTGGTTTTCGAGCGAGTATTTTTGGAAAAAATTTAATTTGCGGTCAAAATCTGATTCATCATTTTGTTTGAAAGTAACCCAAAGTACGACTTAAGGCTGAACAGAAGCAGGTGTTTTATGTATAGTTCACTAATTGTTAAAATTTTGAAATGAAATTAGATTTCAAAGATGGAGTCATTTGGTTTCTTTCTAAAGACATTTCTCAAAATTGTCTTTTGCAATCGCTAAATTTTTTGCAGCTTAATTAACGTGTTCTACCATAAATAATTATTCCATACTTAAAAATTGGTACCACCGTAGTTTTTTAGGACATCAAGATGGTTTTGCGACTACAAATTTTCCTTAGCCTTGATTCCACATGTGCTTCGAAAATTAAATTTGCGTCTAGAATTACTCCTAGATAATTTTAAGTGCCCAATTTTGATAGTTTGTGTTCGCCTTGGTTACAAAAACTAACTTTAAATATGTTTTTGACTCATTAATATCCAATTTATTTTGATGTAGTGGTTTTTAATTCTTCAGAAGTTGGTCTTCTTTTGAAAAGGAGGCTGGTGTCGTCGGCAAAAAAAAATACGAAGTGGAAAATTTACAAGGGTTCACAATGTCATAAAAGTACAGTATAAACAAAGCAGGACCCTGAACTGAACCATGAAGTGCGTTTCAGAATTATGTCCTTTTTGTTGCAAATACAAAAATTGAACAATAACAGTCGCAATGTCTATAGTTTTAAGTAGGTGGTTAATCGATATTTTGTCGGGATTCAAACTAACCTGTAAATTGTTGTTAGCTAACTGTAAAATTGGTGCAAGTACATTACCATCAGCTGGGATGTCGATGTTTGTAAAAACAAGGAACGGTCTGTTTGGATACCTTCCTACTGTTTTTAATCGTTTTTCTAACTGGTAGATGTTAATTTTTGAAGTATTTTGTTTATTCTCAAGTTTTTCGAGACCATCCGTAAGATTTTGTATGACTAGCTTTTGTTTTGTTACAGTATTTGTAAGTTTTTCATTAATTTGTTTCAATTTGGTAATGTTTTCTATAGTAAGCTTCTCTTGGTTGGCCATTTTGATAAAGCAAAGTGAATTTCAACGCTTTTGAATAGCACAAAAGACCCAGAAATAGCAGCTGCTTTGTTTCGCTCTGTTTCGCTGACGATATCTGTTACCTCGCAAAAGATGGTTGAAGAGACGGTCATCATGCAATATGTCCCAACATAGCCGTCAGAATTGGATCAGGATAATAAGAAAACTTTGTTAAATACGAAATAATTATTTTGATCAAACATATCGCCTCTGCTAACAATAACGTACAAAAAATTTGCTTTTTTGTGTTTACTAAGCATAGATTGCTAGAAAAGTTTGTTTTTTAGTTTAGACCTTAATCTTAATTTTCAGCCAAATGAAATCTCTCAATTACAGTTGTGCCGAAGAAAGTACACAAAACGGGACAAATATGACTTAATGCTTCGGTCGTTTTGTTTCATGCTTCAAACATGTTTCTATGCTATTTTATTTTATTTCTTCAACAGCAAAAAGTCTAAGAAACTGAGATAACGGAGAATACTCAAGACCAAACTGCAATGTTTTTCAATCAAAGTGGACAGATGTTTTACTTTCAATTAAAGGCAATCCTTGGTTATTGAGCTGTCGTTCAAAAATCGTCGTTTTCAAACATAAGAAAATTGTCGCTATGTTCTGTTTCAGATAAGAAACGACGAGCGGCCTTAAGTTTTTGGTATGGTTAGCATGCTCCGTATTGAGACACGAAAATGGTCGGTATGGTCAATTCCTTAGATTCGGTATGTTTGGTTTAAAACGTAAGAATCCGTGTTTTGTTTTTAAATCACAGGAATTCACAAGAAATTGATTTATGTAGGCGACTTCTCGTGATCATATCAATACTCGTTAAATGTTATTTAATGAACCGATTCAATATCAATGTTCAACCAATCCTAAATTTTTCGCTCGAAAAACAAACAAGAAGTTTATTTTTTCGTATAGTTTTACCATCAAGACATATAAGAACGTCAATCAAATTGAAAACTTTTTGCGGAAATAATCTCCAAGAGACGCGTTTGAAACTCTTGCGATCACAGGGATATCATGACATCTCACTGCATTATAATCGAAACTCAAATTTTTTAAAGAAAAATTTAACGACTTTTTTCACCTTTGAATTCGAACATAACAAATTTAAAAAAAATGAATGAGACGACAATTTTGTACAATTTTTTTATAACTGAACAAACCGAATATTTCTTACGTCTAAATACCGAACATACACAATTTAAGAGACATGTCTTAGCTTTCTTACTGCCCAGATGGAATATATCAACGATTTTGTACGTTTGAGTCAAAACATGCCGATCAAAGCAAATATGCAGACCACTTCTTTTGTGGAAAACCTAACTAGCCGATCTTTTCTCTCGCCATTTTTGTTCAGTCTTCTGAAATAGGGTTATTCTGATCATTTTGAATTTCGAAATTAAAATTAATATTTGCGCTTTTAACGTCTCTCATTATAATGACATTGCAATGTAAGAAAACTTGAGCGAAAGTTCAATCTTTCTTATAATTCTCGTAATTATATTCAATAATAGCAAGGTTCAAGTGATTCTGTGCATGGCAAGAAGTTTTACAAGTTTGCATCAAACAATATGTAATTTAAAAAAAACAGAGCATTGCGGAAAATTTTTCTGTAAATTTTAGCTTTCATTTTGTGCAATTTTCTATTTGTTTTTACAGACTTCATTTGTAAAAATAATGTTGCAAAAGGCAGCAGTTAAAAAATGACAAAAAATTGCGAAAATGAGAGAACTGAGATGATTTGAATGATTGTCACAATTTTCACTATTGTTCGTCAGAGCCAACCTTACAATTTATTGTTATCAAAAAAGTTTCTACACTATTTTTCTTCTACCAATTCATTCTGTCTTTCTTTGCGCGAAGATAATTTTGTCTGGATCTATTAAATTGATTTGCTTTATCAATAATAAAATAATGAGCAGTTCATTCTACCGAAATATTCTAATTGGTGTATCATGTATCCGTTTTGTTGCCACAAAACGAAATTGACGTGGACGAAGGCAAAACCGTATTATTTTCTTTTCCAAATTAAATTTTTATGTTGGTGAGTGCAAACATGTCCAACTAGTATATTCCGAATTTCAAACAAAAGTGAACATTAAACAAAAACAAGACTGAAATGTTCCTTGCCCAATTTGTCTCATCAATTTTCATCTAGAAGCAGAATATATAGGAGCAACTCCTATGTAAGAATACCTTCAATGGATGTCTATCAACCCTCTTACTCCTGGAGACAAGTTATATGCGTGAAAATTTTTTGCGGAAATAATCTCAAAGAGATTCGTGTAAAACTCTTGCGATCACAGAGATATAATAACATCTGACTGCATTATAATCAAAACTCAAATTTTTCTAAGAAAAATTTAACGATTTTTTACATTTGAATTCGAACATACCAAATTTAAAAAACTGAATAAGACGACAATTTCATTCGATTTAAAACTGAATATACCGAATACTTCTTACGTCTAAATACCGAATATACACAACTTAAGAGACACGCCTTAGCTTTCTTACTGCCCAGAAGGAATATATCAACGATTTTGTACGTTTGAGTCAAAACATGCTGATCAAAGCAAATATGCAGACCACTTCTTTTGTGGAAAACCTAACTAGCCGATCTTTTCTCTCGCCATTTTTGTTCAGTCTTCTGAAATAGGGTTATTCTGATCATTTTGAATTTCAATTTAAATATTAAATTTTGCACTTTTAACGTCTCTCATTAAATTGACATTGCAATGTAAGAAAACTTGAGCGAAAGTTCAATCTTTCTTCTGATTCTCGTAATTATATTCATTAGTAGCGAGGTTCAGGTGATTTTGTGCATGGTAAGCAATTCTACCAGTTTGCATCTAAAAATATTTATTTTAATAAAGAACAGAGCATTGCTAGAAGATTTTTCTGCAAATTTTAGCTTTCATTTTGTGCAGTTTTAGAAGATTAGTAACATCAAAACTGATTAATGATGACATAAATATTGTTTTTAAAAACCATGCTTTACAGATTATAGCAAAGTGTAAAATAGATTTTCATTTACTAATAACTTTAACGAAGGGAACATTTGAAATTCTATGCTACAGTTTACATTTGCGTTGATAAATGGACCGTCAGTCACTTCATATAAATTATTTTTGAATTAAGCGTGGCATAATTTTAATTATACATATTGAAAACGGCTTATCTTTTAAAATCATAAAAATTTGTAAATGGCCGCCTAAAATACATCATCTATGAAATTAAGCCTATCAGTGAAAAAGAGCAGTTCGACATCTTTCAGCCAAAATACAAAAAAAAACACTTTTTTTAATTTATAAATGTTAGTATACAAATTTTTCCTTTTATTCTAAGTCTGATACATTTAAACACATCGTATTCAATGGCAGCGAATAAAATTTTCATTTGAACATGCTTTCCAAAATGTTAGGAAGATTCAATGTGCGTATAAATTTATGCTGAAAAATTGCATAAAAAATTTCTGTCAGTAGAAATTGCAGTTGAGTAACAGAAACAAAACTCTCAATTTTTTGCCAAAAATTTAGTTCAATATGCAAAAATATCCGAAAATGGCTGCTAAAGACAGCAAGTCAGCAAGTAACTGAACATGAAATTTCATAATTTTTGGAAAATTTTTTTGAGCACGTGGATTAAACCAATAAAACATTTTACTGCTTGAATTTTGAAGCGAGCTCAATTAAAAAATCAAAACGAAGTGAAACGATTTTCATAGATGAGTTTAATTGTTTAATTCTGTAGCAAAAAGCGACCGCAAAAAGCTCAAAAGTTAAAACGTTCTGGTCAATTTTCCACATTTCGCTTCTATTAAACGTTTATTCTGAAATCAAACTATTTATCTATTTATAACAAGGATTAGATTTATTGAAAAAGTTTAATATTGCACAATGCAGTTTTATTTTACGTTGATACATTTGAAAAGCTGAGTGTTGTACGAGAACGTAGTCAATTAGTGTACATTTTTAAAACTGAAGAGTGTGGTGTTCAAATTTTGTTGTAGTGCTCAACAAAAACAGTTTTAAACAAATTGGGCTCACTTTATCCACATTGGTTTGAAGAAAAAAATCATACTTTTAAAATTTTTATCGCTTATGGTTTTCGTTAAAAAAATAGGTTTGAATATCCTAAAATGGGGCTAAACATTAGATTTTTAGGATGTGTCACACGTGTAAGTGTCAAATATTAAGTTTTATATTTTCAGTACTTGTTTTGCTTGGCTGTTTCAGTTTATGCATCTTATTTATTGAGCTTTTATTTCAGTAAAGTTTTCACGCGTTCACGGTGTAGATTGAAAATAAATAAAAAAAGTTAAGATAAAATTTTTGTAGAAAAGTTTTTGAACTCCGGAAATTCTTTTCTATATAGTTTTAAATTTTTTCAATTATTCATTTTGGGATTTTTGACTTCTTTCTTGTTAAGCAACTGGTATTGTTTTTTTTTCAAATTTTTATTCATTTATTGTGTTTTTAGACTGCTTTAGTCATGTTTTTACTTCATATAATCTTGGTTTTTTCACAATAGCTATCAGTAACAGAATAGCTTTCTTTGGAATAAAACTTTAAAAGTGTTCAGTACTGTAAAAATGGAAGCAGGTTAGCCATGAGAAGCATTTCTGTTTCCAACAGTTTTTAACCTAGAGTTTTTCAGTCAAAATAACTTGGTGAAAGGAAATTTGACACAAGATATTAGTTTCTGCGAAAAAAAACTGAGATGCCTTACATAGATATTTTTACCTAGATTCTCATGAGGTATATATGAGTTAACACTGATAAGAGTTAGCATTGCAAAAACGTACACCAAAACCAGCAAATTTGTTTAATTGTGTCAGAAATTTTCACGGTTCAATGGTTAGAGATATAAGCGAGCATGAAAAACACTGACAGCAAGGCAAATTTAGTTCGAATTTGAAAAATATTGAAAATATC
The DNA here is from genome assembly GCF_964194025.1 of Convolutriloba macropyga. NCBI lineage: Eukaryota > Metazoa > Xenacoelomorpha > Acoela > Convolutidae > Convolutriloba > Convolutriloba macropyga. Next base: position 71,674,928 of record NC_134468.1, on the reverse strand, counting down.
AACCACATTTGTCCGCGAATTGTGTCTTTGGGCTATCATTGAACGACAACTGATAACAAAAAAATCGAATTAAGCAGAAATCAAAGAAATCCTAATTGCTTTTTATTTAGAAAAACGTTCTTCGTTTTATTAATTGCGGATTAAAAGGCAAACCGTTGGTTTGAACTGGCTCATATGGTAATTAAGAAAATTTGGTTTCTGAATTATGTCCTACATCATTATTAACAAAATCGAAAACTCTAGCCGTAGGGCAATTGAATGGAAAATGAGCGTGGAAAGTAGTGGCATAAATAGTGGAAAAAAGTGACTGAGTATTGTCACATTCGTCCACAATTTGGACAAATCTGTCGAAAAACATCAAATGTACGTTTTGCGGCGTAATGAGCAGCAGAATGCCTGACAATTTATAATGCATATAAAAACAAATAGAAATTTTGAACAAATTCCGACTTTTACTTCTGATTTGTTTCAGCCTGATTTTAACCACTTTTCAGCCGTTTTTGCTACACTATGAATCTACTAACATTTCTTAAGATCAAGCAATGTTGCTCCTGTTTTTTGAAAACAGCCTTAAATTTAGGGTTTTAGCAATTAAACTTACCAACTGTTGATTGAAATCTTCTGTCGTAAATACTGTTTGCAGAGTGTAATATACACTTTTACACAACCAAACGAACAGTTGTGTGTAATACAAACACGCGATCAAAAAGTATAAATTTACTTTCAATTAGTGTTTAAAATTTGAAAACACAAAGTTAAAGAATGGCAATTTGGAACAGGACTTGAAATATTTCACCTCATAGCTAACATCTTACGGCGTCACAACACCGTCGTCCAGATTTCGTACTTCGAAACAGAGCGAACGCCAGGCTAGTATCAGAGGTACCAGTTATAATGGTGGCAGATTAGAAAGCGCAACGGCATGTCTGGAATGTAGGCTGTAGTGAAAAAAAAGGAAATTTATAAGTTGGAAAAATTGTAATACTTTTAATGCAGACATGAATAATTTGTTCGGATGAGCACATACTGTCCAGATTTGTGTTAGATCATTCTATATGGCGTCGTCTTAGACTTGCTTAGTTAGATACTTTAAAAAATTGGACAAAATAGATATTTAGGTTAGAAAGAAATTGATTCTATCACAGGTTTGAATGAATTGAACTGGAGAGCTCTCGAATTTTCTGACGGGAATATTACAGCTAAAGGACATAGATAAAAAAGATTTCAAAAATTTCTTAAAAATTAAAATGCAAGAGGTTTTATTGAGTTGCGTGAGTAATAATCATATAATGAATCAAATTTTATCTCATAGAAAAAAAATCTTGTTATTATATAAATTCTGCATTTTCTGGGGGGAAACCGTCGGGTTAATAAGTCAGTTGTTGAACCTGATAGCAGGCTAAAAATCATTAACAATTTTTAATTCCACGTCGATAAGTACCAAAAAAATTTAGTTGATAGTAAAAAATTTTGAGCTGATTCAAGTACCGAAGTTTTTAGTAGTTTCCAATACCGTTCTGAATAATTAATAAGTTAGCTAAAAGTGTTTCTTCTAAGTGACGCCTTTATAACTTAATCCAGCTTTCAATTTATCCAGATTAAACCTTAAGGAGACGAAGTATTGTAATATCCCAGAAGAATAAGAAAAGGAGTAATGGAGGGATAAGTCGATGCTTGACTCGTAAAAGACCAAAACTGATTGATTGACCGCCGGCATGAAAAGATATTATGATTGAAAAAATGCACGCATGTGTGTTTGCGTGCGGGAGTGAACAAATTTACCTGTGTTTGATTGGGGAAAAGGTGTAGCTGACAGGAGGAAGGCGGGCAAAAGTAATTGAAAAGATAATCAATTTACTCTGCTGTCGCTATAAAATATACCGAACCCAATATTTCTCCGCACATTTATACACATACACCATAGAGCAGTCAAATAAATCCAAAAAATTTTCCCAATCCAGCGCTCGCTTGTCTTGTTGCATAAATTTATGGCTGTTCCTCAATTTCAAGAAAAATCTCCTGCTTAAATTTAGTCTGCATCAAAATTCCCCAAAATGAGCCAAAAGGCGGTCTCAATTTTTCGAAGGGAGGTAACGTAGCTCTGTTTTGGACTCTCCTAATTGTGTTACTGATTACATGAAGCGTGACATATTCTGCATAAGGAACTAGTTTTAAGTCAACTTTGAAAAAGAACTGTGAACAAAAAACATGGCTTATAATTAAAGCGGTTACAGATTCGTGATCAAAAGCAAAGGCAGTTTTAGTCAAAACTTTTTGATCGTTTCTCTCCTAATTTGCACAAATTACTTTGCACAAATGGCAGAAAATTCATGGCTAATAGTTTTATGCGATTCGACATAAACCTGTAAACAAAAAAATGATTTTTCGAAGGAAAAAAATTAATAATATCCAAGGTCCAATTAACCTATTTTGAAATTTATTCGTTACCAAATTTGAAAGATGAACTTTATGAATGCCTCTCTTGTAGCTCGTAGCTGTAGCTAAAGGAATTGAATAAATGGATAAGACGCTTCTCCACAATATTCCGTAAATCGGCTATTTCAGCTACATTTTTCAGCTGTTATTTTGTACTAAAACATCATCAACACAAATCGGAGGATTATTTTTTCACTCAATGGGAAAACACAATGGGAAAACTCAGATGTGTTTAAAAGCACCTCTTCTTAAAAATTAAATTAAGTAGTCACCAATACGTTTTAGATCAAAGCGCCAAAATTAGTTTTTCAGCATATAACTGAGCGATCGATTTTTTGACTGAATGAGAAACTTGGATATAGTAAAAAAAATAATTAGTACTAATTTTGAGGAGTTTGAGGAAAGCTTGAAAGAAAATGTGTAGCCGCCTCCAACAAGAAAACCTGGCCTCATTGACTTTACACAAAACTTGAACATTGAATTGAACAAGGTATTGTAATTGGGGCTCGAAAAAAATCCCCACCCCGAATTTGATAGTATCTTTATATGGACGACCTCTCTCGGCGACTTTTTCATCCGACCGACTTCAGAGGGGGGAACTATACACTCAAATGGTTCTTTTTTTGTTCAATCAATTTTCGCCGAGCGATATAGTCATCGTACAGGATCAGTGGTACCATTAGAAAACTTCTCAAGCGTAAAAATCAAATTGAAACATTTTTTATTCGCTTTTTCCCGGGAGTTACGGATGTTTAAAGAAATGTAAAGGTGAGCCTAACTTCCGTTGTTTTGTTCACATTTTTGGTAATTTCTGCTAAAATTCTGATCAATTTTTTACTAAATTATGATGAAAAAATTGTTAAGGATAGTCTCAATGGTGGTACGTTTGAAGGTAGAGGAGAGTTGATGAATAGTTTAAACCAACTGTTTTGTCAAATATTTTTTTCCTTTTCTTCATAACAACTGGCATCAAATATGCCTCATTGTTCAACTTTAGCCAGTTATACTGATGGTGCTGCCATAAGTCCTGCTGACATGATCTTCCTTTGTTCAGATAAGGGATAGTTTCATCTCCAGTTCCAAAGAAAGTTTTCTGGAATTAACTTTTTTTGCCATTATTTATTATAAAGATGAATAGAATAATTTTCATAGATTAAGAATTTCGTTCGCCAAAAAACTATTTTGCAGGTTTAAAATTTGAACATTTTGACAGCCTTGCAGCGACGGTGAGGCCAGTTTTTGTCTAATCGCTGATTTCTGCAATGAAAAAGGATTCTGATTATATTTTATTTCTGTCGTATTTATAAAATTTTTTGCATTTTTTCATCCCAACAAAAAGAAATCTGTTTATATTTACAGGTTCAATTGATAAGAGATTATTTTATGTTCCAGTCAGGTACAATGAAATGTTAAGGCTCCAACAAACTGTTTTCATAAATTTTTTACCAACTTAGTGTTTTTTGCAGTCTTTTTTGTAGTCTTATGAATGCATCTATTTATTGAAATTCGTAATTTGGTATCGATGGAGTTATTTTAAAAACTATTTAATACCCTCAGTTGTCGCAAAATGATATTTTGGTAATATAATCCAATAAGTATTCAAATATCATCATAAATGTTTGATATAATGTCTTTTTGGTCAAAACAGCTATTTCGGTAACATCGAGGTCATTTTATTGAGAAGCAGCAGAGTCAAGACCAGTTATTGTCTAGTTGTAGATTTTAATAATTTAAAAAATAACAGAATTCTGATGGCGTGCTCTATGTATTTTTTAAAAAAAAACTTTTGCCTTTTTTGTTTTTTTGAAGTTAGTTAAAGAGCACCTAGTTTATTGGCAGGTTATTTTTTCGTGCAGAGAAACGCCAATTAAAAAACGGAGTAACTTCAGTTGAAAGCATTTTGGAGAAAATTGTTTTTTGGCTTCAACGCCATTTGCCTAAAATTAATCAAGAAAATTTGAGTCCCGCTTGTATTCAGTGTTAATGTGTAGTCTTTTGACCTAGTCTCACTAATTGCATGCGCATATGGTTCCCTAAGGAGTAAAAACTTAACTGTTGAAGAGTTTCAAGAGGAAAGCATATGGTCATGCATTACGCCTTGAAAAAAGTGTAATGCATGATCATAAAAAACAATAATGGTGATTTGAGATTTGCCAATTTTAAACTTAATTCTTCAACTTTTCTTCGTAATCTCAGCAAAGAGAGAAGTTGTTTTCTTATGAATGATAATCTGATCTTTGTTGCTGTTTTTTTAAAAATCTTGGTTTTTTATGGTTGAAAAACGTGTTTTCATAATTATTTTTTCCAATTTCTGAGGATCTCTTTTGCTAACTTGTCCAATCATCAAATTATTAGCATATACCACACTAAGGGAGCTGAAATAAGGCGCAATTTATTTTAATCAATACATTTGGTTCACAGATTTTGATCATATAGACTTCGAGATGGTTTTTTCTCAATATTTTTTTGACATTCTTTTACTGTGTTTGTTCTTTTTGCTGGATAATGGCAGGTCTCAATGGATTCGTATGTTTTCATTTGATAGCTAGTTGGTTCCATGAGTTTAGGGTTTTTCAAAAAGTGAATATTTGGTTTCCAAAATTTTGCCCATTTTGTTTTCTGTCTATTTACTAATCAGCATGATTGTTTTGCTTACTCTTTATCTGATGCTTTTTGACTTTTTTATTAAGTCATTTTTTTAGAGAAAAAGATAGACATTTAGTTTTGTTCGTAAGTAATGCTCTTTGTTTTTATTGTATTTTGTAATTTGTCTTGTCTCTAATTCTGCTTAGTGGCAAATATCATTGACCCTCTGTTATTTATTATTTTCACTTGTACAGTGGTTACAGCTTAGAGTAATTTTTTTCGTACAAAAAGTAATTTTTCGAGAGTTTTCTACCTCTTCCTCATTTGGTAGACAATTCGATCAACAGCTTGACTGAGCGGAATTGAAAAATTATGTGTAAACCCGTATTACCGCGCCTCCTTGTCAACAATAAGTTGCCTATAACTTGCTGAGTAAATATTTCTTAGTCGCATCTCTTAAATTTTACTCTTTTGTGTTTTTTTGGAAAAAAAAAATTACACAAAATTGCTTTTTGATTTTTTACCTTGCTTTATTTGCAGTGCCAAAAAGTGTACTGGGAACGATTTAAAAAATGTTGCAATCGGGCCTGCTATGGGTTTCAAAGATAGACATTGAGTTTTGAACGTAAGTAATCCTCGTTATTTTAACTTATTTTGGTATTTGTCTTGTCTCGTAGTGTCCTTAATGGCAAAAACCATTGACCTTCTAATAAATTATTGTTTTATTTGTTAAGTGCTTAGAGCTTACAGCAAATTGTTGAATGGATACACTAATTTTTTTGAACAATAAATAATTTTTTGAGAGTTTTCTGTCTATTCCTCATTTGGTGGACAATTAGATCAAAAACTTGATCGAGCGGAGTCGGAGCATTATGTCGGAACGCATATTACCGCGCCTCCCTTTTAATCATTAGTTTTTGCATCTATCTTGCTCAGTATATAATTTTTAGCCGCATTTTTTTAATTTTACTCTGCTGTGGATTTTTGAATATGCGTTTTGCTTTTTATTTTGCTTTATTTGCCATGCTGCTAATTGTGCTGGGAATGGTCAAAAAATTGTTGCAATTTGGTATGCTATGGGTTTCCGCTTTATTTCCTATCATTTCTTCGGATCTACATGGAATTAAAATGAAAAACTGAGAGGACACGTGCAGTTTGATAGCACGAGATACTGACTCTGGTTTAACTGCCTTAATCTAACGATCAGGGCGGATTAGTATGCGCAGTCGACTTGTACATGTTAGGATAAAATATTAGTCGCTAGAAGGGGACTAAGGTTTTTTTTCTAAAGTTCTATAGAGAACCCAAGTTCACGATGGTGTTGAACTTCGTTTGAAATTGAAGTTAAGAGTGCGATTTCGCAGATTGGCGAAAGAAAGTAATTTTGTCATCACCAGCCAGGCAATTGCTGTTTATGCCGGATTCGCAAAGCGAATTTCAATTTTGTGAATTAGCTTTTGTTGACTAATTTTGAGGGGCGAAATTGCTTTTTATTTTACTACGGAACTTAATTCCGATTTAATACAAATTTTGACTGGATTTTGTGGAGCGGACTCGACTACCCGATAGTTAGTTGTGAATTGTTTTGCCATTTGCAATTAATTATCTGTCCAAGCTTTACCTGATATTCGCCCTGCAGATTTGAAGAAGATATAGGTCAACTGAACTAAAATTCGTTTAAATCAGACAAGAAAAGAAGGAATGAACTAAAAGTATTTCACGTTAAAATTTGAACAGGACTGTAAAAAAATTAAAATGTAAATTGAAGGCAAAACAATGACTGAATAAGTAGTTTTACCTGAGTATGACACTTCCCCCCTTGTGATAAACAGAAAATTGTACAATTTTTTGTGATAAATATATCAGAAAATTAATGAAAATATAATCTGGTTATCATAGCTATATTTATATATATATATATATATATATATATATATATATATATATTTAAATATAAGCGTTTAGTTTTTGAGTTTCATTAAAAACCATCGGAGTCAGATGCATTCCCTGCTTCTCGGGCATTTATTTCTACCTCTTCGTGATTAGGAGAAACAAAAGAGGTGACTGGGTAGCGTTGCAAGGAAGAAAAGTGCCGGTTGTTCGATCTGCATCTTATGTAGGTGGGTTTTCCGCCACTGTTGGCTGTATATTTTTCCACAATACTCCTGTTGGCATTTGTTGCTGCTTGATAACTCTCCGCGTTTTTGCCTTGAGGGTGTTTTAGAAGAACTAGAAAGGGTTACTATCAAGGGACATCTTTGCGTGGATTGATTCGATTGATATGATTCTGTGATGGATAGTGATGATCTCCTTTTTTTACTTGGTTGTCTTTATGTAGTATCTGGCTGCCGTAGTTTTGGTTTGGGTGGATGTTGAGGTACTGTTTGCGGCGCGTTATCAACATTTGAATCCGTTGTTGGATTTTGCGGCGCGCAATCCTTAATTGAATTGGATGTTGGATTTTGTGGCGCAAAGTTGGTTCTGGTGGCGCGAAGCTGGTTCTGGTTCTAGGGTGCATTCAAACTTTAAATGCTCTCAAATCAATTTTCCCAGAATAACTTTGGCTTGTTTGTCAATCTTTTCTTCTGTTGTTTTGCCAGATAAGGTAGAGGGTGGTTTTTTGCATATCCAGTAAAAAAAGTTTTTCTCTCGTCTTTGGTCCCAAATTCTGCAAAGTCAGAATTGCGGATATTACTTATTTGTTTAATGACTCGTAGATTTTTGAAGTGTACTCTTCTGTCTTTATCACCGTTGAGTCAGGTGCTAGCAGTTCATAGAGACCATCAATATTTTTTGGATCTCTTGTTCAAAGGTTTTTTTCTTCGGCATTTTCGGTGCAAGAGATTTCTCAATCCGTGGAATCACCCAACCAATGAAAAGGTTCTTTATGACTCCTGATTTGCATTCAAATCATTATCCTTTCGTTTCTTGGCTTTCTATGTCTCCTTAATTCTGTTCTGCTCAATTTTCACATTATTTCATTCCGTTTCCCACCCTTTTTTCTTCAGGATTTTGCTTGGCCTCTGTGACTTTTTCCATATCTAATTATTTGTCTGAATTGAGTTTGTATGTTATTTTTTCTGATCCTGCTCAATGCTGAATTGGAACAGTGCTAGGTTTTCTGCTAAAATGGGCTTCAAATGGGGATTTAAAAAATAGTCTTTTGACAACATAGTCTTAATTGATAAATATTTGAATTATTTGATGCTTTTCTTGTGCAGCTTCTTTAATGCAAGATAAGCGGCGCTTTATAGTCTGTGTTAGACGCTCTATCAATTCAATGGCTCTGTGATTGCATTTTGGCGCCTCTATTAATTCAATATTATAGTTCTTAAAAAATTTCCTTATTTTCTGACCGATTTGACATTTTGCTTGATTTAGTGTTTTTGATCGTTGAACGCCGTGCGAAAGAACATAAATTTTAAAAAATTGATTAGGTTGCTTGCGTTGGAATTATTAAATAATTTTGCCGAAGGGTAAATATAGGATCGATACATACATGCAGGAAAATATGCTTCTTGAGCCTTTCGTCTAATATTGGTCCTTCAAAATCTATTTGAATTCCTTCATTAGGTACCTTACAGATTTTTGATAAAGTGCCTAGTTGAATGAAGATACTATAGCATTTTCGGATTCACCTTTTTTTGTGCAGTGATTACACCTCGCAGATTTGCTGACCATGTCGCAATGCATGTACCGCCATGTCCGTCAAGTCTCAGCTCTCAGGGTGTGTGACGCGAATTGTTTCTGCAAAAGCCTACTTGATCAAGTTTGGGAAGGCTATCCGATTGTCTACGCAGACACATTCTGACTTTATATGTTAGTCATTCCAGAAACTATTAATGTAGGGCGAGATCATTTTGCTTCGCTCTTCATTCCGTGTAAGGATGCAGTCGTGAATCTCGTTCAACACTGCATTTTTGGAAGTGAGGCTGGCCAGGAGGGTTTGGGTGAAGTTTTTCGACAGAGCGATGCTAAATGCGTAGTTCAGCAGATCAGGGGTTGATGGTGTGACAGTTGCGCTGCTAGTATTCGTTTCTTGTGTTTGCTGAGAATTGCGGGTTGACGGGCCGGCTTCGTCTGGGAATTGCACTTTGCTGTTTGTATTTGCCTTGATTGTGTTGAAAGTTTTGTTTTCTGATTTTGACACGATTAGAACAGAGATAAAGGGATTGACCATTTATGTGAGTTTAGGAGAAACTATGTTCAGTTGATTTAGAGGAGTGAAATTGAAAAAAGCTATTCTCTATTTGGTGTCTGCTGATTTTTTTAAAAATGGATAGAAACTAAAAATTCTGGAAAACTATAGGCCTTATTTGAAATAGTATTGTTTGCTACCTCATTTCGCGCCGCAATTTCATTGCTAATTCCGGCATAAATCGAATTGTTTATATTTGTATCACTTTTTGCTGATTTTGCGGTGCAAAATAAGTGTAATTATTTGAGGAAAGTAGAAAGCGTTTGGCATCGCATTTGGTTGCAACTAACTTGGATACAAAAATCTGTTCATTGTAGGTTAAAATTTTAGCAATATCTTGTTGCTGTTTACAAGAATTATGATCCATCAACCCATTTTTGAGCCCGGTAGGGGATCTACTGTGAAATCAAAGGGTGACAGTCTATCATTCCAGCGTGTTAATCTGCTGTTACAAGACTTATTTGACCTGTGTTCATACACAGTTCATTTGATGCTCTATGATCTGTAACAAATATAAAGTGTCTACCATAAAGTTGGTGTTTAAAGTGTTCTTTTACCCAAAAAGCTCTCAACACTTCTAGTTCGTTAATACTATAGCGTTCTTTAGTTTATTTAGATATAGCGACGCGAATGCTATAGTTTGCAACCTTCATGTTTTCGCTGCTCTAATGCTGCTCCCAGACCTTGGCGTGATGCATCACAATTGAAACCGGTTTCTAAAATCGGATTCAAATGTCGGTTTCAGTGGCATTTGCAATTTTTTAAAAATATTCACCATGATTTTCAGTCCAATAAAATTTAATGTTTTTAAGTGGGTTTTTAGTAGTTGGCAGACTTGTAATAGACTCAGTTTTTTTGAGATTTCCAGGTAGTTTTAATGCTTAAAATGCCGCTACTTTTTATGCAGTAATGTCATGCCCGTTTAAGTGTCTCTGTGGTGCAACCATTCAGTTCCTTGTTTAGCAAAATGACAGTTTCCCAAGTTATTTCGCAAATTTTCTTCATCAATTTTTTGAAGGCTCTTTCTGACTATAATCACATGATTGTCAATTGTGCATCTGCTTACTATAAGTACGTCGTCGAAGGGATACAACGTATTATGCAGTCCTGTTATTGTATAATCAATGGCTTTCTGAGTTTCTGCGGTCAGTTCAGTTAATCTTTAAAATCCCGTTTTAAAACTGTATGTGCTTGTCAAACCAAAGCTTACAAAAATCAAGTTGCTATGGCGGGCGATATCAAAGAGTAAATTAAGTTGATTGTTGGCGTATTGCAGATGAATTGTTGTAAAATAAGCCTTGTCATTTGGAGCGCTAGAGCTAAGTATTTGGGAAATTGTTTGTAATAGAGAGCCAATGTTGGGCATTTTGTTCTTATTGTTGTGGATTGATTTATATATGACTTTTGAATCAAGGACTAGTTTTTTTGATTGCTCCTTCTTAGCTGTGAGGACGATTGGATATACGAAGTTTTGGTTCGAACAACTTTGAAAGTTTTTTATATGTCTTTCTTTTAACAGTTTGTTGGTTCAATTTTGACTTCTATTTGGAGACGAATCGGAACTTTTCGCATTTTTAGATGGCGTGCACTAAAGTTCTGAAGATTTTTCAATTTCACAGTATGGTTTTTCGATTTTTCGATGTAAGTTGTTATTCCCGGAAACTCTTCAGCTTTTATATTTTAACTGGGCGTTTGTCGTTGACTACAGTTTACCCTACTTTCTGTTAGCGGTTGTTGTGTGATGCAAGTTCCAAGTATATAAAAAATATCTCTTCCTTGAATTGGACGATGACCATCTGCAACAACAACAATTTCGATAGTCTAATGGTTCCGACTGACTGGAGTTTTCAAGCATCCGAGCGTTTCAAATATTTCGTTTTAAGAATTCTTAATATGCTAATTTTTTTCTCGAATCATTTTGCCATTACACATTCGTACATGATCTGTTTTCCTAATGTCAAGTTTAATTTTATTAAGCGCTGCCAGAAACTCTCTGTAGCGAGCAATCAGTATTTCCGATGGTTAAGTCCATGGTTGTCCAAATTTTCGATGGTTAAGTCCATGGTAGTCCATGTTTGAGTCCATATTTTGTACAAGAGTTCGTGAGAAATCATTGCAACATAATTATCATCAGACGAATTGTAGTTCCATGTGTACGTTTCATCGCAATTTTCAATGTTATTTACTGTGTTTTTGGTTTCATTTTCAGTTTCAACCTTATTTACTGGTCCATTGCTGGAGTTATTTCAAAAATCATTAAAAAGTTTTCGACATAAGCCAATTGCTTGGCATTTTTCTCTATGTGTAGAATTGCAATTTTGACCAGAATTGCTGCATTTATCGTTATCTCTGTCGTTGTTGAAGTTTTTGCCTCCACTATTGTTGTTATTTCGTCCACGTTGGTTTGGTGTTGTGTTACTATAAGTAGGTCATCGAAGTGATAGAACGTATTATGCAGTCCTATTAATGTAAATTCAATGCTTTTCTGAGTTTCTGCGGTCTATAAAATCCCGTTTTAAAGCAGTATGTGCCAGTCAAATCAAAGCTTACAAAATTGAAGTTGCTATGACGGGCCCTATTAAGGAGTAAATTAAGATGATTGTAGGCGTATTGCAGAAGACTTGTTGTAAAATAAACCAGGTCATTTGGAGCGCTAGAGCTAATTTTTTGGGACATAGTTTGTAATAGAGAGCCAATGTTGGGCATTTTGTTCTTATTGTTGTGAATTGATTTATTCATGACTTTTGAATCAAGGACTAGTGTTTTTGATTGGTCCTCTTTAGCGGTGATGACGATTGAAGATACGGAATTTTGGTTCGAACAACTTTGAATGTTTTTTATATGTCCTTCTTTTAACAAATTGTGGGTTCAATTTTGACTTTCAATTGGAGACGAATCGGAACTTTTCGCCTTTTTTGATGATGTGCACTAAAGTTCTTAAGATCTTTCAATTTCCCAGAGTGGTTTTTCAGTTTTCCGATGTAAGATGTTAGTCCCGGAAACTCTTCAGCTATTATTTTTTAATTGGGCGTTGGTCGTTGGCTACAGTTTACCCTATTTTCTGTTAGCGGTTGTTGTGTGGTGCAAGTTCCAAGTATATAAAAAAGATCTCTTCCTAGAATTGGATGATGACCATCTGCAACAACAATAATTTCGATAGTCTAATGGTTCTGACTAACTGGAGTTTTCAAGCATCCGAGCGTTTCAAATATTTCGTTTCAAAATTCCTAATATGCCAATCTTTTTCTCGAATCATTTTGCCATTACACATTCGTACATGATCTGTTTTTCTAATTTCAAGTTTAATTTTATTAAGCGCTGCCAGAAACTCTTTGTAGCGAGCAATCAATATTTCCGATAGATAAGTCCATGTTTGTCCATATTTCCGATAGTTAAGTCCATGGTAGCCCCTGGTTAAGTCCAGATTTTGTTCAAGAGTTCGTGAGAAATCATTGCAACATAATTATCATCAGACGAATTGTAGTTTCATGTGTACGTTTCATGGTAATTTTCAATGTTATTTACTGTGTTTTTGGTTTCATTTTCAGTTTCAACCTTATTTACTGGTCCATTGCTGGCGTTATTTAAAAAATCATTAAAAAGTTTTCGACATAAGCCAATTGCTTGGCAATTTTTTTATGTGTAGAATTGCACTTTTGACCACAATCCCTGCATTTATCGTTATCTCTGTCGTTGTTGAAGTTATTGCCTCCACTATTGTTGTTGTTTCGTCCACGTTGGTTTGGTGTTGTGTTACTATAAATAGGTTGTCGAAGTGATAGAACGTATTATGCAGTCCTATTAATGTATAGTCAATGGGTTTCTGGATTTCTGCGGTCAAATCAGTTGATCTATACAATCCCGTTTTAAAGCAGTATGTGCCTGTCAAATCAGAGCTTACAAAATTGAAATTGCTATGACCGGTCCTATCAAGGAGTAAATTAAAATGATTGTAGGCGTATTGCAAATGAATTGTTGTAAAATAAACCATGTCATTTGGAGCGCTAGAGCTAACTTTTTGGGACATTTTTTGTAATAGAGATCCAATGTTGGGCATTTTGTTCTTATTGTTGTGGATGGATTTATTCATGACGTTTGAATCAGGGACTAGTGTTTTTGATTGGTCCTCCTTAGCTGTGATGACGATTGGAGATACGAAGTTTTGGTTCGAACAACTTTGAAAGTTTTTTATATATCCTTTTTTTAACAAATTTGTGAGTTCAATTTTGACTTTTAGTTGGAGATGAATCGGAACTTTTCGCCTTTTTTGATAGCGTGCACTAACGTTCTGAATATATTTCAATTTCACAGTATGGTTTTTCGGTTTTTCGATGTAAGTTGTTAGTCCCGGAAACTTCAGCTTTTATTTTTTAACTGGGCGTTTGCGTTGACTACAGTTTACCCTATTTTCTGTTAACGGTTGTTGTGTGATGCAAGTTCCAAGTATATAAAAAAGATCTCTTCCTAGAATTGGATGATGACCATCTGCAACAACAATAATTTCGATAGTCTAATGGTTCTGACTAACTGGAGTTTTCAAGCATCCGAGCGTTTCAAATATTTCGTTTCAAGAATTCCTAATATGCCAATCTTTTTCTTGAATCTTTTTGCCATTACGCAATCGTACATAATCTGTTTTTCTAATGTCAAGTTTAATTTTACTAAGCGCTGCCAGAAACTCTCTGTAGCGAGCAGTCAGTATTTCCGATGGTTAAGTCCATGGTTGTCCATAATTCCGATGGTTAAGTCCATGGTAGTCCATGTTTAAGTCCATATTTTGTTCAGGAGTTCATGAGAAGTTATTGCAACATAATTATCATCAGACGAATTGTAGCTCCATGTGTACGTTTCATTGCAATTTTCAACGTTATTTACTGTGTTTTCGGTTTCATTTTCAGTTTCATCCTTATTTACTGGTCCACTGCTGGCGTTATTTCAAAAATCATTAAAAAGATTTCGACATAAGCCAATTGCTTGGCAATTTTCTCTATGTGTAGAATTGCAATTTTGACCACAATCGCTGCATTTATCGTTATCTCTGTCGTTATCTCTGCCTCCACTATTGTTGTTATTTCGTCCACGTTGGTTTGGGATTGTGTTTGCGCATCAAAATCGCTAATATTGTTAACTCAACTTTGTTTACTTGTTGCAATGGTTGAAATTGTTTGCTGCAGTTTGTCGTGAACTTGGGTGACCCATCTCCACATTGATTGCTACACTCAGATGTCTTTCGAGTGCTAGTGGATCGCGTAGTAGTTCTCATTGTTTGTCGGTGTTGAACATATCAGTAATGTAAACACACCGGGTAACCTGGCTGTAACAATGGGGCGCAGACCTGCAATTTCTGGTCAATACGTTCAAGATGGTATAGAAATGTTCCATGGTTTTTCTTTTTTTCTGTTTTCTTGAAGACAAAAGGTACCTGCCGAAAATTATGTTTCGAGGACGAATGAAAGCGTGTTCCAGCATTACCCATAACCGTCTAGTTGATAAACCGCATATATTCTTGCATGGAAATTTTTGTGTCAGTATTTGTCTGCCTTCTATTCCCATACTTAAGCATGGAATGGAACACATTCTTGATCAAACGTCATCCACAATCGTTTGCCGCACGAAATTCCAGCCTCAATCACGTTTTGAGCTTTTGTCTCCCGTTGAAATTGCATTTGACTAATGTGGATTTGGCTGTTTTGTTTCGATTGTTCTGTACGGTTCGCTATTGGTTCTTCATAAAAGAGTTCTTTTGTTAGAGTTACTTGTTTTGGCTTTTCACCTAGTAGTGTGTCGATCGCACTGATTTTTCGTGCAAAAATGGCGAGCTTAGATTGAATTCTTCTATTTTTTATCGGATTGGGGGCTCCGAAGAAGGGCCTTCCCAAAAAGGATCGATTGAGAGAGACAATTATCGTGATGCCTCTCTGCACCGCATTCTCACCAGTCAGGCAATTGCTGTATATGATGGTTTCGCAACGCGATTTCCAATTTTGAGTAATAGCGTTTGTTAGCTGATTTCTCGGGGTGAAATTGCGTATTTTTTCCGAAAATTAATTTCGGTTTAATACAGATTTTGAGTTGATTTTGCGGAGGGAAATCCACTACCATTAAGTTAGTTGTGAATTGTTTAGCAATTTGCAATTAATTATCTGTCTAAGCTTTAGCTGGGATTTGCCTTGCGGATTTGAACGTGATTTAGATCAACTGAAATTAGAATCCAAAATTAGAGAAATGAAATTAATACAAAAAAAAGAAGTAACGAAGTAAAAACATTTCTCAACAGAATATTAACAAGAATGTAAACAAAATTAAAAAATGATGAACAAACGTAAACAGTGATTTCCGGTACAGAAAATGATTCAGCTGAAGATATACTAATTTTGGTCAACGAAAAACTACCCAAACAAAAAAATTAAAATAAAAAATGAAAGGCAAAACAATCAACGAAATAAAAAACTTTACCTGGTTATGACAAAATTATACAAAATTTGAAATGAAACTAACTTCTATGTTGCCAATAGCGAAGCACTTGATTATTTATATCGGTTTGTTTCAATGCAAAAAGTTGACTTCCTTACTTTGAAATATTGATCTAAGACCTAAAGAAGTGAAAGTTTATTTTTCAGTCCTAAACTTTAGGAAACGTTTAGGAAAAGAATTTGACTTTCACCTCTTTAAGTCTAAGTTCAATCGCTTAAACTAAGCTCTGTGCCTTGAAGTGTTAACGAACTAGGAAATCGTACCCGGGGTTCTCCCATACAATTAAAATACTTGTTTGAGAGCGTTTGCAGGCGGACCTGCCTTACGTTTTGGTTTTGCCAACCTCTGCGTAATTGTTAAAATATAATCCATATAAAGGAAATGTGAATGTTACTCCTATGTACACGAAAGTTTTTGTATTTTCTTTTTCTCAATACTGCTGATAGCCAATTTGCACGAGTTTAGAAAAATGGACTCAGTATTTATCAAATTGTATGACTAATAGATCTTAAAACTAAAAAACAAAAATCTGTACTCAACATTAGAGTCTGGCATCAAATCTACGGTCTGAAAAGTCTGGTCAGGTCCGCATACAGACACTGCACTCTCTTGTCAGTAGTGCATCAATGCTCGCCGCGGATTGATCGGGGCCCTATATTTGGTCAAGAAGACCTGCTGAAAATTACGTTTCGAGGACGAATGAAAGCGTGTTCCAGCAATACCCATAATTGTCTAGTTGATAAAACGCATATTTTCTTGCATGGAAATTTTTGTGTCAGTTTTTTTCTGCCTTCTGTTCCCATACTTAAGCATAGAATGGAACACATTCTTGATCAAACGTCATCCACGATCGTTTGCCGCACAAAATTCCAGCATCAATCACTTTTTGACCTTTTGTCTCCCGCTGAAATTGCATTTGACTGATGTGGATTTGGCTGTTTTGTTCCAATTGTTCTGTACGGTTCGCTATTGGTTCTTCATAAAAGAGTTCTTTAGTTAGAGTTACTTGTTTTGAATTTTCACCTAGTAGTGTGTCGATCACACTGATTTTTCGTGCAAAAATGGCGAGCTTAGATTGAATTCTCCACTTTTCTTATCCGATTGGTGGCTCCGAAAAAGGGCCTTCCCAAAAGAGATCGATTGAGAGAGACATTTATCGTGATGCCTCTCTGCGCCGTATTCTCACCAGTCAGTCAATTGCTTTATATGGTAGTTTCTCAATGCGAGTTCCATTTTTTCTGTAATAGCATTTGTTAGCTGATTTCTCGGGGTGAAATTGCGTATTTTTTTCCGGAATTTAATTTCGGTTTCATACAGATTTTGAGTTAATTTTGCAGAGCGAAATCCACTACCAACAAGTTAGTTGTGAATTGTTTAGCAATTTGCAATAAATTATCTGTCTAAGCTTTGGCTGAGATTTGCTTTGAGGATTTGAATGTGAATTAGATCAACTGAAATTTGAATCCAAAATTAGAGAAATGAAACTAATACAAAAAAAAAGAAGGAAAGAACTAAAAACATTTCACAACAGAATATTAACAAGAATGTAAACAAATTTAAAAATGGATGAACAAAAGTAAACAGTGATTTCCGATACATAAAAAAATTCAGCAGAAGAGATACCAATTTTGGTCAACGAAAACTACCCAATTCAAAAAAAAATAAAATATAAAAGGAAGGGCAAAACAATGAACGAAATAAAAAATTTTACCTTGGTTATGACAAAAGTATACACAAGTTGAAATCAATCTAACGTCTCTGTTGACGATAGCGAAGCACTCGATTGTTTGTATCGGTTTGTTTCAATGTAAAATGTTGAATTCCTTACTCTGAAATATTGATCTAAGACCTAAAGAAGTGAAAGTTTATTTTTCAGTCCTAAACTTTAGGAAACGTTTAGGAAAAGAATTTGACTTTCACCTCTTTAAGTCTAAGTTCAATTGCTTAAACTAAGCTCTGTGCCTTGAAGTTTTAACGAACTAGGAAATCGTACCCCGGGTTCTCCCATACAATTAAAATACTTGGTTGAGAGCGTTTGAAGGTGGACTGGCCTTACGTTTTGGTTTTGCCCACCTCTGCGTAATTGTTAACATATAATCCATATAAGGGAAATGTGAATGTTACTCGAATGTACACTAAAATTGTTGTAAATTCTTTTTCTCAATAATGCTGATAGCCAATTTGCACGAGTTTAGAAAAATGGACTCAGTATTTATCAAAGTGTATGTCTAATAGATCTTAAAACTAAAAAACAAAAATCTGTACTCAACATTAGAGTCTGGCATCAAGTCTACGGTCTGAAAAGTCTGGTCAGGTCCGCAAACAGACGCTGCACTCTCTTGTCAGAAGTGCATTAATGCTCGCCGCGGATTGATCGGGGCCCTATATATGGTCAAGAAGACCTGCCGAAAATTACGTTTCGAGGACGAATGAAAGCGTGTTCCAGCATTACCCATAATCGTCTAGTTGATACACCGCATGTTTTCTTGCATGGAAATTTTTGTGTCAGTATTTGTCTGCCTTCTATTCCCATACTTAAGCATGGAATGGAACACATTCTTGATCAAACGTCATCCACGATCGTTTGCCGCACAAAATTTCAGCCTCAATCACTTTTTGGCCTTTTGTCTCCCGCTGAAATTGCATTTGACTAATGTGGATTTGGCTCTTTTGTTCCAATTGTTCTGTACGGTTCGCTATTGGTTCTTCATAAAAGAGTTCTTTAGTTAGAGTTATTTGTTTTGGCTTTTCACCTAGTAGTGTGTCGATCACACTAATTTTTCGTGCAAAAATGGCGAGCTTAGATTGAATTCTCCACTTTTCTTATCCGATTGGGGGCTCCGAAGAAGGGCCTTCCCAAAAGGGATCGATTGAGAGAGACATTTATCGTGATGCCTCTCTGCGCCGTATTCTCACCAGTCAGTGAATTGCTGTATATGGTGGTTTCGCAACGCGAGTTCCAATTTTTTGTAATAGCATTTGTTAGCTGAATTCTCGGGGTGAAATTGCGTATTTTTTTCCGAAATTTAATTTCGGTTTAATACAGATTTTGAGTTGATTTTGCGGAGCGAAATCCACTACCAACAAGTTGGTTGTGAATTGTTTAGCAATTTGCAATTAATTATCTGTCTAAGCTTTAGCTGAGATTTGCCTTGCGGATTTGAACGTGATTTAGATCAACTGAAATTTGAATCCAAAATTAGATAAATGAAATTAAAACAAAAAAAGCAGGAACGAACTAAAAACATTTCACAGCAGAATATTAACAAGAATGTAAACAAATTTAAAAATTGATGAACAAAAGTAAACAGTGATTTCCGGCACAGAAAAAGATTCAGCAGAAGAGATACCAATTTTGGTCAACGAAAACTACCCAATTGATAAACCAAATTTTAAAATGAAGGGCAAAACAATGAACGAAATAAAAAATTTTACCTGGTTATGACAAAACTATACACAAATTGAAATCAATCTAACGTCTCTGTTGACGATAGCGAAGCCGTGGATTGTTTGTATCGGTTTGTTTCAATGTAAAATGTTGAATTCCTTACTTTGAAATATTGATCTAAGACCTAAAGAAGTGAAATTTTATTTTTCGGGCCTAAATTTTAGGAAGCGTTTAGGAAAAAAATTCGACTGTCACCTATTTAAGTCTAAGTCAATCGCTTAAACAGAGCTCTGGCCTCGAAGTTTTAACGGATTAGAAAATCGTACCTTGGGTTCTCCCATACAATTAAAATACTTTGGTGAGAGCGTTTGAAGGCGGATTTGCATTACGCTTTGGCTTTGCCCACCTCTGCAAAACCAAAGCGTTAACATATAATCCATATAAGGGAAATGTGAATGTTACTCGTATGTACACGAAAGTTTTTGTATATTCTTTTTCTCAATACTGCTGATAGCCAATTTGCACGAGTTTAGAATAATGGACTCAGTATTTATCAAAGTGTATGTCTGCTAGATCTTATAACTAAAAAAGAAAAATTGGTACTCAGCATTAGAGTCTGGCATCAAGTCTACGGTCTGAAAAGTCTGGTCAGGTCCGCACACAGACGATGCACTCTCTTGTCAGAAGTGCATCAATGCCCGCTGCGGATTGATCGGGGCCCTATATATGATTAGGAAGACCTGGTCAAGGTTACATTTAGATTGTGAATGTGCCGTTTAGAGCAGTTTAGACTTTGATTAATCAACACGAATGTAAACAATATTACAAATTGATGAGCAAAAGTTAGCAGTGATTTCAGCCCAGAAAAAAATTCAGCTGATGAGATAAAAATTTTGGTGAACGAAAACTACCCAATTGAAAAATTGAAATATGAAAGGAAGGGCAAAACAATGAACGAAATAAAAAATTTTACCTGATTATGACAAAATTATACACAAGTTGAAATCAATCTAACGCCTTTGTCGCCGATAGCGAAGCACTCGATTATTTATATCGGTTTGCTTCGATGTCAAAAGTTAGATTTTTTTCTTTGAAATATTGATCTAAGACTTACAGAATTGAAAGTCTATTTTTCGGTATTAAATATTAGAAAAGGATTAGGAAAAAAAATTTGACTTTCATCTCTTTATGTCTAATTTCAATCACTTCAACTAAGCTCTCTGCCTCGAAATTTTAACGACCGAGCAAGTCGTACCCTCGGTTCTCCCATACAATCATTATACATGGGTGAGAGCGTTTGAAGGTGGATTTGCCTTACGCTTTGGTTTTTCCCACCTCTGAGTAATTGATAATATATAATACATATAAGGGATATGTGAATGTTACTCGTATGTACATGAAAGAATTTGCATATTCTTTTTTCAACACTGCTGATAGCCAAAGTGCACGAGTTTCGATTAATGGACTCAGTATTTATCAAAGTTTATGTTTAATAGATCTGAAAACTAAAAAACAAAAATCGGTACCCAGCGGTAGAATCTGGCATCAAGTCTACGGTCTGAAAAGTAGTCTGGTCAGGTCCGCATACAGACGCTGCACTCTCTTGTCATAAGTGCATCAATTTTCGGTGCGGTCTGATCGGGGCCCTATATATGGTCAAGAAGACCTGGTCAAGGTTACATTTAGATTGTGCACGGCCAGATTAGAGCAGTTTAGAGTTTGAATAATCAACAAGAATGTAAACAAATTTACAATTTGATGAACAAACGCTAACAACGACTTCCGCCCCAGAAAATGATTCAGCTGAAGCAACACCAATTTTGGTAAACAAAAAATTACCCAAATGAAAAGTTAAATTATAAAATGAAGGGCAAAACAAGGAACAAAATTAAAAGTTATTCCTGGTTATGACAAAATTATACATAAATTGAAATCAACCTAACGTCTCTGTCGCCGTTAGTGAAGCACTCGATTATTTATATCGGTTTGTTTCAATGTCAAAAGTTAGATTTCTTTCTTTGAAAGAATTATCTAAGACTTAAAGAAGTGAAAGTCTACTTTTTGGTCCTAAATTTTAGAAAAGGTTTAGGAGAAAAATTTGACTTTCACCTCTTTAAGTCTAAGTTCAATCGCTTCAACTAAGCTCTCTGCCTCGAAGTTTTAACGACCGAGCAAGTCGTACCCTCGGTTTTCCCATACAATCATTATACATGGGTGAGGGCGTTTGAAGGTGGATTTGCCTTACGCTTTGGTTTTTCCCACCTCTGAGTAATTGATAATATATAATACATATAAGGGATATGTGAATGTTACTCGTATGTACATGAAAGTATTTGCATATTCTTTTTTCAACACTGATGATAGCCAAAGTGCACGAGTTTAGGTTAATGGACTCAGTATTTATCAAAGTTTATGTTTAATAGTTCTTAAAACTAAAAAACAAAAATCGGTGCCCAGCAGTAGAATCCGGCATCAAGTCTACGGTCTCAAAAGTCTGGTCAAGTCCGCATACAGACGCTGCACTCTCTTGTCAGAAGTGCATCAATGCTCAGCGCGGTCTGATCGGGCCCTATATAGGGTCAAGAAGACCTGGTCAAGGTTACATTTAGATTATGCACGGTCAGATTAGAGCAGTTTAGAGTATGATTATTCAACAAGAATGTAATCAAATTTACAATTTGCTGAACAAAAAATAACAGTGATTCCCGCCCAGAAAAAGATTCAGCTGAAGAGATACCAATTTTGGTCAACGAAAACTACCCAATTGAAAAATTAAAATATAAAAGGAAGGGCAAAACAATGAACGAAATAAAAAAATTTACCTGGTTATGACAAAATTATACACAAGTTGAAATCAATCTAACGCCTTTGTCGCCGATAGCGAAGCAATCGATTATTTATATCGGTTTGCTTCAATTTCAAAAGTTGGGTTTCTTTCTTTGAAAGATTGATCTAAGACTTAAAAATTGAAAGTCTATTTTTCGGTACTAAATTTTGGGAAAGGATTAGGAAAAAAATTGGACTTTCAGCTCTTTAAGTCTAAGTTCAATTGCTTCAACTAAACTCTCTGCCTCGAAATTTTAACGACCGAGCAAGTCGTGCCCTCGGTTCTCCCATACAATCATTATACATGGGTGAGGGCGTTTGAAGGTGGATTTGCCTTACGCTTCGGTTTTTCCCACCTCTGAGTAATTGTTAACATATAATACATATAAGGGAAATGTAAATGTTACTCGTATGTACATGAAAGTATTTGCATATTCTTTTTTCAACACTGATGGTAGCCAAAGTGCACGAGTTTAGGTTAATGGACTCAGTATTTATCAAAGTTTATGTTTAATAGATCTTAAAACTAAAAACAAAAATCGGTGCCCAGCAGTAGAATCTGGCATCAAGTCTACGGTCTGAAAAGTCTGGTCAGGTCCGCATACAGACGCTGCACTCTATTGTCAGAAGTGCATCAATGCTCAGCGTGGCCTGATCGGACCCTATATATGGTCAAGAAGACCTGGTCAAGGTTACATTTAGATTGTGCACGGCCAGATTAGAGCAGTTTAGAGTTTGAATAATCAACAAGAATGTAAACAAATTTACAATTTGATGAACAAAAAATAACAGTGATTCCCGCCCAGAAAAAGATTCAGCTGAAGAGATACCAATTTTGGTCAACGAAAACTACCCAATTGAAAAATTAAAATATAAAAGGAAGGGCAAAACAATGAACGAAATAAAAAAATTTACCTGGTTATGACAAAATTATACACAAGTTGAAATCAATCTAACGCCTTTGTCGCCGATAGCGAAGCAATCGATTATTTATATCGGTTTGCTTCAATTTCAAAAGTTAGATTTCTTTCTTTGAAAGATTGATCTAAGACTTAAAAATTGAAAGTCTATTTTTCGGTACTAAATTTTGGGAAAGGATTAGGAAAAAAATTTGACTTTCACCTCTTTAAGTCTAAGTTCAATTGCTTCAACTAAACTCTCTGCCTCGAAATTTTAACGACCGAGCAAGTCGTACCCTCGGTTCTCCCATACAATCATTATACATGGGTGAGGGCGTTTGAAGGTGGATTTGCCTTACGCTTCGGTTTTTCCCACCTCTGAGTAATTGTTAACATATAATACATATAAGGGAAATGTAAATGTTACTCGTATCTACATGAAAGTATTTGCATATTCTTTTTTCAACACTGATGGTAGCCAAAGTGCACGAGTTTAGGTTAATGGACTCAGTATTTATCAAAGTTTATGTTTAATAGATCTTAAAACTAAAAAACAAAAATCGGTGCCCAGCAGTAGAATCTGGCATCAAGTCTACGGTCTGAAAAGTCTGGTCAGGTCCGCATACAGACGCTGCACTCTAATGTCAGAAGTGCATCAATGCTCAGCGTGGCCTGATCGGACCCTATATATGGTCAAGAAGACCTGGTCAAGGTTACATTTAGATTGTGCACGGTCAGATTAGAGCAGTTTAGAGTTTGATTATTCAACAAGAATGTAATCAAATTTACAATTTGATGAGCAAAAGTTAGCAGTGATTTCAGCCCAGAAAAAAATTCAGCTGATGAGATAAAAATTTTGGTGAACGAAAACTACCCAATTTAAAAATTGAAATATAAAAGGAAGGGCAAAACAATGAACGAAATAAAAAATTTTACCTGGTTATAACAAAATTATACACAAGTTGAAATCAATCTAACGCCTTTGTCGCCGATAGCGAAGCACTCGATTATTTATATCGGTTTGCTTCGATGTCAAAAGTTAGATTTTTTTCTTTGAAATATTGATCTAAGACTTACAGAATTGAAAGTCTATTTTTCGGTATTAAATTTTGGAAAAGGATTAGGAAAAAAAATTTTGACTTTCACCTCATTAAGTCTAAGTTAAATTGCTTCAACTAAGCTCTCTGCCTCGAAGTTTTAACGACCGAGCAAGTCGTACCCTCGGTTCTCTCATACAATCATTATACATGGGTGAGGGCGTTTGAAGGTGGATTTGCCTTACGCTTTGGTTTTTCCCACCTCTGAGTAATTGATAATATATAATACATATAAGGGATATGTGAATGTTACTCGTATGTACATGAAAGTATTTGCATATTCTTTTTTCAACACTGATGATAGCCAAAGTGCATGAGTTTAGGTTAATGGACTCAGTATTTATCAAAGTTTATGTTTAATAGTTCTTAAAACTAAAAACCAAAAATCGGTGCCCAGCAGTAGAATCCGGCATCAAGTCTACGGTCTCAAAAGTCTGGTCAAGTCCGCATACAGACGCTGCACTCTCTTGTCAGAAGTGCATCAATGCTCAGCGCGGTCTGATCGGGCCCTATATATGGTCAAGAAGACCTGGTCAAGGTTACATTTAGATTGTGCACGGTCAGATTAGAGCAGTTTAGAGAATGATTATTCAACAAGAATGTAATCAAATTTACAATTTGATGAACAAAAGTTAACAGTGATTTCCGCCCAGAAAAAAATTCAGCTGAAGAGATACCAATTTTGCTCAACGAAAACTACCCAATTGAAAAATTAAAATATAAAAGGAAGGCCAAAACAATGAACGAAATAAAAAATTTTACCTGGTTATGACAACATTATACAAAAGTTGAAATCAATCTAACGTCTTTGTTGCCGACAGCGAAGGACTCGATTATTTATATCGGTTTGTTTCAATGTCAAAAGTTAGATTTGTTTCTTTGAAAGATTGATCTAAGACTTAAAGAAGTGAAAGTCTATTTTTCGGTACTAAATTTTAGAAAAGGATTAGGAAAAAAATTTGACTTTCACCTCTTTAAGTCTAAGTTCAATCACTTCAACTAAGCTTTCTGCCTCGAAATTTTAACGACCGAGCAAGTCGTACCCTCGGTTCTCCCATACAATCATTATACATGGGTGAGAGCGTTTGAAGGTGGATTTGCCTTACGCTCTTCTTTTTCGCACCTCTAGTTATTGTTAACATATAATCCATATAAGGGATATTTGAATGTTACTCGTATGTACATGAAAGTATTTGCATATTCTTTTTTCAACACTGCTGATAGCCAAAGTGCACGAGTTTCGATTAATGGACTCAGTATTTATCAAAGTTTATGTTTAATAGATCTGAAAACTAAAAAACAAAAATCGGTACCCAGCGGTAGAATCTGGCATCAAGTCTACGGTCTGAAAAGTAGTCTGGTCAGGTCCGCATACAGACGCTGCACTCTCTTGTCATAAGTGCATCAATTTTCGGCGCGGTCTGATTTGGGGCCCTATATATGGTCAAGAAGACCTGGTCAAGGTTACATTTAGATTGTGCACGGCCAGATTAGAGCAGTTTAGAGTTTGAATAATCAACAAGAATGTAAACAAATTTACAATTTGATGAACAAACGCTAACAGCGACTTCCGCCCCAGAAAATGATTCAGCTGAAGCAACACCAATTTTGGTAAACAAAAGATTAACCAAATGAAAAGTTAAATTATAAAATGAAGGGCAAAACAAGGAACAAAATTAAGAGTTATTCCTGGTTATGACAAAATTATACATAAATTGAAATCAACCTAACGTCTCTGTCGCCGTTAGTGAAGCACTCGATTATTTATATCGGTTTGTTTCAATGTCAAAAGTTAGATTTCTTTCTTTGAAAGAATTATCTAAGACTTAAAGAAGTGAAATTCTACTTTTTGGTCCTAAATTTTAGAAAAGGTTTAGGAGAAAAATTTGACTTTCACTTCTTTAAGTCTAAGTTCAATCGCTTAAACTAAGCTCTGTGCCTCGAAGTTTTAACGACCAAGTAAGTCGTACCCTCGGTTCTCCCATACAATCATTATACATGGGTGAGAGCGTTTGAAGGTGGATTTGCCTTACGCTCTTGTTTTTCGCACCTCTAGTTATTGTTAACATATAATCCATATAAGGGAAATTTGAATGTTACTCGTATGTACATGAAAGTATTTGCATATTCTTTTTTCCACACTGCTGATAGCCAAATTGCACGAGTTTATGTTATTGGACTCAGTATTTATCAAATTTTATGTCTAATAGATCTCAAAACTAAAAAACAAAAATCGGGACGCAGCATTAGAGTCTGGCATCAAGTCTACGGTCTGAAAAGTCTGGACAGGCCCGCATACAGACGCTGCAATCTCTTGTCAGAAGTGTACCAATGCTCGGCAAGGCCTAATCGGGGCCCTATATATGGTCAATATTACCTGGTCAAGGTTTCATTTAGATTATGCACGGTCCGATTAGAGCAGTTTAGAGCTTGAATAATCCACAGGTAGCTATGTTATGGATATTGAGCGCAAAACCATTTCGAGAGCTTGTATGGTCTGTCAAGAACCCTTTCCAGAGACTGGATATTTTGATCAGAATCAAACCATTCAGCCGTAGAAAATCACCAGTCTTCCAAAAAAGCATTTATTAGCCCCCGAAGAGACTGTTTTTGGAAAAAAATTGCGCACTTTTAGTTGAGAGGCAAAAACTAGAGAGCAAATATAATGTTGTGTGGTAAAGGTGAACCTTGTTTGAAAGGAACTAATCAAATAATTATTTTCGATGAGGTGCTCAGAAAACGTTTAAAGAGAAACTTCAGTTTTTTTTAAAAAAAAAAACATTATATCAATTGTAACTGATAATTCAATGAATAGCTTTTTAGTCTTTTCACCTCTCATTCGGTCTGATTAGAGCTGGTCGGGTCGCTAACCTCAAACTGCGTACCTACGCTTATTCAGAACCTAATCTAATTTATATCATTAGTTAATTGTTCTTAATGCGCTCTTCAGAAAACTATAAAACAAGCGATCGAAAAGAATCTATTCTGAAAACCTTGTAATATGCTGTAATATGAATTATTGATCTACAGAAAACGACCTGTTTATATTTATCAAAGAATATCTAACTTACTTTCACCGGTCAAAAAAAGTTTCATACGCGAAGTAAAACTTGACAGTAACTTAATTGAGATTCCCATAACGATTCTTAATAATAACAACAAGACACCATGGGGTGAACAAGGAGGTATAAACGAGGATTAATACGGAAAAATGACAAGATTTCGATTAAAATCTACCGCTGTGTGTAATAAAAGAAGGCTTATATGGTGAAGAATTACGTAATGATGTACAAAAATCCCGCTGTGAATGGAGTGAACAACTAGATTTTTCTCATTTAAGCTTCCATTGATCAAACGCTTCCATTGAAATGATTTCTAGCCGAAATACAAAAGCGCATTTAGATAAATTTTTCAAGATTTTTGATTACATTCGCCGATGAAGCTCTAGCAGATAAATCTAATATAATTAACTATTTTACTCTAAAATATTATTCGCTATAAACAATAAACATATTTTAATGGGATGCACTCCTCTCCGAATAGTCGTGTATTATCAAAAGTTAACTAATTTTCGAGCCAAATTTGAAACAAAAAATATCAATGGAAACCAATAGACAGAAATCCTGAAGTATCCTGAAAAGTGTTCACAAACCACTGATGAAAATTTAGTTATTTTTAGGCTAATTGAGATCATTATGGACCGTGGGTACTTCCTTTGACTGTTTCCTGGTTATTGCCTCTTTTGCTTTACGTACCCCAATGATGAATTCGCTCCATAAGAGCAGCATGAATAACGAACAGAGATTTGCACCCGTCTCTACTAGTCATTGTGAAACAGTATAGGATTGTTCCAAAATCAAGTACGCTTAAGGCTCTGATCATGGAATGATAACTGTCGAAGTATACATTAAGTATATATAGTATTATATATTATTAAGGAAAAAATTCAAAGAAGGAAGCTCGCTGATGTGCTTTTGCACATAATGTTCCGAACCCACTCATCCACACTTTTAGCTGAATTGTCTACCAAATGAGAAACAGATAGACAAAACTCAAAAACTCACATATTGTTCCAAAAAAGGTGCACGAACAAAAAATTGCTTTGATCTCAAACCACTAAGTAAATACAATAATTTACTAATTAGAGGGCTTACCGGACCTGCCAATAAAAAGACTACATGACAAGACAAATAACAAAATCAAATACAAACAATCAGCATTAATTACTACCAAAATTCAATGTTTTTTTAAATACCTAATAACAAAGTCCAAAAAGCTTTTGAAGACACTAAAGAAGAAACTTATAATTTTGGACAAGATATATAATCTGCCCTTAATTAACACTAGGTAACATTTAGATGAAAATAACCATATCAAAAAATAAGCTTTAATTGTTTTTATAATAGGAAAAACCATTAGCTTTTAACTGAAATTATTGAATTGCTTCATTTAAATCTCAATAAGAAGCCATTGATGTCCGTAATTATCCTTAAAATAACTTCTACTACAAAAAAAAACGAACGACAAATACGGCCAAAAAATTAATTTGATTAAATTTGTTGAGAAGGCGATTTCGAGTTCAGAAACGACTTTTTGCTTATAAGATTAGGTAACAGGTAGACAAAAATTAAGGAGAGTGGCATATTTAAAAAGTGTTTTTTTCATATTTTCAGAAAACAACTAATATAGGTGTTGCAAAGCATTAGCAATGGACAGAAATTTTTTCATACTTTTATCTATAACACAAAAAGAAGCTATTTTGTTTTGAGCAAAAATGCAAAACGTCTGCAAAAACAACAAAAAAATCAACAAAAAAAAACAATTCCAATAAATTTTGCAGAAAACGGTGTGTAGAAACCATAATCTGTTCATAAAAATCTTAGCAATTTTCCATTGAGATTACTTGCATCATCAATAATGGGAAATTAACCTTTTAATACCTTCGCTTCGTCAATTTGACAGGACAAAAATTATCCGCAAAACTATGCAAAGATCTAAATATCAAGGAAAAAGCTCAAGAAAACTTGGAGATTCAAAGCCAAAAAAATGGTTCCATAGAAAACAAAGCTTCAAATATGATTAACATATAATTAAAAAAACATAATTAGACTCGTCTTTGCTGTCATTTGGCTAAAACTTGGTTAACAAAACTAACAAATAAGAAAGAAAATTAAAAAAAAAATCTTTTTTTTTCAACAAAATTTTTTTAATGATTAGAGCAGCCTTAAGATTTCAACTGAAACACAATAAATTGATTATTTGATAAATCCCTATCAAACCAGTCGGGCTTATGTTGAAATAGACTAAATCATGAGACCACAAACTACCAAAAAATCCCATTAATACAGGCGGAACTCGAACAATTTCACCAAAAGTTTTACGCAGGAACTGTGTTAAAGCAAAAAAACATGGGATTTTATTTGAAATATTAAAATATGCTATTTGGATCCCTTCACTGGCAAAAAATTGATTTCTTAACAACTGAGTCCTGATCAGAAAAATGCAGAACTGTAATTATCATAAAAGAAAAAAACCGAAAATGTTTTCAAAAAAGACAGCGCTTAAAAGCAATCCGAGAAATCTTTGGATTATAAAAATCCTCGATTAGCCCAAAACCAGCCAGACGAATGCTGCCCTGATTTGTCCAAACGCGTTTTTTGTCCTAGTTTCATAGATGTGAATAATTTGACAAACAAATGTCAAAAATAATTGACGCTTTTTTGTTGAATATCGTGTTATTTTAGCAAAAAACAGCAAAATTTTAATTCTAGAAATCCTTCTGAGGAAACGCAGGTAGAAATTATTTTCTGTGGAGTTTGCAAAGATTGCGAGAGCAGTTTTTTTAATAGTTACGACAATTGAAAAGAAATGCAAACTTGGTGCATTTTTTGTTGAAAAAATGCTGAATTTTTAAAAAAATTAGCCAAAATTTTTGACAAAGATCTTGATCAGAGGTTTCAGAAATACTTTTTTATCTTAAAAACTCAAACCAACTAATTTTAACAATAGTAATTTAAACAATTTTTACTCATTTTTTCATTAAAATTTTCATTAAATTTTTAGTAAAAATCCAGAAATTGTGAACAGAAACAACAGAATTTAGTGAAATGTTCAAGAAATATCAGCCTCCATAACTCCTGGGAAAAAATTGAAAAACAAATTTTTAATTCGGAATTCTCTGCTGGACGAGCTTTTCAATGATACCACTAAAACTCTCGACGTTGAATGTATCGATCGGCCGAAACTGCCTGAACAAAAATAAAACATTTCGAGTATATTGTTCCTCCCCCCGCCCTCTAAAAGTGGGATTGGAACAACTAAGAGCACGTGGTATTAGACGTTTTGTGTATCTTCTTTGCTAATAGAGCGTTTAATATACATGAACATTCCTTGTCAAATTCCGACGGTTATCCTTTAAAGTCTTAACAAAACGATTTTCTTCCTATTAAATGAAACCAATGATCTTTCTTTCAATTTTTACTAGATTTTTTTGTTGGAAAAATACTGTTATCTTGCCAGCGTCTCACCAGAAGAATGGACGCATAAAATTTGCGAAACAGTATTTTGCAAGAAAATGCAAGAGCTCTTGCGAGTGAAATTCACAACACCCTTGCAAAGTAATAACAGAACAGAATTAAGAAACTTAAAAGACCTCTATGAAAACGATGAACTAACGCACATTTCAACTGTATATTGTCGCTTAGCTTGTCAGCAATGAAGATAAACCTGGCATTTTTTCATTAAAATGAATTTTTATTAGCCTAAAATTAAGTGCTCTTACAATTGGGCACTGTAATTTAACTTTTTACATATTGAACTAATCACATTGTTAGCTAAAATATTTCCCTCTGATTACTGCAACCAAGGGTTATTTTTTGCTTTCTGTTGTTTTGTGGGCGAATTTTCTGAAATTAAAACTGAAATTCTGTAGAACATTTAAAACAGCAGTGAGTTATTCTTTCGGAAGGCTGCAAAAAAATTGCAGAATTTGCTGTGAAAAATTTTTTAAGTGTAACCTCAAGTGAACATTTAGGACACACGTACACTATGTATTCTCGTTTTTTTCATACTCATGTTCTACCGATAGCACAATTTTTTGCTCGCCTTATGATTTTCTGCATGAGAAATTGATCCAGAAGACCCCTTTTCTTAAAAACTGACCATCCAAAATTTTATTCCTTGTTCGAAACTATTTCTCGTTGCGTAAGATAAGGAGTAATTCCTCTAAACGTCAAATCGAGTTAGATTCCTCAGCAAATCTAGTTAGCATTTCATTAGCGACAGTTATATATAGAAAGATTAATTTTGTCTCTTAATTCTCGTATATTTTTGTCACTTGTTTCTGAGGCTCAACAACAAGAAAACACCGACTTCCCGGAATTGAGTGTCAGTTCATTTTTCCAATGAATCAAAAAAATCTTTGATTCATTTAACTGCCCTTACTTCTGTTCAGGCCAAACGTTTTAATTTGTAGTCATTTTTTAAGACCTTTGACTTATAATTCTGATTTTTAGCTGAGCATGATTAAATTAAATAAGCTCTCCGAGTTAACTATCAGAGACTAACTCCGAGACTATCAGAGTTAACAGCCGACCGCCTTTACCCTGCCAAGAGTAAATTGCCGACAGCCCCTAATAATCTGCAGAGTAAATTTCCGACTGCACTTATACTGCCTAAATTATATTGCTGGCTGCCTTCTTTCTTCCCACCCACAGTAAATTGCATACTGCCCTTACTAATCAAAGTTAACTGCCGACTGCCATTCACTAATCCAAATCACAAAACTCGTATTTTATGGATTGTTTCTGGTCTATCCTACCAATATGGAACTAGTTATCCTGCTGCCAATGAATGTCTTTCAGAGTAAAACAAAAATCAGCAATGAACACTAACTTTAACTTTATTTGTTTCGCTGTATTATCTGTAACGGATGGTGTCTTTATCACGTGCAAATTCACTTGCTTTCGGTTAACGCATTTTCTGAAGCTGGCGTCACTCACGTGTCATGTGTTACAATGGGGGCCAACACTCCTGAAGTGCTAGATTGCAACCCACTTTCAGACGAGCAAGGAGGACCGACAGCTCAGATTATGTCTCGATCATAATATATTTAGGCAACATTTACTGGTATAGCAACAAATCAATGCACAAAATTTTCAATTTACAAAAACAATTATAAAATTTGGGTTGCGTGAGGAGAGTAAGTGTGAGAGGAGGTGGGGCTACAAGGAGGGTTCGATGCTCCAGATCCCAGACGTCTTCCAGCACAATGTCTTATTAAGTCTTCTAATCGTCGGCAACTTGTATTCTGAGTTACTAATAGGTAAGACCCATTTTATTCGCGCGCCAAGTAAGATTTTCGAAATTGTCATTTCAGTCTCAGTTTACTTTGTTTTTTATGAACCGACACATTAATGTTCCCTACATTCTATTTTTTCTTATTCACTGCGAATCATTTTGTTAAGACCCGGATCAGTCGTCATCCAGTCCGGATCAGTGGCCATTCAGGTAGTTGGCAGTGAACACTGGCCAGATTGGGGGTCATCGGTCAACTACGTTGAGCCGAAGTATGGCAGACAGCGCGTTTTTTGGGCAGTAAGAATTTTCTAGCTTGATTTCCAACAATTCAGTCAAGCTTGCTATTGATTTTTACTTGTGTGGTTCTGAAATGAACTCACACTCAACTCCAGGCTTTCATTTCATTCTTCGCACCGTCTTGATATCAAGAAGGGGTTTTTTTGCTGATATGACATCACAATTTTTGAAAATTTAATTGCCTTTAAACAAATGCTTTTGTCGACAAAGATTCAAATCCAGTTGAAAATGCACCAAAAAATTCTTGATTTCTACCTGCATAGATGATCTGATCATGTTGTTATTACTGCTTCTTTGGTACACGGCTTTTTTAATTGCAAAACAGGAGAGGAAACGGAGAACTGTCTTCACCTTAAGTTGCTTTTCTGATGCTTTACTTGGTGATCAGTGTAACACGAATGCCGATAACCGTGGAGTACAAAAGATCATTCAAGTTTCCTGGCCCCAAATTAAGGTAGAATACTCACAGTAGATTAATTGCAAAAACTTTAAGGAGAAAAAAAGTAGCTAGCTATCGGATATAGTTCAAAAACATCTCAAAATCAGTCAAACTGTCATCTTATAGAGAAAAAAGGTAAATATCTTCAAAATTTCATGATTATGAAATTAAATGTATCAACAGATTGTCCCGTTAGTCACCTTATCCTCCAATTTAGAAGCAAAAAACTCAATTGTTATGAAAAATGTGAAAATGATTCAATAGTTTCTTAGGCGGAATTGAGGTGAACTACCTTTTGTTCTAACAGCACACAATCGGACCAAACTACCTTGTTTATCCGATTTCTCTTCTGAACCGACCTGTGGGGGCGAAAAACTGTACACTGAACTGGGTTTTTAGTTCAATCAATTTTGGCCGATCGATATATTCATTGCAGAGAAATGTGAGTGGTATCAATAAAAAAAACTCGTCCAGCGTAGAGTTCGGAATTAAAATGAAATTTTGATTTTCGTGCTTTTTCGAGGAGTTATTGGGATTTAAACTTTTGTGTGCTCAGGTGATGTTTGGCATGGTTTTGTTCAATTCTAGCGTAAATTTTGTTTCAACAAAGTTTTTTCTATATTAAAAATAATTCAAGACTACAGCAATAAAAAAGCTAGTTAACGTCTGATAGGGAATTTTGCTATTTAAAAAACCAAGTTCAATTTGAGATCTGTTTCTGTAAATTTTTTTCTTTTTAAGTCATTTAGAGACTAGTCAATTTGCAAAAAAAATATTCCGTTAAGTACGAACTTCGTGTCCACTCATGCAAATAATTCTTTTTACAGCTTGGCTCAAATTTTTTGAGCTGCGACTCTACGTTTTCGTGAATTATGATGAAATTCCGATTTTTTTTGGAAAGTTTCTTGTCCTATAATAGTCTCGTTGACTAAAAGTGCAATCGGTTCCCCTAAAAGAATCAAATAAATCTATATATTGCTTTGAAGGGACAACTATTGGCTTTTAAGACTTCAAAACAATTTTTCGAAAAAAATGTTAGCGTAAAATTTATTCAAATTAAGCTTATTCTATTAAAAAAATGTTTCAAAATTACGTTTTTTTGCCGCAAAAGAAACCATTTTCTTCTTCTAACAGATCGAAAGCCACGAAAAGTCTGGCTTAAGTCTCATAGTTTTTAGAAAAAAAAAACAACATTTAGGGATCTTATAGTTTTTCGAATTTTTTTAACATTAACCGATCTTAAACTTGATTTTTTTGATATTTTTGTCCATCTCACCACTGAACGGAACCCCTTCTAATCTAATGCAAACAAAGTTAATTTGGTTATATCTTGTAACTATTGTCTTTATGACTTCAATGTCAAAAATTTTCATTTTTCTTCTTTGTATTTTTTGTTTATTTTCCCGTTCTATTGTTGACCATTCCCATTAGCTTAGAGAAGACGTTTTTTTATCATAGATAAAGTGTTCAGAAAAAACGTATGGTTTTAATGACTTCGACACTGTCTGATGATGAAGACTTATTGATTAATTAGGAATGAAAAAAATTATTGCCTTCACATTGAGGCAATACTTATTATTTATAGATTTCCGATGAAAGCTATTGAACCTGACTGCTTTGTTACCATTGCTTCTCTCACAAATTTGATGTTTTTATTTTTCCTTTATATGTGTTGATTTTTAGTCGTTTTGTTACAAAAAAACCATTGTTGTTAAAATTTATTTGAAAATGAAAAAGTTTTTACCGAACAGTTAATGCCTTAACGGCTTCAACACTTTACTTTCTCGATTTCTTTTTTCAATTTAAAGCTTTTTCTCCCTGTTGCTGTCGTAAAATGGTGAGCAATTTAATAGGATTCTAGCTGAGGGTAGAAACAAAATAGTTACTCAGTTCAGTAAGTCTATAGCAAATAGCCCTAAAATTTATGATTTTATTTACTTTCAAATATCCTTATTAACTTTTTAATTTTTGTTGTAATATTTGTCAACTTGTATCTACTTCTAATCATCGAGAGGCCTCATCCACTTACTTGTGATTCGAATATTAAGATGTCTACCGATATTACGTCGTACCTGATATTTTGCGTGATGGACAATACGTGTTTTAATAAAAATTTTGTTATTGGTTAATATTTGTGTTGTTTTTCTTTTCTTTAAGCACAATCGCGTAATAGCAGATCTGAATGAATTTCAAAGGAGGCCCAGCTGAACATGGTTAATCTTTCAGTATAAGTTGAACTGAAATAGTTCAAATAGCGTTTGAAATAAGAAGCAGAATATTCACATAACAGCGAACGATTTTAATGGCTTCAATAATTTGTGTTTTTGCTAATCGTTTGTAATTTTGCCGATTTTCTTCACCTTTAGTCAGTTTTTGCGGCTTAATATAATCATAGACAAATCTTAGTGATTTCTTAATAATCTTTTAGTGAATTTATTATGAATTTTCTGTTTATAAGCTAATGATTTTTCAGACATTTGAAATATTTCAGCAGAAATTTCGCAAGAGGACGTTCTTCATGAAAATATCTCCCGCTCAAAAAAATGTGATTGGTTTGTTTTAAACATGTGGAGATATTCTTAGTACCTAATTGGAAGATATCTGCTAAGGTTTAAAATAGTTTGAAGAGAAACAATCAAATATAAGACCGTCTACTGACGAGTATCAAATTAACTTCGAGTTTTAAACAACTCTTTGAGGAATAGTTTGATGGAATCTTGCAAAAATTATCGCTAGAGTTTTTAAATAGCCCAAAATATGGAATGAAAGCATAAACTGGAACGGAAGCCAACAATAACTGTACAATTTAGTTATCAACTAATAGTAAATAATTGCAGTGCATTTTTCAAAAATTTTCTTGCTTCTTCATTAATTGTAGCTTTGAAAAAAGTTCATAGTCTGGGAAGAATATTCGAAGTTGACCCAAAATTTTAGCAATTTTTTGCGAGAAATTTTCAAAAAATATATGTGTTCCCTTGCAAGATTTCCTGCAATATTTCTGCAGCATAACTTCTTGAATCAATATAGGGTTCCATTCGGCAATAGATGCGCTGTCTTAAAAGCGTTGTCCTTAATTTATTCAGGAGGTATCCCTAGCAGGTAAAACGGTTTTCTCACCTTTTAACTGCAAGGAGGTTTTTCTCAATTGGTAAAAAATAACTGTTTAACTAGGCTGAAACATTAAGGTTAGAGGTAGTAAAGCAATAGTTGCCGGAGTTATATCAGGAAAAAATCACATGCCATTGGTTGAAGTCAGTTGGGTAAATTAAAACCTGATTTCACTAAATGCGATGTAAGTGGATGAATAGCTGTTGTTTATGTTTAAAAAAATAATTAATTTAAGTTGGTTTTATCTGAATTAAAAGTTCGAAGAGAGGTCAATTTTAAATATTCCAACGAATGTGACAATGTAAAGGGCGTTAAGAAATATGGCATGATTTTATTGAGTTCAAAGTCATCAAGCCGTGCCCTGGAAAACGAAGCTAGAGAACCTAAGTTATCTGGCGTGAAAGGTGGGAGGGAGAAGGAAAAGGATGAAGGGTGAACAAACTGAGGAGTGAAATTGAAGGAGATAGGAAGCTTGGGAATTAATGATAGCTGCAATTGTATCTAGATTAAAGACACTTTCATGTTGCAGAGTTAATACCCCCCACCTCATAATACGATCACCATATACAGTTAAAAGGCAGATAGAAGATGGGGAGAGAGGGAGAACTTATCCCTGCTTATTTTGCGGTATTAGAAACCATAGACTACAAAAGTAATAAATACTACCAATATAAAATCCAGTTTTATAACACTAAACAAAGAAGACGTTAAATGGCATTTCTATAAAAACAAGACCCTCTGAGGACCAGCGACTATGGTATGGTAGAACAAAAAGTCTTTTCAGGCAACCCATATAGTTTTGGTCCATTTTTTTAACAATTAATCTCTAATAATGGTATACGTACCATTAAAGAGTCGATGTTTATTTGGCAAACAGCCTTTGTGATTTTTTTTTACTCGTCTGTTGAACAAAAGATACTTTCCGCCATATTAGGAGCCGTTGAGCGACATATGTTGATTGCAGTGAGAACCTAACAAATGTAGAGTTCATATTGCAGCTGACATATGTCGCTCAACAGCGCTCAATATGACGCAAACTATATTTTATTCGACCAACCATAGT
The DNA here is from genome assembly GCF_964194025.1 of Convolutriloba macropyga. NCBI lineage: Eukaryota > Metazoa > Xenacoelomorpha > Acoela > Convolutidae > Convolutriloba > Convolutriloba macropyga. The sequence continues at coordinate 71,637,819 of NC_134468.1, read as the reverse complement.
GGAATTTATATAAAGAAGAATTCTTCGGCCCGGTTTGAATTGGTCGGAAACTTTTGTTCTTTTATGAGTTATGCAAGCTTCAATTGTTTGTAAAAATATATTGAAGAATAATTATTAATTGACATTTCAAAAGCTTAAAATAGACCGCTGCCTCTGGCAATAATAAATTTCGCTAATATTTTTGTATCAAAATTTTGCAACTGCGAACTTGAAAGTCACTATCTGAAAAACAAACTCAGGAGATTTGGTTAAAACAAAGAAAAAAGGCAATTTAAAATTTGCTGCTTATTAGAAGCTTTAGACATCTGTTTTTAATATGGCAATTCTTTCATCTTTCAAAATTCGAACAACTTCAGATAAAACAAGGAGGTTCGGTAATGTGCGTGTGCACATAATGTTCCCAGTACGCTCATTCACTTTTTTTAATTATCTACCAAACCAGGCAGAGATAGGATATTTTTTTAAAAAACATAAGAACAACAAAGAGTAGTTCATTCTTTGTAATTTTAACCTTGAAGTGCTCTCAAATTAGGCAAAACGAATGCCAGTGATGTTAATGCACGTTCGATTAGTTTTTTGCTCACTAAAATGAACAGATTGAGCAGAGCTATACATTTAAACTTTAATTGAAAAATTGAGATCAACCTTATTACATTTTCTCTATTTCTGCCAAACAACCGTTTAAATTGAGGTCATGAATACCAAATTCTGTCCTATTTTCAAACCATAGTTCAATTTTCAAGGTCTTTGAGGAGTCATAGCATCCTAATTATCCAGCGTGGCTGATCCTAAGTTAAATTAATTAAGTTCAAATGGATTATAAACATAGATTCGTTAAGTGAGCGCAGAAGTCTTTCTTAAGCAAGGAAAACAATGTACACTCAGAAAAGTCATCAATCGTCGAAGTTAAAGCTTGCAGTAGAAAAAGACATCAAAAACACAAAATCAGCGACAGATTAGTAGAGCTGGAAACTGGAAAAAAATTAACCATTTGATTTTTTGACGCGTGTTCCTATAGGAGTAACTTAATCGAAAAAGACATGATTACCAAAAAAGAGCAAATGTCAAGAAATATGATGCAAAGAAATGAAGAAAGAGAAGACGCCGACCTAATTTTTAACACTTCTGCTTTGGCTTTAAAAACACAACGCAAAAATCTGGTGAAAAAGTAGCTCGTCTTTTCGAAAAACAAGGTTTTGTTGTTATTGCAGAATTACATTGTTTTATTTTTGCTTTCTCAGTTATTGAAAAAAAGAACTTCGCAGTTTTTTCGGACAAATTATTTCTTTCGGACATTACATTTTTTTCGGACAAATTATTTCACATCACATCTTCAGAAAGCACCAATTTTCTGGATAACGATTGAAAAAATATACCAAAACCGAATCTTCGCTCAAATCAAAAGCGTTTCATATATTTGTGACGTCAAATAAAAAAGGTTACAAAATTAAGAAACGTAGCCGCATATTCAAACGGATAATATAAAACGCAAATAAAAAACTAACCGCACGTTTTCACGTAAAAATTGTTCCTTTAACCGTAATTTCAGCTTTTTATTGGGCGCGAAAAACCACTTTATCCTCCTTAGAAAAACAATGAGGTTGGGTATTATCAGGAATAAGGGACAAAGCGACAAAACACATATACGAAGAAGGTAAAATTTCTAGAAGAAAAAAGAAAAAAGAAATCAAAATCACACGCTTCAATAAAAACGCAGGTTAAAACCGTCTTGAATAACCTTTTTGAAGAGAACGAAAAATCAAATAAAAAAAATTAATTTTTTGAAAATAATTGCACTAGATGTTATGAAAAAACTGCGAAGTTCATTTGCGCCTTTTAGAAAGTCCATTGAGCTCCTCAATTATTTGGGCTTAAGGATAAAAAATCAAAATACAAATAAAGGAAAAATTCAAAAAGAACTATAGTTCACGAAATTGTAGTGGGTCAATGGCATGAACACTCTACAAATCTTCAAATCGTTTCCTTGAAAAGCCCTATCGTACAGGTCTAAGTGAGCCACAGTGATTACACGACATATTAGAACATAATAAAAAAATAGAAGGAGGCAAAACACAACTTTAAAAACACCACGCAAAAATCTGGTGAAAAAGTAGATCGTCTTTTCGAAAAACAAGGTTTTGTTGTTATTGCAGAATTACATTGTTTTATTATTGCTTTCTCTGTTATTGAAAAAAAGAACTTCGCAGTTTTTTCGGACAAATTATTTCTTTCGGACATTACATTTTTTTCGGACAAATTATTTCACATCACATCTTCAGAAAGCATCTATTTTCTGGATAACAATTGAAAAAATATACCAAAACGGAATCTTCGCTCAAATCAAAAGCGTTTCATATATTTGTGACGTTAAATAAAAAAGGTTACAAAATTAATTAAGAAACGTAGCCACATATTCAAACGGATAATATAAAACGCAAATAAAAAAACTAACCGCACGTTTTCACGTAAAAATTGTTCCTTTAACCGTAATTTCAGCTTTTATTGGGCGCGAAAAACCACTTTATCCTCCTTAGAAAAACAATGAGGTTGGGTATTATCAGGAATAAGGGACAAAGCGACAAAACACAGATACGAAGAAGGTAAAATTTCTAGAAGAAAAAAGAAAAAAGAAATCAAAATCACACGCTTCAATAAAAACGCAGGTTAAAACCGTCTTGAATAACCTTTGTGAAGAGAACAAAAAATCAAACAAGAAAAAAAAATAATTTTTTGAAAACAATTGCACTAGATGTTATGAAAAAACTGCGAAGTTCATTTGCACCTTTTAGAAAGTCTATTGAGCTCCTTAATTATTTGGGCTTAAGGATAAGAAATCAAGATACAAATAAAGGAAAAATTCAAAAACAACTAAAGTTCACGAAATTTTAGTGGGTCAATGGCATGAACACTCTAGAAATCTTCAAATCATTTCCTTGAAAATCCCTACCGTACAGGTCTAAGTGAGCCATAGTGATTACACGACATATTAGAACATGATAAAAAAATAGAAGGAGGCAAAACTCAACAATATTTAAAGAAATCCAGAAATAATAAAAACAAAGAACCTTTTATAGTGGTCTTTTTATAAGCCTATTTATACCTGATTTAATTGTCGATGCTGCAAAAAATATTTTAAAAACAATAAGTTTCATTTTCAAAAAAAAATATTTCGCTCCATTTGTTTTCATTGTTTTGCTTTAATTACTAATCCAGTTTTCTTTCATTTTTTGCTTCTCACTGACGACAAAATTTGAAACACAACTGGCTAACCTTGGATGGGATGCTCTCAAACAAGAGGCGGTGGACAATTTAATTTAGGGTTGTAGCTTAAGCTTTTTTCTGGTTGCAAAAACTTGGACCTGATAGAGTTTCGACCCCGCTACCTCCCAGAGAGCGGTCAGAAATCTTTAACACTACGCCCCAACGCCCTTGTTTCTCAGACGCTAACAATCAATTTTATATTAGCAACAAACAATATTTCAGAATGAGAGCAATGGAAACCACTCAAAATGAGGAAGTGAAGCGTGAAAAAATCTCTTGAGAAGTCACAAAATGTTCTAGAACAAAAGCACGAAAATGGTCAAGCAAAAATTTGCCTAAAAATGATCAATACATTTAAAATAATTGCTTCAATTTTCATTCGAGAGCAATTAAAATTTAACAACAAATTTAAGAACCCCACAACCCGTGATCAGGATAATAACAACCATGCTATCGCGCCGCCGCTATTAAAAGATTTCCGGCGAAAACATGAACGCCGTACTGTATGTATACATAACAATCAGCCAAAAATAACTCATTTGAGTATATATTTCCTCTCCCACAGAGTGCGATCAGATAACAACTAGCGGAGTCTGAGCAGCATGCTAAAACATTTCTGGTGAGAACTTTTGAGATGCACTCTGAGACGAGTAAATAGAAGACAAAAATCTCGAGAAACAAATGAAAAGTGGAAGAAAATCATCGGAGAGGAGCAATAAACGGAAAAAACAGCCCGAAAATACGCATTACAAAAAATAAGCACCAACTAGATGGAGCAGATGGGTCAAATACTCTTAAGCGTAATCATTTAATAACAATTAGTAGTTTTAGTAGTTTAATAGGTTGACTTTGATCAATTGAAGCTTCTGCACCAGATTGGTAGTTGAAGTTTGTTAATTGCACTCAAACAAACTTTGTAGAACTTTTTTGGGTCCTGTTGGTCGTTTTATGTTGAGTTGTTTATTTCTGTCTACAAAAATCACTCTTATTCAGTATGTAATGCACCAACAAAATTCGGGCATTTTTTTTACTAAATTATGCAACAAAAGTTCGCTAAAGAAAAGTTAAAAGTCCGCCATTATACAATCATTTGCCCCTCATAATGACATGCTACTCTTTCCACATCAACAGTTGGGTACAATTGATCCCCACTTGAGAAATTTGTGTGACCTTAGTCGGTCATGTCTATAAATTTGGAAGAATATATCGGAGTAAATTTAGCCATAATCGGATTTGAAATATTAGCCTTGTTTTGTTGCAGATACATCAAAGAAGACAAAAAAGATCTGATTACGAGCAGAAAAGCGATGATAAAAAAGACAAATTGACAAAGGTATCAACAACAGCAGTTTTCGTAAAATAGTTTTTTTAATGCTTCTTGTAAGCCGCAAACAACTATGCCTGCTTTTATTGAGACTTATTGTTCCGACCCCCTCTTAAGGGGTCAGGAACTATATATTTACATGGATTTTTTTGTTCAGTCAATTTTGACCGATCGATATATTCATCGTAGAGAGTTGTGAGTGGTATCATTAAATAATTCATCCAGCGCATAACATGGAATTAAATTTTGAATTTTGTTTTCTAGAACGAGTGATCGAGGCTTAAATTTTTGTGAGTATTGAGATTGATTTGCGTTATTTTTATTCACATTTTCCTGACCTTTTACCAATTTATTTCGCCAATTTTGCTAAAATACGTTAAAGTTGTTAACAATAGTGTTGTTGATTTGATTATCAAAGACAAAATAGTTTTTTTGACAATTTTGAGAAAAAAATTTTGGCTAAAATTTTGGCTAAATATTTCAAATTCAGCATTTGTCATCAAAAAGTGCATCAAATAGGCTTCTTTGGTCCACTTAGATTAAGTTTTCCGGATGTAAACACACCAAATTTAAAACTACAAACGGGGCTAGTTCTAGTTCCAATTCCATTTAGAGTGCTCTGGAGCTAAAGTTCTTTTCTACTTTTCTAGTTTTTTTCGATGATTATCAAAAACGTAACATTTGTTTTTCAATTTTCTAATTAACAGGTTAGCAATGTCTATAATATTTGAAACAATTAAGTGTTTTTAATGGACGAACAGAAATAGCAAAGCTAGTGTTGGTCCAATCTCTGAATGTTTCAATCCAAAAATAATTAAGATTGTAATCAGAGGTCTTTATTATGTCTTTATTTAAAATGTCTTTATTATGTTAATTAACGAAAAGAGCAATTCAAATTAAAACTCACTGGTGATGAGTCCAATTGGCCTCCTAAGCAGCTCCAAATTAATAAAATTCTATTTTTACTGAAAAGGTTGTGGTGAATTTGACTCTTAAAATTATTTGATTTTCGAATAAACAATGGTTTTTTGAACATTGCCACTATTTATCTCTTAAGTTGGTCAACTTGCAGCTTAGTGTCTGCAAAGAAAGAGTGCATCTTTTTTCTACTGAATTGAAATTTAACCTTTAATGGGGTTTTAGGCGATAAGGTCGGGTTTTCTGGCTTTGATACTACAAGAATTCACATACTTTTTGATTTTTAGGCATTTGCCAATTTTTCACGCCTTTTTGTCTTTTTGTTAACATTCTCACATTATTGACAATTCACATAACACATTGCTGTTGTTCAGAATAGGGGCAACTGAACATATAAAAATCTTTGTCGGTAGCGATTTTGGTTTTGTCGGCTTCGACACCACCTTCTTGAAGAATTTAATATAGTTTTATACTATTGTTTTACTGTTTTTCTGTCTTTGTGTTTTTTGTCATACAAAGTGTTTGGTTAATGAGAAGTCTCATTATTTTTTTTGTAGGGGATGAGATGTGCCTATATTCTGATTTGAGTAGATAGCTGACTTTTTTAACTTTGCATTTTTGTTCGTTTTATGAGCAGCTGTTACCTGTTTTTGTTAATTACAAGTCACATTTGACAATATTGGCGTGGAGAGCAGGCGCAAGTGCACAAAATGTAAAGAAATTAAAGAATTCGTTATGACATTAGAGGCTTCCACACATGTTCTTCTCAAAGGGCAGTAAACTAATTTTCAATTTTTATCTATTTTTAACTTTCTTTTTGAAAACTTGTGACATATTCTGAATAATTACAGCTCTCAGTCTTTTTTGTTGACATGTTTGAATCTATTTAATATTTTGCATTGGGTGGTTAATAGTTTCAATGACTTTGAAAATAATTCTTTTCAAAAAATACCAAATTTTTTCTTACTAGTACCCTTTTTCTATTTCTGTCAACTTTTCACTTTGTGTCTTTAATGAGAGGTCAAATAACACATTATTGGCATCCAAAGAATGCGCATCCGAACATATTTCGAGGGGCAAAAAATTGATTTACAGCTTCGATAGCGTTTTCTTGCAAATTTCATATGAATTTTTGTTTGTTGTCTCTATTTGTTCTTTTTGTAAAAAACAAAAACAGCATAAACAATTGAATAAAAACAGGTGTTATTGCCCTCCTTTATAGACATTGGTGATAATAAAAGTTTTGATCTTTTCAGTTGACATCTATTGGTTTTAATTGCTTTGAAATTATTTGTTTTTTTTTTTAAAAAAATAAAGGAATTTTTTAACTTTACCGTTTTGTTCATTGTTGTCCAATTGTAACCAAGCCTAATTATGGACTGGTCCAATATCCTTTCCAGCAACGTACAAGTTATTTTGTTTAGTGTCAGTTTTATTTGACGCAATCTTGACTTTGCTATTAAGTTTTTTTTTCAATGGACATAAAGTTTTGGATGTAATTAAAGTTTGTTGTTGTTTGTAAATTCGTCATGCCTTGCTTTCTCAATCATGGCAGATCTTATCAATCTAATGCGGTTTTTGTAACTCCAATAAAGTCTTTGCGTTGGAGGTGTTATTTTTGTTCAAACAACAATTTTTTGAAAAATACTTGAATTTTTGGGGGTTAATATCTGTTCCACATTTGGTAGAAAATTTTGTCAAAAATGTGAATGAGCGGGGTCGGAATTTTATGTGCGAACGCACATTACCGAGCCTCATTGCTCAATTCCACATTTATTAATTTTTTTGGCATGAAGCAATATTTTTTCCTATTTCATGCTCCACATTTTCACAGCAGTTTCCTTAAAATACTAAGCTAGTTGTTCATAAAACTACACCGTTCTGGTAGAAAAAATGAGGAAATTTTTCAAAATTCAATTAATAAACTTCGGATCAAAAAACAGAAAGATGCCGTGGTCTAAACAACTTCTTAAGAGGATTTGATAACCAATTTTCCCATCCCGTAATAAACACCAAAAATTGTGTCGAAATATGTATATTTGTAAAATTTCAGAAAAGTTTTGATTTCAAAAGGATTGATATCATTTTCAAGTTACATTTTGTTGTTTTTCTGGAAAAATGTTCAAAACAAACTTGACCGAAAATTTCCTAACATTTTTCTTGGATTACATACTAAGATTGAAATGATTTTACAGATAAGAACCCATTTTTGATAACTCAGAAGAATTTTGAACTGGAAATTAGACTAATGCAGCTCTTCAGAAGAATATTGGGAGATGGTACAAATTTCAAAAACGCCCACTTCGATTAACGATTAATTTTATGAAAAAAATGATTGTTCAACAATATGCTAATTTAAACAAAAACAATCTACCTGAGATGGCCGATGAGACCTATCCTTAATATCACTACCAGAACAGACGGCGATAAAATTCAAATAATATAAATATTAATGGCGACCAAAACACATTGTCCATTTTTTTATACCAACAAAAAACAAACCAAAACGGAATCAGATAAAACTCAGACGAAAAAAAGATTAATCTTTACTTCATTGCAAAAAATTGTGGGACTTTTCTCAATGCGACTGGGTTAACAATTCGACAAGAAATGAGCAAAAAGAGCAAAGTTTAGTAAAACGTTTCTTTTTTGAATAGAAACGAATGTCAAACTGAATGGAAATATTATGCGTCAATTGAAATCATTGAGAGATTCGTTTATATCTCCGTAGAGAGGGACCGAGACTTTTCATTATTTAGGATATGTCATACGACTACAAAAAGGACGGCAAATACAGGCAAACAGAAAAAATCGAAATTTACAAAAAAAAAATTTTCCAGCCAACTAAATTTTCAGCTGTTCACTAAGAACGTAAACATTTGTTGATTGAGTTTTTTAAAGCGGTCAGAGGTCGCCCATTATTGTGATAGTGTGAGAAGAAGACAAAAACCAACAAAAATGGGTGAATATGCAAGAATCACTACTATTCTTAAAAACTCGTTTTACCAAGAACAAAGACAATTTAAGTAAAGTAAAACCAATCTAAGGAGCAACCTGTAATTCAATAGATAAGGTATGTGATTTGTCTTAAAATTACTAAACTACAAATTAACAGAAAACAAACATTTTCAAAACTTAAAGCCAACAGAATCTTTCGGCTAAAAGAGCAGACAGTTTATTCTGCAAATTCATCGAGAATGAACTGCACCTGTCATTAGTCAGACTAAGTCATAAGACTATAAAATAACGTTGAATACAAGCAAAACTAAAAATTTTTAAAAACACTTACGAAACTACATTGTTGAAGCCAATAAATTTATACAATTCTAACCACGAGAAAATTAAATCTTCAGTTGGGTCTCCCTTGAAAATCATAATTTGTTAAAAAATGGTATTAAAATATCAACAATAAGAACCAAAAAAATAACTAATCCATAAAAAGATTCTTAAACTCAGAAAATTATTCTGAAACAGATTGTCCAAGCGCTAAATACATCAGTGAAAACGTTTAACCAAGAGAAAATTTACCGCTTGCTTCAACAAAACAATTAACGATACCTCTCAATAATGAGCTATAAATAAAAAAAAAGTTGAGAAATTGAAAAATATGAAAAGACGAAAACCAGAACAAAAGTGATAAGTTGAAGAATACTTTTATTTTTTTTTGAAAAAAAATCTATTTGAAAGTCAACAAAAAAATCTTAGCTATATGCCGATATCAGTATTCAAGTTTTTTACTGTTAGCCATTAAGACATTTCCGTACCCAGTATTTGGCATCCGACAAGAAAAACTAAGAACAAATACACGGCAAAATAAAAAAAAGTACGAAAGCCTAAAAGAGAACGGTGTCCCAGCCCTTTCACCCAAGAGTTATGAAAACAATAAATATGTTGAATTTGATTTTTTTTCTTTTCTCAATTGGGTTGTTAAATAACGTGATAATTTACCAAAGAACAAAAGAAAACAGGCGATTAAGCATGAAAATCACAAAAATTGAAATAAAGTAAATTAGGAGTACCAACACCAACCAGCATTTTTAAAAGAAATCCGCAAGAAGGATTATTTTATATTCTATTTGAAAGGAGTTTTTGACCTGTATTTACTGAGAATCAGCCACAACATGACAGAAATAATATAAAATTTGACAAATTCAAAATATCACTGAAATTTTCTTAAAACAAATATATTCAATGTCATAAAAGACAGCATCCAGATAACAACCGAATCCATTGTACAAGTTCTCTGACACCTCCTGAAGAAGCCATTTTGATCTTTGATTTTTCAGACATAGTAGCAAGAAGAATAACAGTTGGAGGCAAAGCACAAGAGGTGAGTTACAGATTAGTAAAACTCTTCTTCAAAGGCAAAAAACCGTTAGATTTTTGAAAGCACATTCTATCTAGTTTCGGCGTAATTTTTGCGTAAATTGGAGCTGTCAATAATGAAACTTTGAATTGAAAAATTTATCTGTAATTAACAAAAAAACAAAAAAGCATAACTTTCTGAAAAAAGCTTAACAAACAAAATTTAAAATTTTCTGAGTGTAAGAATTCATTAGGATATCAAACATTTCCCTGAATTCCGGGACGCCCAATAGACTATCCAAGTGTTCCAAGTTTTTTCGAATTAGACCAATTTTTTATTTGAGGTTTTTCAGAAATCAAAAAACAATGAAGAATTTTGTTTAATTATCAAGCTAACTTATCAAGAAAAACAGCAAAACTTTAAATCCAGAAGATTTTTATGTGGCGCAAAATCCATAGCTCTCTTTTGTAGTAGATGGATTTTGTGTCAGCTTTTTCTAGGTCTTTACTTCGACACTTTCTCTACTTTCTCAATCCTAAACAAATTAGACCAAAAAGCCTATTTTGTGCAATTTTTGACAAAAAAAGCCTGAAGTTTGAAAATTTTATCAAAACTTAAAGCCCAAAAACTTCCATCAAACTATTCAATAACGCTTTTTGATGTCCAACGGAGACAATAACGGTGTCTTCCGTTAAAATGTTTAGCTTATTTTAAATTATATTTGCAAAACTGAGACAAATTCTTGCAAAAATTCCTGAAAATTTGAAAAACCTGTCATATATTCACAATTTTTAAACCTAAGTGATTCCCTGTAAGAAACAAAACTCGAAAATGTTTTTTCTGTTCCATAATCTAGGTTGTACGTGCTTTTTAATGATACCACTCACAACTCTCTACGATGAATATATCGATCGGCCAAAATAACAAAAAAACCCATTTGAGAATATAGTTCCCTCCGCACTAAAAGTGCTGAATTTTAAAAAACATAGCCAAAATTTTTGTCAAAGAAATTGATAAGATGGTTCACAAATATTCCTTTATCTTAAAAACTCAAACCAATTAATTTTAACAGCATTATTTTTTAACAATTTTTACTCATTTTTAGCAAAATTGACGACAAAAATGTGAACAGAAACAACGGAATTTAGTGAAATTTTCACGAAAATTTAAGCCTCGATAAATCCTCTTAAAAACAAAATTTGAAAAAAAATCTTTTTCATTCTGAATTCTATGCTGGACGAGCTTTTCAATGATACCACTAAACTCTCAACGATGAATGTATCGATCGGCCAGAATTGACTGAACAAAAAGCCCCATTTGAGTATATAGTTCTTCCCTCCCCACTAAAGTGGGAAGTGGGGGTCGGAACAATAATATTCATAGTGAACTCTTAATTCATCATTTTTGCAGTTTTTAATCTTAGCTAAAACATTTCTAGGGCAGGTCCTGTCATAACAAAACCTCAAATAACTAAAAGGCTTTTCAAATTTTCCAGTGACACGCTTCAATGACGCAATATTGCTGCTATAGCAAGAAAGTTAATCAATTTTTTCTGATCATTTTTATGTTAGATGGTATCGGATATCGTTTCATAGCATCTTTGTTGTTTTTTTAAACCAATTTCGCATCAAGTCAGGCTTCACGCTGGAAGCAGAACAAACTCATGGATTATTTGATTTTTTTTAAAATCTTTGTTTATGGGTGCTGTCAAACTACCCATAAACTAAAGATAATATCCGCATATCACCAGAACTGAACAAAATTGAAAGCGCTGATTTACGCTATGTACCCTGAAGTCGTTTTTTTCTCATATTTCAGTAATGTAAGCACTAATTATTGCACCTTTTTTATTAATTTATCACAATTTCTATGATTTCTGTAAAATCGCATGCATAGAAATAGGTGATGCCACGTATTTAAAATTTAATTTATAAATAACTGTACGAATAACATTAAATGCGCGTAAAAGATGTTTTTGTAGAAGAGGAGTTCTTAGGGGAATGAGCAAAAAATATTGCCCGCATCTGAGCATCTTTATCAAAATTTTACGGCAAGAAATTATTTACTTTTATAAGTTTTACAATTGGAACTTACAATGTACAGTATATAAGTAGTCAACAAGTAAATTTCAATACTAACTTCTAAAACAGTTCTGGATCACTCTATTCTAAGTATGATCCTTCAAAAGTATGCCCATCGAAGAAACCTAGCAAATTTTTAGAGAGCCCAGCCTAAAATCAGAAAAAAGTATTTCTACATTAACAAACAGTTTCTCGACTTCTATATATGACAAATATCAATTATAATTCATCTACCAGATGATAAGAAGAGGCGATTTTGAAGTGAAGTGATAAGTACATTTGTTTTGCATTTTTTCAGCATTCTCCCAGAAAATTTGAAATTAAATGAACAATCTTTTTTATGAGGACTAGTAAACAATCGAGTTGGGTCTAAAAAACAAGATCAGAAAAAATGTGTTAGGTAGACAAATCTCGCATCAATTCAAAAATTGGTTTGCCTAAAACAAAGCCCAATTAAAAACACCAAGTGGTCATCTCATAATAAAAACTCCTTGATTGTTCTATAAAACAGTTGACGAACAAAAACCTCTCAGAAAAGTTTTTTTTGAAAAAATAAACTTTTGTGGAATTTTTTAAAATGCGGAGAATATGTCATTCTGAATTCCTTGAAAAACTATTTCATAGAGCGAAATATAATTTTTTGGCACGCAATTGTGGAAGAAAATGCCAAAACAAATCCATGGGGACGCAATACATAAATATGCGGTCATTTGTAGGAGAATCAGGTCAGGCGAGTGTTGACTAGTCGATTTTTTTTGGTATCGTCAGATGTTGTCTGATATTGTTGTTGTTCTCGTTTGAAAAATTGAATTTAGAAAGTGCTAAATTATATTAATTTTTGAAGTCAAAACAACAATTAAAAGCCAGAATTTTTCAAAGTTTTTGTATTTCATAATGTAATTTCGTATCAAGAGTATTTCAAAGCGATATGAGTGTTAATCTGTTTACCAAAAACTATGGTGGAATTTTGTTAATTCTTTGTTTTTGACACCTGCGGTTGAAATAAGGAATAAAGAGCGCCTTTAGATTGATTTGAAGTAGGAACTGCATTCTCTGTTTGATTCTCTGTCTTTCAGAGTTTTTCGAAAAATTTGATTTATTGAACTTGATTTTCTGAAGTAATCTGATTATTTCATTTATATTATAATTTGAGCGTGGGTTTCCACCATCTGACAAGAAAAGAGTGAGGAAAAGAAACCACTCCCGTAAAGTTCAAAAAATTGCCACTAAAACGCTCTGGTTTATCACATTTTTTTGGTCCCTAGCCAGTCAATTATTCTCAAAATTATATTTTCGACTACACCTAATGGCTTACTTATGAGTATTCAAATCCCAAATATGACTATAACCAAACTTTATTATATTGTGAAGTGCTTGCTGTGAAATGTGTCTCTTTGGTCGGCAAAAACTGTGGGAAGAGTTGAGAAATTTCATAAAAAAACTTCTCAATGCCATAAAGTAAAAAGTGCAAGAAAAAAATGTTAGAGATCAAAGCATTTTTACCCGAAATTTGCTCAGTTTTAATTAGAAGACAAGCGAAAAAATGATTTAGACAGCTAACACACATAATGGTACCAAAACGCTACTCACACCTGATTACAAAAACCTACGACCATTTAAAAATTATGATAAACGTCAATTAAAACAACGTTTTTAATTCAAATTTGTTCTCTAATAGCGCTTCACTACAACTTCAGCATTTTTGACGTCCAGCAAACGCTTCGTATAATTTGCATGCAGGCTAACAACATCTGCGGCCATTTAGCTCCAATTTTTTAAAAGTTCTAAATATTCCTAAGAAAGTGTTTTTTTTGTAAGGAATAAGCTTCAAAGTCAATGAATTCTCAGTTGGATCCACATTTGAACTACATACCACCCATTCCAGTACCTTTCCTGCCTTTTCTAAGGCCGACACTCTTCCATTTATGCACAGGAGTTTTATCTTGGTCAAAAATAAGGTCCTTAGATTTATATTTTTCTGTGTAATTATATAAGATTCCCAAATAACTGACAGCGTTTAGCTTTTTTGAACTCCTAACAAGCTTTTTTCGTCCATCTGATTGTATTGCACCCCAAAACATAAGTGATCACTTATCCGAACTGACTTGAGAACCGCAGTCTAGTTCCATCAGTAAAAATAACACACTGTTAGAAAATAAAGGCTTTTGGAGCATATTGATACACCATTTTGAGCGCAAACACTTGCTTTTTTCTTCATACCAACATTTTCGAAGCATTTCTTACAAATGCGCCAACATTTTTGACGTTTTGTTGAACTGTAACTCTGGAAAATGTATCGTGGTCAGTGAAAGCGTTTTGAGTAACTCAGATACGCTCCAGCGAGATTTTGAAATCTCTTAAACAATCGTTAACTAACTTTTTTGCAGGGAACTTTTGGCAAATTTGGGTGTCTTCTTTTCGATTCTACGGCCGCGGATAACGAGTTTTTCGGGTAACGTTTGTATGCATAGTGTACTGGATATTTATTTGAGTTGTTTTTGTATTTTCGTAAAAAAAATCCGACATCTTGCAGCGATACAACTTGGCGAACAGTGAAAGAGCACGGCGGCATAACCACCTTTTCTCTTTGAGCGGAGAAAAAGAGAATGAAAGTTTTTTTAATCTTATAATTTTCACACCTTTTTTCACGCCATGCTTACGAAGCAATGATCATGGTTAAAAGGAGAAATGTTGCTGTAGGTAGTTTTTTGGTACTATAGTGTTTCATGTTCATCTACGTTTTTGAAGCTCATGATTCTGTTGAAGAAGAATCTTACCTTTATACTCGCATACGATATCACAGTCGTCCTGTGTGAATATTTGATGATGAAAGAGCTTAATCGCAAAGCAAGCTCAAGTTAAGAAGAATAATGATAGAAAAATTGTTGACATCAAAAGACAATTTTAATATTGTTTTTATTGCTCTCTTCACAATACATATTGCAATACAAACATTGCGCCGATATTTGAATAACAAAACAAAATGTTATTGGTCGAATAATTATTGTACAGAATTTTGTTTGTTTATAGTTCAAGCTTGAAGGAAGTAAGCACGCGGGGAAAGTTTGTTTTGGCATTGCGAACCGAAAAATTTATCTGTGAACACATGTAAAGAAGCTACGGCTTAGTACGTCACACCGAGAGAGTATCCGGTTGTTAGAGAAAAAAGAGAACAAAGGATGATGAATTTTTATTCTGTCAAACACAATATGTTCATCTTATGAAACAAGAACTGCTTTATAACTACGCGTGAAAAGTCATTCATCCATGCACAAAAATGCATTCACATGTTTCAATGTCATTCATTATATGTACAATGAAATGTGAAAAGTGAAAAATGTTTTCCATAAATTATGTATGAAAAGTTGCCAAAGTCCAATCACTCGGAACTTTTCTTGGTGACATGCGTCTCTACGACTCGAAGAGGCGGTATGGTTTTGTAGGTTTTTTACAAGTGTGCGAGCAAAGAAACCGGAAGTTCAGGGAGTGAAAAAAGTTTGAAAAAGTTATTTCAGTAACCAAATTTGAAAAACGAAGAAAAGAGAGAGTGGTTATTTTGTTCATACCTTCGTTTGAAAGACAGCGAGAAACGTAGGCGTGAAAATATTTTCGCTAAGCGAAAGAGTTTTTTGTTCACGTGTTTCTTTTTGAAACTGTTTCTTAGGTTTTAGGTGTTTTATATTGTCTGACAGGTTGTTGTAAACGAAAAAAAATAGTATTCAGCCAGCTTTGATAACTTTTTGAAGTTTTTTGTAAATAACTAGAATTTAACGCTAATTTGTATGTTTTTCAACAATTTTGTTGATATTTAGTCTACATTTCTGATTTTTGGCCCATTGCGTAGTTTGATTGAATTTATTGTTAAATTATTTAAAACCTCATACCTGTAGGCTCCATTTGCTACGAAGGACAGAAGTTTCTTTTGCTACAAAGCTATCTCTATCTATGAAGATTGACGAAAAATTGAGAAATTTTTCAGTTTTTTTCATTTTTTCCTCATTTTTTTCTCCTTTTATTCAAAATGGAGATGTCTATGAGCTCATTATGGCGTGCTTGATATTTTGTGGTTATATTATCAGTCTGCTTTGCATGAAACAGCGTTTTTGGTTTTTATGTGTACTTGAAATATACGAAAAAAAATTAAATTTCCCAAACTTTTCGTCTTAAATCTTTCGCCGAACTTTTTTGTTGCTTGAGCTGAGAATGGTGTTTTCTCTGCATTGATGAATTCTGAAAAACGATTTTTTGCTATTTGAAAAGTCAGTTCTTTCGGGGGATACGACTTCGAGCTGTTTTCGGAATTCTTCCAGCTATGTTTTGATAAATGAGCAGGCAAAGAAACGGAAGTTCACTTCAGGGATTGAATAAAGTTTGAAAACTGTTTAGCTGAACCAATTCGAAGAAATAAGGAAAAAGAGAATGATTATATTTTGGTTACACTTTTTTGAAATAAAGCGGGAGATGTTGATAAGTAAATATTGATTTTCTCTAACTTTTGTAGTATTAATTGTACGTTTCGGACTCTTCTGAATTTTAGTCTTATATGACAAATTCAGATTCAATTTTGAGGTAATCCTGCCGTTTTTCCATTTAGACTCTTTCTATAGCTCTTTTTTCTATTTCTTTATTATGAAGTTTTATGTGGAGTTTACCGTTTTTGGGGTTTCGGAGACCAGATGATTTTGAATTGTCTTGTTATGATATAACAGTTCGTTGAATTACTGAAAACTGTATCTATATATTGTAAATTTGAAACATTTTAGGCATTCGTTAGATTTTTCTACTTGACAGCATAGTTTTTTGGTAAAAAAATCTGCTTGATTGCAATTTTTACATTAATGGTTCACTATAATGTTCGGTATGCATATTTTTTTGGAATTAATGAAAAAAATTTTTGCATTTTTACATTTCCTTCTCTTAATTGTAATTAGTTTTTCTGTTGTGTGAGTATTTTTGATGTCTCTCTATAGGAAATGGATTTAAGATCGGGCAATCCAAAGAACCTTGTTTTTTCTATCATCTTGGCCTTTTGTGTCATTTGTTGAAAGAAGTTATTTTTCATCGCACTCTCTGTCGCACAAAAGGTGTAGGAGTTGCTATATGTGCACTTTTTTCAATGAAATTTTTTTATGCTTGCCTTACTCTTTTTTGTCGTTTTCTTTGTCTAACATTGAATTTTTTGAAATTTCGAACAATTTATTTAGACTTTTAGTTGATATATTTTATCAGTGTTTAGTTGGTTTGGGTAAAAATCGAATTATGTTTCCAGTGGGTTCACCAATTCGAACTTCGTTCAATATCCTTCGTCCCGGTTTTTTCAAGTTGAGGGAAAGTAGTAGGTGTTAAAAAGGTCTACTGAGATAGCTAATGCTTTTTCATCACGGTTGCCCTTTCCGAAGCGGTCCTTCACATGTGCTTCTAAAAATTTCCATTGCGATGTTTTGTTTTTTTTGACATTTTCTGTCTTTTCCAAAGTTTTTGAAATTAAAACGACATTCTTAGGGCCTCGACCCGCTAATAATTATTCTGAACATTTTGGTTTTTTGAATTTTGTTTTTAGCCGTCTTAGAACATGCCCCACTCTCGTATTCTCGTAACTTTTGGCTTCAAATATTCTCGCAATTTTTGGCTTCACCAAATCGTTCTGTAATTTCCATTAGTTATTGAGTCTAGAATTCCTTTCTGTTCATCCAGATGCACAAATTAGTTTTCTTGATTTTTTGTTGACAAAAAATTGTGTCTTTAGTGTTTTTTTGTCATTTTCTTTGTTTCTTTTTTGAGAATTGACAGGGACAACGCCATGTAATAAATGCTAAAGGAAGAGAGACAGTCGAATTTCGCTTTTCTTTTTCATCTTTTCTCTTTTTTAATTTTTGCTTTGTTTTTTTTTATTCGCTTTTTGTTTCTTTATTGGAACTTATTTCCTGTTTGTTTATGAAAAAGATGATTCATATCTCTTTGTATTTTTGAAATATAGAGTACCAGATATTTCTTCTATTTTTGGAGTTACGGTTGTTAAAACCATTTTTGATTGCTAATAAAATGATATTTTTTAACTGTCAATCAAGACAGCAAAAAACCAAAAAATGTTTCACAAATACAGATAATATAAAACTGATATAGAGAATGGTCTTTTTACCAGTCAGATAAGCAGGAGAAAGTTGAAAGTATCTCAAAAACGGATAAATACTGAAGAAACCTTTTCTAAATTTTTACGTGTTAGGAATCAATTTGAACTAACACAAAATTTTTTGAACTTAAAAAATTTTATCAACCGAAAATTTTTTTATTCTTCAAAAGTCTTCAAAATTCAGCAAAAGGTCTCATCACGCTCTGGTCTTTTTTGACTCATTCATTTTTCAATATTTTATCCATTGAACTCATCAAAAAACTAAGAGAGCACAAAGAAAATTCAGAAATTACTTGAAATTATTGAATGGTGTTAATAAAAACCATGTGCTATAATATGGAACCATGATATAGACTTAAAAAACGTCACAAAATTATCGGGAAGTCAATCTGTTACCGTGATTAGGTAACAAAAAATTAAGAACAACAATTAGAGCACAACAAAATTACTTATTATGGTTGAAAGCAATTGGTATCAAATAGTGACAAAGCGTTGATTAAAGAATGAACGAAGTATGGAATAAGTTCAATTTGTTCTTCATTATACGGCCAATAAGTTTGTTGTCATTGGGATTAAGCGGGGAAAACAATGAAAAGAAATTAACTGACAAAAAACAAAAATCTCAAAAAATTAAAAATCGTTAGCTTTAGGTATGAAATGAAAAACAAATGAACAGGGTCAATTGAGACCACTAAAAAGAATAGATTATACTTATTACAGAGCCAATTAAGTCTTCATTTAATGAGACTAGTGAGTGGACAGCAAACAGAATTTTAGAAAAGGCCAAAACTGAAAAGTCCAAGACCAAAACATACCCAAACACAATTATCGTTATTTAATTTGAATTCAAAACGAAAATTTTCATTCTTCAAAAACACTTTCCTTTACGCTCTCTCCGCATCTTAGCATGATTAAAGCCACCAGTCCAATTTTACCTTGACAACTCCAATTCGACTCAAAATTTTTTTGAAATTATCTTAAGAAAAGACAGGGTATGAGACAAAATTTTTTGAATTTAAAAAATTTTATCAACAGAAAACAGCTCCACCATCGAGGACAGATCTCAAAACCAAGGACGCTAATCTGAACGTCATGGTGGTTTCGTGGAGCTAGACAAGCTGAGTAGTGTGCAAGAAAAGAGCTGAAGAAAAGAAATGGGCTAATTGTATGGGAGGAAAAACAATTCGTAGAAAAGAGGAAAAATTTGAACTCAAAACTCGCAGGTTGTTTATGACAGAGATTGCGAAAATGATCTTGCAGAATTTTTTGCAGGATCATTTACAGATGCAGCAAAATATTTCTTTGGGGCTTCATTAGGAAAAAGTTAAATGAATAAGGAAGCTATAGCATCTGCGAGAATCTGGCAGCTACATATTTCTAAGCAAGAGCAGAGAAATCAATTAGGAAAACCAATTATTTCAATTAAAAGTTGTTTTTATTGAGTTTGTGAAGCTACGAATAACCTCAATCAATTTTTTTTACGCAAGAGACCCAAATGATAAATTTTAGACCATTTCTGGAAAGAATTTAACCACAAGTTGTTTAAACAAATCATTCTGGTTGAAAAATTGTTAGCAGAGCTGTTGT
Organism: Convolutriloba macropyga; assembly: GCF_964194025.1. Classification (NCBI taxonomy): domain Eukaryota; kingdom Metazoa; phylum Xenacoelomorpha; order Acoela; family Convolutidae; genus Convolutriloba; species Convolutriloba macropyga. Next base: position 71,618,212 of record NC_134468.1, on the reverse strand, counting down.
CAATATTTACTTTTGGGCTACATTTTTTTTTTACCGAATTTTGATTTTGAAATGAAAATTTTATATAGTGCGCTTTTAACTAATCTGAAACAATGCGTCAGTGAAACGGTGCTTTCGGCATTAATGCATCATTATTTTAAAATTTTGACACAGAGAAACATGCCAAAGTCCAATATCTTCCAATATCCAATATTTTCAAAACATTCAACATTTCGGATACTTCTTCTTAGTCAACAATGAAAATAAGAAACTAGAAATCTTCATATAAAGTTTAATTATTTGTTATGCGAAAAATTTGACCCAACAAATAACTATAGAAAAATCTATTTGACAAATAATTTATATCCCAAAACTGAAGAGACGGAATTACGAACTCCATTACCTGCGCCAGATTTTCCTATAGTCATTAATTTTCTAATTCAAAAAGGCATATGGTTTTCAAAACTTTTCATTACAGCGCAGTTTATTAATTCATTGTTCCGACCCCTCTTGAGGGGGCAGGAACTATATACTCAAATGGTTTTTTGTTCAGACAATTTTGACCGGTCGATATATTAATCGTAGAGAGTTGTGAGTGGTATCATTAAAAAGCCCGTCCACCATAGAATATGAAACCAAAAGGTTTTTTCGAATTTTGTTTTCTAACGCGAGTTATCGTGGTTTAAAATTTTATGAAAATTAGACCGAATTGTGAATATTAGACCGATTTTTTTTAACCTTTTCCGGAATTTTTGGTAAAATATGTAAAACTTTTTTAAAATAATACTGTTGATTTTACATGAGAGTCATAAAAGTTTTGTTGACTATTTTGATTCAATTTCTTTGGCTAAAATTTAGGCTAAAAATTTCAAAATTCAGCATTTTTCATCAAAAATATCCCGAAGTAACTTATTTTAGTCCACTTTGATTAAATTTCCTGGAAGTACACACCCAAAAACATCTAACACAATCCTTCTTAATTCGAAAAAGAGCCAGTTCGACTTCCATTTTCAGTGAAAGTAGTCTGGTATTAAAATTTTGCCGTTTTTTGCTAACTTTACTCTATGATTATCAAAATTGTTGCAACTATTTTTGATCTTTTAACTGACAAATTACCAATATATATTTCATTCGAAACAATTGAGTGTTCTAATGGACAAACAGCAATAATAAAGTTGAATTTGGTCAACACTTGGACTGTCAAAATCGAAAAACAATTCGGAATGAAATCAGTGTAGTTAATTACAAGTCCCATGTGACATCAGTGTATTCAAGGAAAGGTGTAAGTGTACAAAATTTAATGTTTTGAAAGAATTAGTAAGGAATTTACTGGCTACAACACGGTTTTTTTTGCAAAAAGAATAAAGTAATTTTCTATTTTGTCTTTATTTGTTGTTCTTTTCGTAGACGAAAGACAAATTCGTATCGTAAAAATTACAGATCTCAAGTTCTTCTTTTGTAAGAATAGACGAACCTAATTAATCAATTCATTTTTTCGCTACTGGCTTTTATGACTTTGAAAATAGTTCTTTTAAAAAAGTACAAAAGTTTTACTTTCTTATTGCCACTTTTTTCTCTGTTTTTGTTTACCGGATACCTTTTTACCAAAATGAGAGATTGCATACTGCACTTTTGGGATTCGGGAAAGGCTCAATTGATCATATTTTGAGGCGCCAAATATGGGCTTGCAGCTTCCGAAGCGTTTTTTGCTATCAATTTTTAATTGAATTTTTTTTGTTGTCTCTATTTGTTGTTCTTTTTGTAAATGCATACAAAATTGAATAATGAGAGTCTAATTAATCTCTTACAGAATTTTATGTGATCATTAGCTTGTTGGATGTTTTCAATTGCGATTTAATGACTTTCATGACTTTTAATAATTGTCTTCGAAAATAACAAAGTCTTACTGAATTTTGCCTCTTTTTTTCTCTTTTTGTCAACCTGTTACCTATTCTCATTAATGAAAGGCCACATACAAAATCCAGAGTATTGGTGTTCGAAGGCTCACTTGAACATTTTTTGAGGTGCAAATTTTGGCTTTGCGTCTTCGGAAGCGTTTTATCGTACGTTTTACTTGAATTTTTGTTTATTGTCTTGATTTGTTATTCATTTTGTAACTAATAAAAAAAATGAATAATTACACGTCTTAACGCATTCCTATAAAGGCTTATAAGATCATAATCATAACGTTTTCAATTGCTATCTAATGGTTTTCATTACTCTGAATTTAATTGTTTTCAAAAATGTAAGCCAATTTTTCTAATTTTTTTGTTTGTTTTTTTTCAATTGTTACCAAGCCTTATTATGGAGTAGTCCCATATCTTTTCTAGTGAACTACAGGTTAATTTGTTTATTTTCTGTTTTTCTGACGTTTTTTTGACCTTTTAATTAATTTTTTTTAAAAAAAGCGGACGTAAGTATTGGATGTAATGAATGTTTGTTGTTTTTTTTTATCTTGTTCGTCTTGTCTTGCCTTCCTAATAATGGCTGATCTCGTCAATCTAATGCAACCTTTTTACTCCACTGAGTCATTTGCTTTGGAGGTGATCTCTTTGTTCATACATTGTTTTTGAAAATTACTGAAATACAGTCGGTTGTTTATTTGGTATTCATTTATGCCAAAAACTTGGAAGAGCGGGGTCGCAAATTTATGTGCAAACGCACATTACCGAGCCTCGTCGTTTTGATTCCGTACAAAATCAACACAATCAAAAAATTAATAAATTTTGGTTTGTCTTCCTGGGAGGAAGAACTATTTAGTCAAAATTGTTTTTCATTGCGTTTCTTATTGCGGACATTCCTTGTTAGTATTCCAACCTACAACCCCAAGATTATTAGCCACCTTAGTTTTCCTGTACTCCTTTGACATTTGGATCTAAGTAATACTGACAATACCGACAAAAATCGACGATAATCGGCCTTTTTTACATCAAATACCGGCAATACCGACAAAAACAACAATGATCTACCTTTCCTACACAGAAAACCGACGAAATCGACAAAAATTGACAAAAACGACGCTTCGTGCGTCGACTTTGTCGCATTATCTCAGCACGGTTACGGATTCAAGTAAAAAGGATTACTAAAAAGATTTTTTGTTGAATGGCTAATTTTCGGCAATGCTGATTTCATTGTGTTGGTCTTGGAATTAATTTGAAAATATCCACAAATCAAGTAAAGATAGGGTGACGCTTTCTTCTGTTTGTTTCTGTGTGGCTCGTTGTTAACGCAATTTGTTTGTTTCCGTATAAATTGAAGCAAACTATCAAAAGGAGAGAATAACTCTTTCACAGTCCAAATTTGCTTTGAAGTCAGAAGCATCCATCACTGTTATCCACGATGCTTTTAGTTGAACATTGGTAACATTTCGTGGTATTTTCTCACTTACCACGCCCGGTGCCATTGTTGTCCACATTAGCTTCTCGTCAATCGCTTACGTAATTTGCATAATGTTAAAAACGTGTCAATTTGCCAGAGATGAAACAGGGCTTCAAAGATAATTAGATGTATAAAAGTCCCTCGCAATACTAGTTGCGTATAGGAATGCAGTTTTCAGTTTTGCAAAAAAAATAGATTATAGAGCTCGAGGAAATAAGTCTCTGAAATGGACTCAAATTATAGTCCAAACTTTTGAAAAATTTTGAACCATTTCATGAAAGAGTTTAACCAAAAGTTGTCTAAACAAATCATTTTGGTTGAAAAATTGTTAGCAGAGCTGTTGTCAACATTTACTTTTGGGCTACATTTTTTTACAGAATTTTAATTTTGAAATGAAAATTTTATATAGTGCGCTTTTACTAATCTGAAATAATGCGTCAGTGAAACGTTGCTTTCGGCATTAATACATCATTATTTTAAAATTTTGACACAGAGAAACATGCCAAAGTCCAATATCTTCCAATATCCAATATTTTCAAAACATTCAACATTTCGGATACTTCTTTTTAGTCAACAAAGAAATAAGAACCTAGAAATCTTCATATAATGTTAAATTAATTGTTATGCGAAAAATTTGACCCAACAAATAACTATAGAAAAATCTATTTGACAAATAATTTATATCCGAAAACTGAAGAGACGGAAGTACGAATCCAATTACCTGCGCCAGATTTTTCTATAGTCATTAATTTTCTAATTCAAGAATGCATATGGTTTTCAAAATTTTTCATTGCAGCGCAGTTTATTAATTCATTGTTCCGACCCCTCTTGAGAGGGCAGGAACTATATACTCAAATGGTTTTTTTGTTCAGACAGTTTTGACCGGTCGATATATTAATCGTAGAGAGTAGTGAGTGGTACAATTAAAAAGCCCGTCCAGCATAGAATCTGAAACAAAAAGGTTTTTTCGAATTTTATTTTCTAACGCGAGTTATCGTGGTTTGAAATTTTATGATTATTAGACCAAATTGTGAATATTAGACCAATTTTTCGTCACATTTTCCGGAATTTTTGCCTAAAATTTTGTCAATTTTGGTAAAATATGTAAAACTTTTTTAAAAAAAATACTGTTGATTTTACTTAAGAGTCAGAAAAGTTTTGTTGATTATTTAGCTTCAATTTCTTTGGCTAAAATTTAGGCTAAAAATTTCAGAATTCAGCATTTTTCAACAAAAATAACCCGCAGTAACCTATTTTAGTCAACTTTGATTAAATTTGCTGGAAGTACACAACCAAAAACATCTAACACAATCCTTCTTAATTCGCAAAAGAGCCAGTGAAAGTAGTCTGGTATTAAAATTTTGCCATTTCTGCTAACTTTACTCTATGATTATCAAAAATGTTGCAACTATTTTTGATCTTTTAACTGACAAATTACCAATATATATTTCATTCGAAACAATTGAGTGTTCCTAATGGACAAACCGCAATAGTAAAGTTGAATTTGGTCAACTCTTGGACTGTCAAAATCGAAAAACAATTTGGAATAAAATCAGTCGGTCTTTTGAAAAAACATATTTTGATGTTATATAAAGAACGGAACAATAACAAAGCAAAACTCATTGTTGATATGTTTAATTGGCTTCCGAAGCAGTTCCAATTTTTTGTATCTTTATTTGAAAGTTCTTTATTGGAAAGTTATGTGGTGGCGACTTTTATTATTGTTTTGACTTTTAAAGCCCTTGTTTTGACTTTTAAAACTGTTTATTTTTTGAATAAACAATGCCTTTTTGAAATTTGACACAAGTTTTCTTCTAATTTGTTCAACTTCTTTCTTAGTATGAGCAAAGAAAGTGTGTTTCCTCTTCATCTTCTGTCCACTCAATTTGAATTCAAGCTACTTTGCGGTATTATGCGTGAAGTTATTGTTTTTTGTCTTGATTTGATACAACTAGTTTTGGAAATTTTTGAGGCACAATTGAACATAGAAAAGTCTTTGAAGGCATAGAGTATGGTTTTGACGGCTTCGACACCCCTTTCTCGAAGAATTTTTTGACATTTTACATTTGTCTCCACCTGTCGTTTTAAATTTGTCATCTTAGTTGTATGAAAATCTTTGGATAATTACAGGTTTAATTGTTTTTCTATGGAGGTAAAAATGAGCAAATGTTCTGATTTCGGTAGATAGCTGATGGCTTCATGTCTTTAAAAACAATTGTAAAAATTTTTAATTTCGCATTTAAAATCTTCTCTTTTGTTTGCGTTACTTAGTGTAGTTAATTACAAGTCCCATGTGACATCAGTGTTTTCAAGGAAACGTCAAGTGTACAAAATTTAATGTTTTGGAAGAAATCGTAAGAAATTTACTGGCTACAACACGGGTTTTCCGCAAAAAAGGGTAAAGTAATTTTTTATTTTGTCTATATTTGTTGTTCTTTTCGTAGACGTAAGAAAATTTCGTATGGTAATATTTACAGATCTCAGGTTCTTCTTTTTTAAGAATAGACGAACCTAATTAATGAATTCAGTTTTTGGCTACTGGCTTTTATGACTTTGATAATAATTCTTTTCGAAAAGTACAAATGTTTACTTTTTATTGCCTCTTTTTTCTCTGTTTTTGTCTACCGGATACCTTTTATCAAAATGAGAGGTTGCATAACTGCATTTTTGGGATTCGGGAAAGGCTCAATTGATCATTTTTTGAGGGGCCAAATATGGGTTTACAGCTTCCGAAGCGTTTTCTATTAATTTTTAATTGAATTTTTGTTTGTTGTTTCCATTTGTTGTTCTTTTTGTAAATGCATACAAAATTGAATAATGACAGTCTAATTAATCTCTTACAGAATTTTATGTGATCATTAGCTTGTTGGATGTTTTCAATTGCGATTTAATGACTTTCATGACTTTTAATAATTGTCTTCGAAAATAACAAAGTCTTACTGAATTTTGCCTCTTTTTTTCTCTTTTTTATCTACTTGTTACCTATTCTCATTAATGAAAGGCCACATACCACATCCACAGTATTGGTGTTCGAAGGCTCACTTGAACTTTTTTTGAGGTGCAAAATTTGGCTTTGCGTCTTCAGAAGCGTTTTCTCGTAAGTTTTACTTGAATTTTTGTTTATTGTCTTGATTTGTTATTCATTTTGATACTAATTAAAAAAGAAGAATAATTACACGTCTTAACGCATTCCTATAAAGTTTTATAAGATCATAATCATAATGGACGTTTTCAATTGCTATCTAATGGTTTTCATTACTCTGAAATTAATTGTTTTCAAAAATTTAAGCCAATTTTTTCTAATTTTTTTTGTTCGTTTTTGTCTAATTGTTACCAAGCCTCATTATGGAGTAGTCCCATATCTTTGCTTTTGAACTACAGGTTAATTTGTTCATTTTCAGTTTTTCTGACGTATTTTTGACCCCTTATTTTTTTTTTAAAAAAAAGACGTAAGTTTTTGATGTAATTAATGTTTGTTGTTTTTTATCTTGTTGTTCGTCTTGTCTTGCCTTCCTAATAATGGCTGATCTCGTCAATCTAATGCAACCTTTTTATTCCACTGAGTCATTTGCTTTGGAGGTGATCTTTTTGTTCATACATTGTTTTTGAAAATTACTGAAATACTGTCGGTTGTTCATTTGGTAGACATTTATGCCGAAAACTTGGAAGAGCGGGGACGCAAATTTTAGTGCAAACGCACATTACCGAGCCCCATTGTTCTGATTCAATACAAAATCAACACGATCAAAAAATTAATATATTTTGTTTGTATTCCTGGGAGGAAGAACTATTTAGTCAAAATTGTTTCTCAATGCGTTTCTTATTGCGGACATTCCTTGTCATCATTCCAACCTACAACCCCAAGATTACTAGCCACCTTGCTCCTCTGTACCACCTCTCGCTTAGTTTTCCTGTACTCATTTGACATTTGGATCTAAGTAATACTGACAAAAATCGACGATAATCGACCTTTCTTACATCAAATAACGGCAATACTGACAAAAACAACAATGATCTACATTTCCTACACAGAAAACCGACGAAATCGACAAAAATCGACAAAAACGACGCTTCGACAAATCAAGTAAAGATAGGGTGAAGCTTTCTTCTGTTTGTTTCTATGCGGTGTTCCGCCTTCAGTTAATTTTGAATGTGTAGTGTTGGTGGTGCTGCGGCCGGACGTCAGAGAAGCAAACTAATCAGCTTGCTTCACTGACGCCAGTGTTGGTGGTGTTTCAAAAAAGACCCTTGAGTTATAGTTACTTTGGCACGATATGCCTGGGCTACCCTTTGCCCACTGTTGTTCCTTTTCAACAGTTATAACTTTCTTGAGATTTGCTTCACAAATCTTCTTTTGCTACCGTGAAAAAGTCATCCATTTCCTAACCATTAAATTATATCTATATAATCAACATTATGACTTGGTGTTCAAAGTTACAGTTTTTTTAACACGTGCCTTTCCTGGTACACTGGGCCCCCATTTTTGGGCACCAAAAATCAGAAAGTTTGTGGTCGATCTGTTGTTGTTGAAGTCTGTTTTAAGTTGCTCTTTGTCGTCTCGTTGTGTTCTCTTTTGCTCTGTTGTGTCTTTTGTGTAGCTGAACTGTATTTCTTACTTCATCTGCTGATGATGACGTTGAAATGTTGTATTGAGTTGTGTCCTCAATAAAACGCTGGTCTTGAAGTTATGGACTCGTCCATATCTACAAGTATGTCTGTCCTGACTTTGATAATGTCTGCTGTTGATGAATGTGTTGACTGCTGTTCAAAAAATGCTGTTGCTTCTTCTGAAGTAATTCTTGCTGAAGTGTTTGTTGTTGTGAAATTTCTGCTGATGTCTTCCGTCGGTGTTGTCTGTAGATTGTTGCTGTGTGTTGGTTGTCAACGTGCTGCTTGTAGTGTTATAAGAAAAAATTGTACGCGGGTAAGTTGAATTGCTTTTGTGCTGATTGCGTTTGACTGTTACAATTTATTTGTTCTGAATCAACTTTTGTATTGGCTGATTGGCGAATGTCAAAAAAACTGATCGATGTCTGGAAATGTTGTTGTTGCTTGTTTGCTCGTTGAAAGATGCTGGTGGACAAATTGATGCTCCCCGTGTTCCCTACGTGCCTAAATCTACCACTACCTTGTACCTATTGCCTACCTTTTTTCTGTTTTTCCCTAATTAGAGTTTTGTCGGAATACCAAATGTTTTGTAATACTTTTTACCACTGATGTCTGGTCCTACCTAAGCTGTTTAGTGTCATCTAATAGTCCAAAATACTGTTATACTGTCAGTTTAACTCTCTGCTGTTTTGCTATAAGCTAATGATTTGTGCATTTCAAGTCCAAAACCTACCTAATGTCTATCCAGAATTTGTCTTCATGTTAAACCTACCTACCTAAATTTTTCTCTTTGAAAGTATTTTCTAATGTACGCTAAATTTTGCTAATTTGAGTATCCTGTGAGTTACTTATTGAAATCCCTAATTGTACCTGAATGATACCTAAAAGTCCCCTTGAATTGCTAACTCATTGAATTGAATTTTAAACATTTCATCTTTCACTTTACTCTAATCCCAAAACTGATATCAAATTTGCTTCAGATTGTGCTCAAATTATTGTTCTCCATTTACTATTGATAACCTTTATGTTGATTTGTCGCTGATCAAACTAAGTTTAATAGCTGGTTTAGTAAAATCCCCTTTTGATGTTTTAACCATGCAAGACCTTACCACATTATCCTTACCTTTATTTACCTTCTGTACCTTACCTACCGGCCAAATACCCCTGGGTGTGTTGTTCTCTAGTATCCATGTCCCCTACTTCTATTCCGTCAAACATTGAATGCCATTTTCGACGTTGTCTGAGTGTTGGGAGATATTCATTTAAAAGGCGTGTCCAAAACTCGTTCATGATACTGTTGACATTGTTCCATAGTTTTCCTGCTCCTCTGTCGTTGCTGCTAATTGTAGTGTCTGATGGCAGTCCTGATGTCATTCCTGTCAAAAAATGTCCTGGTGTCAGACTTTCCACATCGCGAATGTCACTGCTGACTGATGTTAGAGGTCTGCTGTTGAGTAGAGCTTCCACTTGGCAAATGAGTGTTGAGAAACTGTCTTCCTGGAGTTTCCTAGATCCGGCGATATTGAAGAACAGGCGGTTGCTCATCCCAATGAGGCGTTCCCATGTTCCGCCAAAATGTGGTGCTCCTGGTGGAATAAATTTCCATGCAATCTTTTTCGATTCCGCATATTTCTGTATCTCTGTAGTTGTGAAGCTGCTTTCTTCGAAGGTCTTTGCTGTACTGGTGAAATATAAAGCGTTGTCGCTGTGAATTCTTTCCGGTAGTCCTCGTGGGCTGAAGAATCGTTGGAATGCCATTATGCATGATTCTTTTTGCAAGTTCTTGGTCACTTCGATATGAACAGCTCGTATCGTCAGACAGGTGAATAAGTAACAGTATACTTTCATGGCTGTGTTGATCTGGCTGTAGATTTCGAATGGCCCAAAAAAGTCTACTCCGGTTTCCTTGAAGGCTACAGGTTCGACTGAGAATCGGTAGCTCGGAAGATTTGACATCTGAGGCTGGCTGTTGAGTTGTCTCTGTCGTCTGCATTCGTAGCATCTGTTCGAGATCTTCTTCATTACTGTTTTGCATTGAAGAACCCACAAGTTTAACTGAGTGATGTGTGTTTGCTGTTCAACTCCAACATGACCATTGATTTTGTGTTGCAGTTCCAGAAAAAGACGAATAATCCTGTTCCTATCGTCTAAGATTATTGGCTTCTTTGTTGCTGTTGAAACTGGTGCGTTGGCTAGTCTGCTATTTGATCGAAGGATACCATCTTGGTCTACTGAAGGTGTCAACTGAATCAATCTACTCCGTTTTTGAATTGGCTTGTTGTGTGCTAGTCGATTTATGTCCCCGTCGAATGATTGTTGCTGAGATAGACGGAAAAGAAAGTTCTCTGCATCTATGATCTGCTGGTCCCGTGTTCTCGTTTTATTTCGGAGGTTTTTCATTTTGATGATGACGGCTCTTAGTTTCAACCACTGGCTAAACCTGTTGGCATCAATTAGGTCTTTGTCAATTGGCTGTCGTCGTGTTCGCTGACTTCTGTTCTGCGCTGTTCAAGAAAACAGTTTCGTGTTGTTGTTCTTCTGTTGTCGAGTTGTCGCTAGAAGATAGAAGAAACTGTGGTCCCTGTAACCAAAGAGATTTTTCTGTCATTTCTGTTGCTGTTAGTCCCCTCGTTCCTTGATCTGCTGGGTTGTCCTTGGTGTTGACGTAGTTCCACTGATTGGTGTTTGTGAGATCCCTTATTTCGGCAATTCGGTTTCCGATGTACATCTTGTGTTTCAATTTGAAGTTCTTTATCCAACTGAGAACGGTCGTGCTGTCACTCCACAGAAAGATTTTGTCAAACTTGAGATCCATTTCATCCTCAATTGTTTTCTTCAATCTTGCCGCGTAAATTGCTGCTTGCAGTTCTAGTCTGGGAATTGTTGTTTGACGTAAGGGTGCCACTCTTGTTTTTCCCATGAGAAAACGAGTTGTGGTTTTCTTGGTTCCTGGTTGTCTTGATGTATGCTACTGCTGCAGTTGCTTCCAATGATGCGTCGCAGAATACATGAAGTTCCATTGTGTCCCCAAGTGCTGTACCACCTACCAACCTGTTTACCCCTACCGTACCTATCTGTTCCGTTTCCTGTAACCAATCTTTGATGGCCTTTCCATTGTCTCCACCGATAGCTTTGTCCCATTCGCGTCCATGTTTCCACAGCTCTTGCAGTAGAATCTTGCTCGGATGAGGAATGGCGATATGATTCCCAAAGGAACGTAGAAACTTGACACCAAAGAGAGAAACTTGCGTTGGGTCCAAGTTTTCCTGTCCAGGTTCCTTCTGTCTTTCGCTTTGAACATTATTTTGTCTTCGTCTAAGCTCCAGTAAACTCCAAGTACTCTTTGATTAAAACCTTTACTGAAGAGCTCCTCCACTGGTTTGCATAGATCATCTTGCATCTGCTCACAAAACTCACGGCTGTTGCTGCACCATTTTGTCAGATTGAATTTACCATTCTTCAGAGTATCCTTGACATCCCTGGCTGTGGTGAAAGCTGTGATGGCGTCGCTAAAAGATGCAACCATGTCATCCATATAGAATGTCCGCTGAATGATCCCTAGAGAATTTGGGTGATCTTCGATGTCGTCTTTGGCTGTCTGCTGCAAAACAAAATTTGCGCAAGCTGGTGAGTCCCTGGCTCCAAAGATGTGTCGTTGGTATTCGTACACCTCTAATTGTGAGCTGTTGGGTTGTCTCCACATGAGTCGTAGATAACGTCGGTCCTGTTGTCGTACTCCGATTTGCATAAACATCGCTTCGATGTCTCCCTGGATGGCGATGGCTCCCTGTCGGAATCGTAGCAAAATTCCAAGCATATTCCCGGGGAGGTCAGGTCCAGCTAAGAGTTTGTCATTGAGGCTTGTTCCGCTTTGTGGTGCTTTGGCATTGCAGATTCTTCGTATCTTGTCGGGTTTGTTTGGGCTGACAAGACCATAGTGTGGTATGTACCATCCTGTATCTTTCTGTCTATGGAAAGGTACTTTTGCAATGTAACCTTTTTCCAGGTCTGCTTGAATGCCCTCATTGTATTTCTTGTACTGTTCAGGTTTCTTCTGTAGTCTGTTGACAAGATGATTCAAATGAGTCAAGGCTTGCGACCGGCTGTCTGGTAAACTGCTGTCGTCTTTCCAGAGAAGTCTCGTTTCATAACGTCCATCTGCTTGTCTCACGCATGTTGTGTTAAGTATCTTGGTGGCTAACAAGACTTCTGGATCATTAGACTTGGTTTTGGATTCCAATGGAATTGTCTCTGCTTTCCACCAATGAGAAACTTCTTCGTTGAGGTCATTGTCTTGTTCAAGGCAATTGCTGCAAAACAAAGCAGTATGATGCATTGAATGTTGTGTTTTGCTGTCATCCAATACTGTATGAGGTCCAGAAATAGTCCAACCAAGTTTGAAAAGACTTGCGCTTGGTGCTGATGATGGTCCTTGTTCCACTCTGACTGGTGAGATAAGGTTAATGTTGTCCTGTCCAATCAATACTGTGACTTCGAGATTATCCAGAGTTGGCATATTGACATGTCTAAGGTGGTCATACTTTCTGGCAATGTCTCCCGGGTGCTCCCTCAGCTTTGGCAAATTGACGTTTTCGACAACGTTTGAGGTGGTAGCGTTCGTCGTCTTCCAAATTCGAAATTTCTGTTGACGTTGTGTAACACGATTTTGTGTGTGTTCCGTTGGCTCCCTCCAAGACAAGTTGTTGCCGGTTTCTTTCTGAAGGCGTAGTACGTCGGCTGTCTTCGAAAGAAGTCTTGTCAAGCTGCTTCCTGGGTCGATGAAGGCGTATGTGCGAACTTTATTCTCCTTGTTATAAAAAATAACTGGCATGACATAGAGAAGATTCGTTGTTTTAGTTGCTGCTGTCGTGTCCTTTGTTGTGGTTGTATCTTTGTTGCTGATGACTGCAAATGAGTTACCATTTCCTCTCGAGTTGTTCGATTGAGAGTTTGGTAGAACAACTGATGTCAGTGTTCGACCGTATCTACTGTTGGCACCGTGTAACATAGTGTTGTGTCGTTGTCCGCATCCTTGCTCCCTGCAATTAGAGATTGAAGGACAGTTGTTGGCTCGATGGTTTGCTCCCAGACAATTTCTGCAAAGGTTCAACTGATAAACTGTTTGTAGTCTTTCGTCTGCTGTCTTTGCTTTAAACGTTGGGCAATGGAATAACTGATGATTACCGTCGTTGAAGACACAAGGCAGAGGCTGGTTGTTGCTGCTGCTTCCTCTTGTTGCTTGAAACATTTGTGTTCCGCTGGTTATACTGGTTCTTGTTGTTGTTGTTGTTGCTAAAGTTGTTTGTTCTGTGTTGGTTGTTGTTGTTGGTGTTGTTCCCTTTTTGGATGAGTTGGTTGTTGATGAAATTGTCGGTTTCCATTTAAGTTGAAATTTCGTTGATGTGTATCACTGTTTGTGCTGAGACTAGTACTGCTTCGTCCTTGATGCGTTGAACGTTCATGTGCTTCTGCTATTTCTTTAATCCATTGGTTGAAGTCTGCAAGTGTCGGCTGCTGAATTCTTCGTCATAAAACAAACTGATTCCATTTGAATTCTTCGCTGTAAGGTAGTTTGTCGGTTGCATGCTTCAAGATTGTCGTGTTGTTGAGATCGGCTTCGAAGTTGAGTTCTTGTAGTGTCCTTGTAATGGTGCTAATGAATGTGGAAAAATTTACAATTGTCCAAGGAAGAGATGCCGTTGGTGGCCTGTAGTTGATGAGTTTCTCCAACAAGTTGCTGATGATGACGTTTGGGTTCCCAAACCGCTGTTTCAACTCGTTTATTGCATCTTTGTACAGGTGTCCGTTGCAGGCAAATCCTTCAATTGCTGTTTTGGCTTTTCCAATTACAAGTCCCTGTAGATAGGCGATCTTCTGTCCATCACTGAGCTGAGTGTCTCCAATCATGAAACTGAAACGTCTGTACCAATCTGCCCATTTGCTCGGGTCACCGTTGAACTTCTGAAGATCCATCTTTGGAAGAGCTTCCACATAAGGCGTATAGAATGGAATTGGTTGTAATAGCGTTGTTGACAATTGTTGTGGTTGTTCTGTTGGCTGATTGAATGTTTGCTGTGTGTCCCCCATTCCAGTAACTCTGTTCTGCTGGTCGTTTAGGCTGCTTGAGTAAGCTAATCTATCATACCAAAAGCTGTTGAGGTTGTCACGTTGAGCGGAATTGCTAGTTTCTGGTTGTTCGTTGTGTAAACTTCTGTTAACGGATGTTTGCTGTTGTCCAATTGCTCTAGTGTTGATGTTGTTGTTGGTTGCTTAGTTATCCGCTGTCGAGTTGGCTGTTAATGTTGTCTCGTTGTTGTCTTGTGTGTTGAAATTTGTTGTGGTGTTTTCTTGCGAAAGGTGATTCTGAATTTTAATTTTCATGTCGTCGATGTTGTTCCACGTGTCAGTGATTTTTCCGATGTACTCCTCGTGCTGATCTTCGTCAAGCTGTGAAATCAACTCGTAACTGGTTTCCTCGAACTCCGAAAATGTTTCCGCTGTCTTTTCATGAACATTCTTCGCTGCGTTTATGTTCCCACTGTCAATCAATTCGCTCATGGTTTGCAGGTTCTTCGCAATTTTCTCCCCCATCACCCTGATTTTTGCTTTTAAAACGGGTGGTTGCATGGTTCTGTTCGGCATTGCTGTCAGGAGGTTTGTATTCTGCTTTGTGTATTGTGTTGTTGAAATGTTGACTGTGCTGGGGGGTCTTTGCTGTCCGGTGGGGGGATGGGTCTTGGTCTTTGGGGATGATTCGTGGTCTTTGTGTTTGCCTTTGCCCTTGCCTCTGCCTTGAGGTCGCGCGTTCCAGCTAGGTTAGCGGGGTCACCAGAAAAAAACTGTGCGGTGTTCCGCCTTCAGTTAATTTTGAATGTGTAGTGTTGGTGGTGCTGCGGCCGGACGTCAGAGAAGCAAACTAATCAGCTTGCTTCACTGACGCCAGTGTTGGTGGTGTTTCAAAAAAGACCCTTGAGTTATAGTTACTTTGGCACGATATGCCTGGGCTACCCTTTGCCCACTGTTGTTCCTTTTCAACAGTTATAACTTTCGTGAGATTTGTTTCACAAATCTTCTTTTGCTACCGTGAAAAGTCATCAATTTCCTAACCATTGAATTATATCTATATAATCAACATTATGACTTGGTGTTCAAAGTTACAGTTTTTTTAGCACGTGCCTCTCCTGGTACAGTTTCTGTGTGGCTCGTTGTTAACGCAATTTGTTTGTTTCCGTATAAATTGAAGCAAACTATCAAAAGGAGAGAATAACACTTTCACAGTCCAAATCTGCTTTAAAATGGGAAGTATCCATCACGGTTATCCACGATGCTTTTAATTGAACAAGGGTAACAATTTGTGGTATTTACACACTAACCACGCTCAGTGCCACTGCTGTCCACAGCTTTTCGTCAATCGCTTATGTAATTTGCATAATGTTAAAAACGTGCCAGAGATGAAAGAAGGCTTAAAAGATGATTAGATGAATAAAAGTTCCTCGCAATACTAGTTGCGTAAAGGAAGGCAGTTATTTTCAGTTTTGCATGAACCTAGATTATAGAGCTCGAGGAAATAAGTCTCTGAAATAGACTCAAGTTATAGTCCAAAATTTCGAAAAATTTTCTTGGTACTGGTCGAACAAAATCGAGAACACTGTTTTTTATCCCAAAAAAAAAAGAAATCAAATTGGCCACGTTGTCTAGGAAAATTGGTGATGAAATTTATGAATCTGGATCATTGTTGTTCACCCTTAATGTTTTGATCTTTTATATCCGCGATAGATACCCGACACAAAACGAAAGTTCATCTTTTAAGAACTGGCAATATTCTTGCCTAAAAAGCTGAACCTTTTGAGATCTTATAAGACAGAGTTATTCTTTTAACATCTTGCAAGACAAAAATAATTTCATAGGACTGTTATAAGAATCTCGCAAGAATAACTTCTTTTGGAAGAATCTTGAACTTGCGGTTGAAACCGTCAGATGCTGATACTCGAAGTATTTTCCATTTTTTCTTAGCAGTATGTGCTCTTCACAAGTTTTTACAAATTTTTAAGTGAACACGCAATTATTTTTATTTCTTTGTTCTTTGTAAAAAAAAAACGTTCCCTATGCTTTTGAGTCCTTCCAGTGTCAAGCAAGCTAACTGAACGCTGATTTGTGATAATTGATCGATGAATTTTCCTTATTTTTTCCTATCCTATGGATAGCATAAGCTAAGGAATCCTGTCACACAAAACGAACCAGACTTAAAAAATCAATTTTGTCAACTTTCATTGGAAAAAAACTTTACAAGCTAAATATCATCTTTGTGTACTCTTCATTTTCAATACAAAGTGTCAATCAAACTCATTTGTTCTAGTGTTTAGTGCTAGAATAGCAATGTATACTGACGTACTTAATAAGCGGAAATCCTATGATAGGGGTTTCGAACTGTAAGTGGCCAACAAACTTGCATTAGTAGTATCGTATATATGCAGGAAGATCTGGGGGAGAGAGATCCTTCGAGATCCTTTTGGCAGAGGGGGATCCCTTGTCCTCTAGGGGAGATCTTTTACGTTAGGAACGTGGTAATTGCGCTACATGAATTTGTCTGGCAGGTTATTGTTGGTATATATATTTTGTGATAGTCTAGTTTGTGAGAGATGGTAGACCCTTTATGTTGAAAGAGTGGTGTTTTCGCTACATGTGGCTTGCTGATTGTCGGAATATAAAGTGGTTGGAAACTCAAGTGGGGAGGTTATCCTAGGAGTTAAGATTAGGATTCATTTTGTCAGAATTATATTTGGCAAAAAGAATGGCCAAAACCAAAGCAAACATTAATCTAACAAATATTCATGAAATTTACCTGCAGATGAAGTACAATTATCCAAATTACGGTCTAAGGTTTCTGTATTTTATAGCTGCTAGTCCATACATTGATCTTGATTTTGATTTGGAGACAACACTGAAGCTGAGACCGTATGGCGATCTAATTGGAATTGATAATTCGTCACTGGACAACTACTTCAAATCGTTCAAAATACTTCGACTTCATGCAATACTCCACGAAACATCGGGTTTTCAAGCAGAGTACAATCGTAAAGGCCCTGGATCCTCCTATGTGTTACCTTGTCCAATTACGAACGAGTATTTTGGTCATATCACGGGATCGGGCTGTTTTTTTTGTGAAAACTTTTAAAAACAATTTGTTCACTTTTTGCTGTAACAAAAAACAGTGATATTAGACTTTGAAGGTTTTCGTTACAAGAAATCTGGTTTTATAATGAGAAAAATATTGATTTGTTCAATTAATTATTTTGACACATTTCTTATCACTCAGCCAGCTTCCTACAACTCACTTTGCACTAGTGACTGGAGATCTCATAGGAAGGTTACTGAATTTTTACATGATTTGTCTTAGAACAGCGGCACCTATCCCTACTGGTTTCTCTCACAAATTTTTGTCGCTATTAAATTTCGGTTTCCATTAAGGGAATTTTATGCCAAAGAGAAAGGGAAAACAGAATCACTTCAAACTCTCTTGCAGAAAGAGTTCATAGATTTGGAAGCACTTCTATGTCCAAAAGTTGAAGATTTTATATCGCCAATTGATAATATTACCTGCGCTCTGCACTCATTCTAGCTGCCCAAAAAGCAAAGGAGGAAAAATTTTGTTAAAGGAAAAGCAAAGTTGTATTTCTATTCGATCGCCCTGCCATCCAAGGAGCCGTCGAGTGGAGAACGCAGCTCTGTCAATATTTTGAGTAAATTCATCTCCAGGTTTGACAGTATGCAGTTGAATAACGAATGATAAGTAGTTGAAATTGACCTTATCAAAAGAACAGAAAATAGAATCACGGGGACAGAATATTCTGCGAAAACAACAGATTCTCTGCAACACTAAGGCAATTGAGACGTTGAAGGCTAAGGAAAAATTTTGAAAAATGACATAAGTGTATTCAAATGTACCGTGTCGTTACAACAGAAAACGAGAAAACTGAAACTGACCCCTTTATCTACGCCAAATGGGTCAGCACCAGTTCACGTGCCTCTGAAAGATGCAAATCTTTCTAATTAAATTAAAATGTTGGCCAGTGAACGCAACGCAGAGTCTATTGTCTACTATGGAAGAGGTTAAGGCATGCAGGCAAACTTTAAAAAGACTTGCAAAAAAGACGACAAAACCCGGGATATACTATTTACGAATTCTTTTGGATTGAAAGACAGACTAACAAAGAAGCAATACAATCTAAAAATATGAGTTTTAATTCATTTTTGCAAAAAATTTAATTTCAATTGAGTGTTAGAGAACACCAGATAGACTCCGCTAATGGAGAGGGTTTGAATGCGTGAATTTTTGATGAGGAAAATCAAGAGAGGAGTTCGTGGAAACTTTTTAATTCTCGGCTACACGTTCCCAAGTCCTTTTTTAACTCAAATTTTAATAACGCTTTTTCGTATTATAATGTCTTTAACCAAGTTTGTCTTTCCAAACTTGATTAAGAAGAATCAACATTTTATTTTTCATTGCTTTCCTCCACAGTTGGCTACGCTCTTCCAAATCCAAAGCTATGAACAATATAAAATCCACTAGCGAAAAGCTTTTTATGATGTTTGTGGTCCATCTTGTTGTGAAAAAACAGAATTTATATTCCAATTGTTATTGAGAAACGACGTTAGTTCTATTCGAACGTTAGTTCTATTTACTACTTCTATCAACACGAGCAGCCAAAGCTCAGGACATTAGAGCGTACAGTCAACATTTTTTTCACTGTTTTCTAGATTTGAATTCCTTTCTCCGCTGGAAAATTGTCTGCTTGTGTTTGACAATTCGTGTGAAAAAATTCTCAATGACAAAGAATTTTCAAAACTTGCAAGTGCTTGACGCCATAGAAACTTTAGTGTAGTTTACGTTAAGCAAAACTTATTTCATCAGAACAAATCGTCGCAAACAATTGATCTCAACACAACCTACATGAATTTGTTTGAATCAGCCAGCTAGAGACATATAGCAGATAAACTATGTTGAAAAATACCCATTTATTGAAGGAAAGCTAAGATCTTGCAACAGAAAAACCTTTTGAACTTTTCTTCATTGACTTTGATCCAAAATCGTCATACTTCTTGCGTTATTGCTCATTTATTGTACAGCCAAGTCCAATAATTTTTCATCTACCTTCCTCCAAAGTTGTTATCATTACTTTGACAGACGAGGAGCTGTCCGAGAGCAATTTCAGAAAGTTTCTCAAACTAGCACCAAACAATTTTATAAACTTTCTCTGTAAGCGTTTGCTGAATGTGATCAATGGCAATATTCCAGTAAACAAGCAGTTACTTAAAAGTCAAGAGAATTCATTTCAACAATTATCATCAAGGGAAACAGATTTGAAGAAAAACAGTTCGAAATGTTTTAAGCAAAAAAACAGAACTCATTCGAGAGTACGAATTGTCGTGCTATATTTACTTAAAGGTCGATAATGCATGTAGAAGGTTTTGTTTTGATCCCCACAAATATTCACTTCAAAAAACCCAGCCAGGCAGGAAATAAATGAAAATCCAATTTACCAGCAAAAAAAACAACTCAGTACAAGATGCAGACACTAACACAGATAGATCGATCAAGAGAAGAACGAGTAGCGGCGATGCAGCAAGTGATGCAGACTATGTGAAACCTGAATTGTTTTTTAGTGATGGCAGTGAAATAGAGCCAATAGTGAAAACTTGGAAGACTTCAGCATTTGACTCAACATTGTCAGAACTGAAATTGGTGGATGAAAACAAAACAAAAGAGCTGCAATTTTCCTTTATTAAATTTTCAATTCAAATCTTGTTTCTATTAGTTAGGAGACTAACATTCTCCACATTGACGATGAGCCTCAATGAGTAGAGGTAACAAGATTTGTGTACATTTTACAAGAACCTACAAAAAAATGACATCTCACGGTATTCCAAAATCTTGATTGAACTTGATATATCAGTCGACTTGGGTTATAATACCCACGCAAAAAAAATTTCGATCACTTTTATTGTGAAGATGAAAAGGCAATCGTATCAAAACAACCGAAGCAAAAAAAACAGCCAGAAGGAGGACGATCTGAACCAAAGGAAAGAAACGCAAAGCCAAATGCCAAGAGTCGATGAAAGTAGAGATAAGACAGCAGAAGAGGTGCGTAGAAAAGACTGGGATTTCTATTGATGATGTGCGGAAACTTGACAAGTTCTATTTGCACGGCCTGTCGTCGTTTGCAAGCGCAAGGATATTGCAAAATTTGAGCAATAAACAATGAAGAAAAAGAAAATGTATCTGGAAACGTAACAATCTTTCACTAAATAGCGTTTTCGTCTCCTCGGGTTTCCAAAGCTCAAAGTGGTTGTTAATGATATAGATGAGATCTGGTCCGTAGATCTAGCATATGTTGATAAAGTTGCAAAATACAACCATGTTGTAAAATTTCTGCTTGTCGCTGTTGACTGTTTGTCAAGGTATCTCAGGGATGAGCCACTGAAAACAAACTATGTCAAAGAGACAGCAGAGGCCTTCAAAAGATGATCAGGCATAAACAACCTGAAAAAATTGGGGTTGATGATTGTACAGAGTCCCTCGGTGCGTTCAAAGCCCCATGAACTGGACGCGGAATCCGTTTATACTGTACGTTCAGTGAGAAAATGTCTGCTTTTGAGGACAGAAAAATTCTCTCTTTGAAAAATATAATCTACAAAATATTTGGAAGATAAATGGTCTTCATATATAGAAAAATTTGATGCGTTTGTTGAAACAATCAATTCTAGAGAAAATAGAACGATATTTTTTTACCCATTTTTTGAATGCGCCACTTTATGATATAGCCGTTTTGCGCTTGTTTTCTCTCGTCTCATTTAATTATTTCCGACAGGTCTTAGGTGTTGTTTTGCTGGATTTTGTTTTTGCCGTCCTTTTGTTATTCGTGTGTCCTACAACATTGCATGTTTAGCTTTCGTCTTTTGTTTGGTGGTTTTTACCTAGTTAACGGGTCTTTTTTCAAAAAATTAATCCTAAAAGATCTTGGAAGAATAGCTTAATCATCTGAAATTCTTGCGGGGGAAAAAACTATTCTCGTAAAAAAGTTAACCTTGTGAAAAATTTGTAATAACCTTAATAAGAAGAGGTTAATCTTGTAAGATAATGCAAGAACCTTGTAAAAATCTAAGATTTAACAACGTCTTTTGACGCAAAAGGAGAAAAAAGATCTGTTTGGTGTTTTTATTTCGCTAACAGTTTTCTTGTTTTCTTTTTTTTGTCTGGTTGTTTAGTATTTTTCCGGTCGATTGTTATGGCAATTCAATATGGGCAATTAACTAAAACATAAATTGAAAATTTACATAACTATAAAGAAGATCAGAAAAGCAGAGGTGATGCACGAAGTGCTAAACCTATATGTAAGAGAGGTGACATCAGACTTTCAACCAATTTTTAGCATCACTAATAGATCAGAAAGAATAGCAACAAACTTCCGTGTTTGAATATTTCAGTAGTTTGCTCTTTAAGATGAGAGACAAAAATCAAATGAAGTAAAATTAAACAAAATTTAATTTGAAAGTGCTTGGCAGCATTTTAGAAACAGTAGCACATATTTTTCAAATTACCCGGAGTCAAGTCCCAGAGTAAACCAGCACTGAATCATGAGTGAGGGGTAGAAGTGAGGGGTAGGGGCTGATGTGGGAGGTGTTTGTGCCTGTGGGATGGCGAGTTTTGCCAAACGCCATTAAATTACAAAATGTTGTTGTAGCTGTCGCACAGAGCTGCAATTAGCAGGTACTTTTGGAGGGATACCGGCGCTTAGGTGGTATGCTGGTAGGACACTAGGGTGGTACTGGCCGTTTAATTTCGGTGGGATACTTGCGGGGTACAACGAAGGACAAACAAATGCTCCTTCATTCTCCGTAATTAAACCACAAAAATAATAAGGTGTCGTTCACAGAGTTAGTAGGGGCACGTAACTTGTTTTTTCAACATTTCGGACCAAACATGTCAGATTTTCGAAAATTTCAAAAATATCATGAATTTTCTCTTGACAGAGAATTTTTTTGAAGAAACAGCTGTAGTATTACGAGAGCTGTTACAAATGAGCGGATAATTAATCCCGCATTAGAGCGAACGTATTTAGGCGCTAATTAACCATTCTTTCGCCGCGCGCTAAACAAACTAACGCTTATTAAGACTACCAGTACACAAGTATTTAAACAACTCAGTTCGACTTATTTAAATAACACAACTTTAGGCCTGGATCTCCTCGCTTATATCCAGGATAGAAAATGTACGTTGTTGAACGTAGGCGGCCTGTAAAACCACAGTTTCTTTTGATTTAAATTACTTCTGCTTTTGACAGTTGCAATGCAGATCTTTCCCCCCAAGTTCAATAAAGATGAAGCAGATTGCTTCAGGGGAAAAGACAATAGAGTCTCATAAAAAGCCCCCAAAAAAACCATAATTGTTGCGGTTTTAGAAGAGGGGAAAAGCAGAAAACAGGCGCCTACGAAATCAATAATTGATGCTCTCAGCTTTTTAGATTTTTATTATTTTTTGGAGTTTCAATAATTTTTCCGTGAGATAAAAAAGAGTTAATTCTCTTGCCTTCTCGGCCAATAGAAAAATTAAGAAGCACCTCACTATGAACGTGAGTTTGTGATTCGCTCCCTATCGGCCCAAACGGAGCTGAGAGGAATTAATTGTTTCTCTCAGCGAAGTGGGACGGAATAAAATTAGAGAGACAGAAATCACACCCAGAAACAAGCAGCAGACAACTGCTTTCATTTTTTCTCAAAATTTAACTTCACTTTAACAATAAAATAGTCGAACAAAATTGTTTAATAACTTAGACAAATAATTCCAGATTTGATTTTATAACTTTCTTTTTCGACAAATAACATAACTGAAGAAACACCCAAGTGAACGATCGCCCAACAGCTCACCTCCAATTCACCACTACACAACTGGTAATTAGTAAGCTGTAATTTTATATTTACTCTTTTATAAATTTAATACTTTCAGCCCCCCAACTATTTTAAATTGAGACTTATAGCACAGACAGGTGTTAGGCATATATCTTTGCCTTCGATTTGTTATATCTTTTGTCAAGTTTGACTGGCATACATAAAGAGATCCCGTATTGTGTGATCTGTAGCAGCCCAGCCAAATTTGATAACTGGTGCGCCCAGAGGAAAGAATCACGCCTGAATTTTTGTTTTTCTATCCGATCGGATTAAAATAGTAAAATAACCACTACCACAGAAGTGAAAGCACACTAATAGACAAACAAATAGAGTAATTTATATCAAATTTACGGCCGAAATACAGTAAATTTACATTAAAATAGTAACAGGCAACTGATTCTTTGCTCTTGTAAAATTGTTCTGACCCGGGTGGGGGTAATCTATGTCCGATTTTTAGTTTATTTATATAACAATTGAAGTAAATTCACACTTTATAGTCGAAATTTAACCAAAAATCATCCCCCCAAAACCTATTTAGCCTAATTTTCACCCAATTTTCATCAAATTTATGGTTAAATTTTAGTATTTACACCTTAAATAACCGAAATTCAACCAGATTCTATCCCCCCAAAACATATATAATTTGATTTTAACCCAATTTTCACCAAATTTATGGTTGAATTTTAGTATTTTCACTCTAAATAATTGAAAGTTATACAAAATTCATCCCCCCATAACCTGTTTAGTCTATTTCTAACCCGATTTTGACCAAATTTATGGTTAAATTTTAGTATTTTCACACTAAATAATCGAAATTTATACAGAATTTATCCCCCCAAACCTTGTTTAGACTATTTCTGACCCGATTTGGACCAAATTTATGGTTAAATTTTAGCATATGCACTCCAAATAACCAAAAATTATCCAAATTTCATCGCCTCAACATCTAATTAAACTAAATTTTAGCCGATTTTCACCAAATTCACAGCAGAATTTTAGCATTTTCACACTAAATAGCCGATTTTTAACCAGAAATCATCCCCCCAAATCATATTTAGAGTAACATATGTCTAATTTTTACTGAATTTTTGACCAAAATATAGCATTTTCAAACAATTTAACGTAAATTTAACCAGAATTCATCCCCCCAATACGTGTTTAGTGTAATTTATATCTAATTTTCTACACATTTAAGCACACGTTGTTGCATTTTCACATTAACTAACCCAATTTTGTTTAAATTTAAGCCTTCCTTAATTGAATATTCACTCTGTTTTATCAATTCCTTGACCCGGGTGGGGTAATATTAATCAAATTTTAACCAAATAAACATCATTTTGACCTAAATTCTCAAATATTAACCAGATTTTAACAAAATTAACGTCACTTTTATCATAATTTAACGGATACTAATCGCATTTAAGCCTTAAAAACATCATTCTTATCCAATTTTAA
This sequence comes from Convolutriloba macropyga, assembly GCF_964194025.1. NCBI lineage: Eukaryota > Metazoa > Xenacoelomorpha > Acoela > Convolutidae > Convolutriloba > Convolutriloba macropyga. Next base: position 71,593,846 of record NC_134468.1, on the reverse strand, counting down.
CCAATATTACTCAAGAAAATAGCCATATTAACGTCATTTTTACACAAAATTAGTAAATATTAACCAAGTTTTGACCACATAAATCTCAATAAGGCTCAAATTTAACAAAGAATAACGGGTTTTAAACTAAATTTTATCCCCCCAACATAGATTTTTAGCCTGAAAATAACATAAATTGATGAGAATTCCCCAATTTTAACCGGTTTCACAAGTACAATTTCACCAATAGAGGTTTTAAACAGTGCATGGACCAAACTGGAATAGTTATTGTAGAACATCTTAATCTAACAGCAATAGAAAACACTAGAAGGGGTAAAATAACACGATTTATTACTGACGGAATTACCTTTGTAGCTATTTTCTACGTGTTTGAGCATAATTCCCCAGCTAATTTTTATATAACCTATGCATCTGAGAGCCCTAATTTTCAGAATTTACTAACTTTGTTAAAAACTAAAAACAGTGTGATCGAGATTCCTGCAGAAAATTTAGCCAATAATTAATTTAAAGCGTAAATTAGCCTTTTTAACCCGCTTTGTACACAAATTTATCATAGAAAAGTTGTTGTTTCATGCTAAAATACGGTCATTAACAGACTCAATCACTTTAGAAACATTATACATACACATTTCTACATAATAATAACTACTAAAATACTACTACTGATGTACTAAACAACCCGTATTAAACGTTTTTATACTGTCCTCTGTGTAATTTCATACAAAAATACAATAATAAAACAGAAAAAAAACAATTGTTCTATGTTATTTATATGTCATATATTAAAGTAAATGTTCAGAATTTAAACATAAGTATTAAAGTACAGAACAAAATAGGCAAAGTTTCATATTATTTAACTGATCAGAACAGAAACTTCTTATGCATTTACCATCATTGTCCTAACGAAACACAGACCGAAATCTACATTACTTATAAGTGGACTAACCCAAACTTTAATGAACTTTTGGTTGCTCTAAGAAATCGAAACAGTGTAATAGAATTAGCCTAAACGTTATCATCTAGCGTGTGGATGAGCCACCAAAATATAACTTCCCCGTTTGGTTTACAAATTTTAAAAATCATTAAACCCAAATACATCAACGTTTCTCCTGACGATCCGAGTTTACCAGATAGAGTTAAATTACTTATAAAAACAGAATTTGTCACACAAATTAGATTTTCAAAAATAAACAGATTTCACCAATACTCTGTTGAATTTAAACACTCTGAAAATACGTATCCTTGGTTATTAAATTTTACCGTCGAGCAAACTGATATTTACTCTTGGGTTGAAATCTTTAGCACTGATAACGGCAAAAACTTTGAATTTAAAATACAATCATTAAACGGGCCTAAACAAATAAAATTCATAACACAAAACAAACAATTCAACTTTCTACTTTAGTATTAGTGTTTTATTACTTAATTGTCATAACAAAAATATTTTCTACACTAATTACCCAAACTAATAGTACCTTCGTATAAAATATTCTTTTCATATACTAAAACAAAACATGGCAGCGAACGTTGTTGCGTACCCCGACATAGCGTTAGAGAAATTTACAGGTTTAGATCCATCTGAAGATGCCCAGGAATTCTTTAGTTTAATACAAAGAAAAATCCAATTCTCACTAGGAACAAGAGATCCTGCGGATGCTGATTTACAAGCAGCATACGACGCTAGACAAAAAGCATTGTTTGGTTCGGTTTTGCGTGGGCCCGCAGCCCAATGGTTTGAAACCTTAGCACCAGGTTTAGCATGGAACGAAGTTAGAAATCAGTTCATTACCCGCTTTACTGATGCAAAAGACAAGTATAGGAAAAGAATTGAAGTCGAGAGTATTAAAAGGCAACCAGATGAATTGATAAAAAGCTATACACACCGAGTAACAAAAGCAGTTGAAAAAGGATGGCCAGATCCAGATTTTAACAACGACCAGCGTAACGCTAAGTGTATGGAGTACTTTGTAAGAGGATTAACGCCACCTACACTCAAGCAAAAGGCACATCAGCGGTTAATAGAAAACCCAGCTACAACTTGGCAACAATTACAGGATCATGTAGCAACTAAAGACTTAAGTTTTTCTGTTAGCAGTGAATTCACGGGTACTGCCTCAAGTAGTATCGACAATAAAATAGAAATAGAAGGGTTAAAAAACCAACTCACAGAAATTGCAAATTTAATGAAAGATCATAAAATAAACGCCACATACAACAACGACAACCCCAGATTCAAACAAAACCAGACTAGATTCTGCAAGTTTTGCAAACGTTCAGGTCACACAATAGCTTTCTGCTTTAAGTACAAGGACTTTAAAAACGAAAACCGAAACCCACCTCAACAACGAGAAAAGTTCACAGATAATTATAAACGTAGTAGGTGCCATTCACCAGGTCAACAAAATTACAAATCAAACAATTATGACAATCGAAATTCTAGGGACAGACAGAGAAATAGTTATAACCAAAATCAATCCAATTATCAAAACAACTCTAGATCAGACTACCGACATCGATCACCGTACCCATCAAACTCTTCAAACAATTATCGATCATCTTCTTACGATAACCGATCACAGGAACGACAAAATAACTATCGAAACAACTTTTACAGAGATAACAATAGGCAAAATAGTAGGGATAGACAAAGCAACGGTCCTCCAAGATCAGATAATCGATATCGTGATAGGAGTAGAGACCATGACCGGGATAGGACACCTACTAGACAAAACAATAATACTCATTCAAGAGATAACAGTGAAGGGCGAAGCCCTCGAGTTCACTTTACCAGTGAAACTTCCAGAAACTATTACAATAATGAGAATCACAACGACGAGTATTTAAACTAGACAGGTCTCCGTTCATAAACACTAATGATAACAAAGCAAGTTACTCACATATCTATATTAATTTATACCAATCCGTCGGAGACAAAAATAAAAATAACGGCTTAGAAACACAGTTTTTATTGGACACAGGAGCATCAAGCTCTATAATTAATTACCACACTTATCTTGAACTATGTAAATTACAACACATTGAGATGAAAGCTTCAAAAAATCATACTTTAGCGGTTAATGGTGAGAAACTAAAACTTCTAGGTCAAATTACTTTCAAAACTTCTTTCGACATTGAAGGAAAGTATCAAGTGGAAGTTACCACATGGGTTTCAGCAAAAGATGGTTGCAAGCCAAATCTGTTGGGAATGGATTTCCTTGAATCTACAGTAAAATCTATTGACCTAACCACTCCAAAAATTGATTTAAAAACTTACCCTGAAGTAGCCGTCACACTATCTAGATACCAAACGAAAAGCTATCCATACATTAGCTCTTACAAAGTTGTAACTCTTGACCAGCAACTACCATTAGCACCAAAATCAACTCGAGTAATATCAATTAGACCACCAAATGAATTCTTCAGAAAGGGAACCTCCTTCGTAATTGGAAGTGAACTGCAAGCTCAAGGAATTTATACTTACAACGTTCAGTGTTTTAGAAAAGAAAAGGAATTACCAATAATGCTAAACAATCCTCAAAACAACAAGGTTGTCATCCAAAAGGGTCCTATTGGACACACTTTAGAAGACATTGAAATTAGACAAGACCCAGAATTTTCTGTAGTTGACAACGTTGCATTCATAAACCACCTAATGAATAGTGACACTAATTGGGATCAAATATTCCATGTTAGTGAAAAACAAGGTCCAAAAATTTCAAAAATTCAAAATTTCTTTGCAAGCAAAACTCCTGAAAAACAAAAGAAAACAGAAAAGCGAAAAAGGCAACAAGATTTTACCAACAACTACGAATTAGAAACAGACTTTAGCGACGACCTCAAGGATCTTAAGCCACAATTAGAAACAACTGATGAGAACATCAGACCCGTTGAACTTCCCAAAGAAAAACTTAACAGGTTTGACAAAACCGATCAAGCGTTTCTCAAAAAATTTGATTTCAGTCAAGCTGATATCAATGACGAAAACTTAGACAAGTTACTGAGGACTTTAACTAAAAATAAAGACGTTTACTCTCAACACAAATACGATGTTGGAAAGATAAAACAAAAGTTTCATGTTAAACTTTTACCTAATTCAACTTTGACAAAACAAAGACCATCCAAAGTACCATTACATTATCAGGAAAAACTAGAAAACCTATTGGAACAACTGTGTAAAACAGGTATAATCCGGGAAATGGGTAATGATAAAGAAATGGGATCAGAATTTATTAATCCAATCATAATCCTACCCAAGGGGAACACAGTAAAACTGGTTATAGATGCCCGATATCTGAATTCAATAACAGACCTTAGTCGATATTCATGGCCACTCGAACCAATCGGAAGTCTATTAACTAGATTAAAAGGTAATTTCTTCACAACCAGTGATCTTTGTTCAGCCTATAACCAAGTCCCTCTAACTGAGGAAACCAAACAGCTGGTAAGTTTTGTAATTGGTCCAAAGCAATACACATTTGAACGCGGATTTTACGGCCTATGCGGTCTACCTAATTTCTTTAGTCGTATAATGACTATCCATTTTGCACCATTAATTAGAAAAAAACAAGCTATAACCTACATTGATGACACCATCATGCAAGCGCAAGATGAAACCGAAATGTTTGAAATAATTGACAAGTACCATGAACTTTTAAGGAAATCAGGATTGAAAGCTCAACCTGAAAAGACTAAATTTTTCCTTAGGAAAGTACAGTTCTTGGGACATGTAGTAGGTAAAGATGGAATACAACCAGTCAAGAAGCGAGTAGCAGATTTAAAAGCACTTAAGTCGCCTGAAAACAAACGTGATGTCATGAAAGTTCTAGGCTGCTTAGGATTCTACAGCATGTACATCAAAAATTTGCATGTTGACTGCAAACCATTCTATGACTTAACCCGCACAGAAACTAAATTTGTTTGGACAATGGAACACGAAAAACTGTTTAACGACATTAAAAACAGAATTAGCGAAGATACTATCTTAGCAATACCGGATACTAAATACCCTTTCCACGTGCATGTAGACGCTTCTTCTATAGGAGTAGGCTCAATTCTCGTTCAAGAATTTCCAGAAGGGAAACGAATAGTGTCTTTTAACTCTAGAATTTACACTAAAGAGGAACAAAAAATGAGTACCACAGCACGCGAACTTTGCGGTGTAATATCGGCATTACAAACTCATGAGCATTACCTAATTGGTTCTCCCCATCCTGTATACGTGTACACAGACCATAAACCTTTAATGTATCTATGGGGTAGAAGAGGAAAACTCTCTCACAGGTTTTTTAGATACCAGTTAGTAATATCTCAATTTCAGAACTTGAAAATTATTTGGACTGAAGGAAAAAACTTAGCTTTTCCCGACATCCTAAGTCGCAATGTAAAAATTAAAGATCTGGACAAGTATCAACTTAAACACAAAAAGATACCAAAAGACATTAGTTTTTACGACGAGCATGGTAACGAGGAAAAATACTTCATTTTGCGTGATAATGAAAAGGGACCAGCAGATGACTTTTTTCCAATCCTAAAACAAAGCATAACGGGTATCGACAAATTCATTTTCAAAAATGACAAAATGGTAAAGCAAAAGTACGACAATAATCAAAACAGACTTTGCTCAATAAACAATATTTCGGAAGATTTCTCGTATGGTTCATCAATTAACCACTATAGGCGTCACCGCAAACATGAAATAACCCCTGTATCAGAACAGGAGGAAGGCGAAACGTCTGATCATTATACAGAAATTGATTCCTACCCTGATGAAGGGATAACCGAACAAAATTTTGACCCAATTTCGGAATTTGAATTGTTCAATGAGAACCAGTCACCGGAATTAGATTTTGACAAACTCTACATTGATCAAACTAATACCACAGACTCGGAGTACAGATTCCCTCTAGAATACGATAAAGTTTTTCTCGTGAAAAATAGCACTTGTATAGACAAAACCGAATTAGCAAAAAAATTTCCCGAAAATACAAAAATACAAGATGCAAGAGAACTCATCGATAAACTGACAATCTTCTCTAAAGAAGTTGATTTAAATACATCGGTAATTTGTCAAGAACAATTAAAAGACCCAGTGATACAACAAATTCGCCAATTAAGGACGAACAATAACAAAGATGAAAAGAAAATTGAATTCCGACAATCTAAAGCCATAATGTCATACATTAATAACTTTGAAAAACTGAGTTTTGTAGGCAACATCTTATGTATTCAACATCAAACAGACGAACCAGATATTGAATTCTTAAAAATTTGTGTACCACTGTCATTGTTCTTTAAAGTTTTTCAGCTAGCTCATTGTGAACTGTCAGGTCATGTCGGTTTAGATAAAACACTTGCTAATGTAAAACGATTTTTTTATTGGCCCGGAATGTATAAATGGATTGAAAACCTAATTGCTGATTGCCTTGAATGCCAAAAAAATAAACGAAAACGGAGAGACATCCACGAAGCACCTCTCGAAAAGTGGACTGATACAGTCCCATTCCCCTTTCATACGGTCCACATTGATCACAAAGGACCTTTAAATCCTCCATCAAACGGTAAACACCATTGTTTAGTTATTGTCGATTCATTTTCGCGTTTCATTCAAGTATACCCTGTACGTTCCACAGACGCAGTAGACACCATAAAAGCTTTAGAAAAGTTCATCTTGTCTTTTGGAATACCACAAAAACTTGTTTATGATAAGGGTTCGGCATTCATGAACCAAGATTTTGCGAGTTACATTCATGAATTAGGTATAACACCCGCACCTCGAACTGCTTATGCGCCTTGGACTAATGGTAAAGTCGAGATCCAAAACAAACATCTAGGAGCACATTTCCGAATTTTTCTAGAACAAGCTCGAGGTAAATGGGACGAACTGGCACCAAAATTTGCTTTTTCTCATAACACGGTTCCAAATGCTAGTACTGGAATCTCACCTTATGAAATTGTGTTCGGACAAAAACCACAGATACCTCTGTCACTTAAGTTAGGACTCCTACGAAATTCACAACTCACATGCTCTTCCGAGTTTTGCAAAGACCTGCCTCTTCACAGGCATACCTTGCAAACTTCAAAAAACACCGAAATTGACAAACTTCTAAAACCGACTATTAACAATTCGTTGCTTATGCGAGAAAACCAATTCAAACAAATATACAATAACGCTTATAAAAAGAGCTTAGAAAACAATAACCGCGCACATAAACATAGAAACAAACACAAATTAGGCAAGCCACTTGAGGTTGGACAAAAAGTTCTAATGGAAAACCATCAAATTGAGTTAGGAAAGTCAAAAAAACTACACGAACTAAGATCAGGTCCTTATACTGTAGAAAAAAAACTAACCAATGTTAACTATGAATTAACTTTAGATAGCAACCCGGCCACCAGGAAGGTCGCTCATAGAAATCACCTAGTCGAGTACTACCCAGCTACTGAAACTATACCAGAGTTAACTCTAGAGTATGGTATAGATAAAAATAATTGTGACACATTTTATAATAATCTAATGACAAGTCAGATGAATAAACTCAATAGTCCTTTGACTAAATTCTCCTTCCAAAGCCCCACTAACACCGAATATTTCCCCGTGGATAATTTCATACGAAGAGACTCCCCTGTGCAGAACTTCGACCCTGACCGAACACCTACCAATTTCGATTCTGGATTCAACGAAGCAAGTTCAGGTGGTCGTAATGACCCACCTCCAGTCCAAACACACTTACCTAGCGGTAGTCGAACAAGAAGTTCAACTCCTTGCCCACAGCACAATTCTAGAATACCTCTAGACCCTAATTTAAGTCCTCTCCGCCCTAATACATCGGAACAAGGACCTTCTAATTTACAAACTTTAGAAAATAATAATAATAATAGGCGAACTTCTAGTCGCTCGGCCAAGCCGCCATCACGCTATCAAGCCGGATTTACTTAACTTTGTTTTAGGTAGCAATAAATCCAGTCAACATTTACTGGCAGTGCCTATTACTACAACTTATAGCCTTAATTCCCGACTTGAAGCGCTAAAAAAGAACAGGATGAAAAGATATCCTTGTTTTGAAAAACTCTATTTTTCTTATTTACTTATAAGTCTTTTCTACTTTTGTACTCTTTCTATAGTTATTAACGCTACTGAGGATATTAATGACGTATCTAACAAACTTAGGGTCATTCATTATGACTGTTCTAAAATGAAAGAAAATAAAATGTATGCTTTAACACAAGTTTCTCCTTGCAAAATTACACCCGAAAACATTCAAATGGTTGATACACATGTAACACTTTATCAACGGTCTTATCGGACCTTTGTTAAAGCTCTTATGTGCAAAGTCACTGCAATGCTCATTCGTTATAATTGTGGTATGTTTTCCCATTCATCAATTGTACACAACGCTCCAATAATAACATACGATATTATTGTTTCACCCGAACAATGCCTAAATGCTAATAAAACTGGAAAAATTACTGTTACCGAATTTGACGATGATGACAAGGAAATAGACATAAAACATGGAATAAAAACTGTCTCCTATAAAAACCAGGGAGTTGATCTTGAAGGTGAATCATCAACATCTTGTGATAATCGTGGTCAAATTAAACACTTCTCTTTTGAAACCTTGATGCAAGAAACTGTACTCGATATTGATCTTAATGACAGAACTGTCTATAACAGTCAAGGACTAAAACTTCCTTATGCCCTCTCAGAAGGAGGTTGTCATTCGACATCACTCGACCCCTTTGCATACAATTGGGAGGCACCGGAAAATTGTATAGTTACTAAAAGATTTTCACAAAACGCAAAAATGCTAAAACATGAAAACGAACTTGGTAACGTACAGTATTTCATAGTGAGTGATGAAAAACCGGAGACGCCCTATGAAGGACCAGGAACGTATTCTCCTGCTGAAATGGACATAAAAATTAGAGTAATTGATGAAAAAGGAAAGGTGTGTGGAAAACCAGAATTTATTTACAGAACAAATTTAGATTCTTTATATGTTTCTTATAAAGGCGGATTTAATATGAAGACTGGCAAACCTTATAAAACAAAAACTCAACAATTTTTTCATAAACTTCGTGTTGAACCTGACAATAGCCTAAGTGTAAATGGGTTTAATAGGAAGCCTTCAGATGAACAGATCCGAACATCCGACAATGGTTTTGTTGCATGGGAACACTTAGACAAAGACAAGTTAGACTATGATCTTAACCTTGCGGTAAAAATGGATTTTGTCATATATCATAATTACATGCAAATAAAACAAGCATGGAAAGGTTTGGTCATAGAACAATGCGAACTTGACCGAACTCAAAAACAAATGATACTAATGCAGGCTATCCAAAACAATCGTTTAGCTGGATATATGTTAACCGGCAACCGCTCGATGTTCTTAGACACAGATGGTAGCATAGGTTGGCTGTACCACTGTCCAAAACGAAACTCACCACTTCAGGTTCTTGAACAGTGTTATGATAGGATTCCTATTCATTATGATGGTAGGACAATGTTCGTCGACCCAATTACTCGACAAACCTACCCTTTTGCAAACGAAGTAGATTGTGTTGGAGGCTACAAAAATGCCTACCAATTAGATATTGATAATGAAAATTCATGGTACCATTTGATGCCAGCACCTGTTCCTTTACAACCGCCAAAAATATTCTCTTCAAGAGTTATTAGTTCTATTCCAAAATTTACCGGTTACGAATCGCAACGTGCCGGAATTTACACACCAAATCAACTTAAATCTTTTTGGGACAATATCTTGCATTCGGAAGCTTCAAAATCTGTTTTGACAAAAATTTCAAGAGAAGTTCTAGAAGGAAGAAGCATAGACTATTCTCAAAAAGATATCTATGCGTCAGCAATGGGAATTAACAGACAAATTTATCTAGATTCTCTTCTTTCACCTACATTTTTTACAGACCAGTTCAAAGGCACTTTTGGAATCATCACTTTTTATCTGGAAAAAATTGGAGTTTATTTTGCTTGTTTCTTGTGCACAAAATTCTTAACTGATGTAATCGTAACAATCATAAGAGCGTTCGAAATCCACAAAATATCCAACAAAACAATGGGTTTTTGGAAAATTCTATTAGGAGCAACATATAATCTCTGTATCTTATCGTTCTTTACACCGGTATTCTCTAACGAAACCAAACCGTCGGCCCCGCAGAACAACAATCATTTTTTACCGCTTAGTAATTATCAACCTTACAGCACAATAGAAAAAACTTACAAATGCGTTGAGGATCAACCAAGAGAAAATAAAATTGATGAGCATTGTCATACAGAAAATAATAAAGGAGAATACCCAAATCTGGCGTCACATCAACCACAACCACAAAATGATGCAACCATTCGAAGTGTGGTGGCACCTCCTTAAAAGCTGTTAAAAAAAATCATCTTTTTCATAAAAAAATAATTTGTCTCAAAAATAAAAAAGATTATTTGTATTAGACTCTATAAGTTAATTAATATCTTGTTTAGATACACCTCAAGGATGCTATGCTATGCAACCCAAATTCATAAAACAGCCTAACGCTTTATTCATTCGATTTGGACAATACACCGGACAGATATTATCCTCAAGTCTTTCCGATTTAAAAACTACTGTAACTATTAGAGTTGCATCTTTCTACTTCAGTGACATTATAGACTTGGACGTACCGCATTCAAATTTTCAATACTTCTCATTGTTAAGAGCCCTGATTGATGACACAATTACTTTTGTAAACATTGGAGTCGAATACAAAATTGTTTCAAAGCATCTGAAGAAAAATATTATTAGACTTTGACTTTTCCTGTAAGAGACATGTGTGGATTCCTTCCTTGCTTTTTATTTCTTATAATCCATTTTCAACTATGTAATCGCAACTATGTCTATCTAGCTATTGCCTGCACTCTTCCCATACTCCGATTTTGCCTCAGTGAATCCGATTGATATATTATCTATAAATATCAATCGTTGTCAATAATCCTCTTTTCAGAAATAATTGACACACCCTTTTTTTATCCTTTTTTTTACATTTACATACTTTTATACATAGTTTTGAAATGAAGAACAATAAGTTAATTAACAACTAAAACGCTTCCATTAATGTACTTTTTGTTTCAAGATAGACTCGTTACAATTTATCAAATAAAGAAAACTTTTGAAGAAAATCACGGAGACATTTTCCCTCAAATCATTATAAATTTTGAGTTTTGGGACACTTGGGAATACGATACTGTGATTTTAACCCCTCATTCGTTGTATTGGAATTATTTCGTGTATTTAGCACAATTCGACCCTAATAGTTTGCCAAACGAGCTAGATCAGCAACATGATTCATTTAACTAATAGAAACTTACAAATCAGAATCGGAAACCAAAATTTTGAGCTATTAGCCGTATACTATGTTTCCGCTATAAGTATAATGACTTTCGCAAAAAAACCCATGACAAATATTTACAGACTTTTAACTATTTTCATTACTCATCCTCAGTTTGCCGAATTCACCATTTTTCTAGCATTCAAAGAGAACTCGGTATTTCAAGTACAACATCCAATCTACATTGCTTAGGTATCATTCTAAACTATGATATTTGCAGTTAACAATAAATTTGTAGAGTTACAAAAAATTCAACGATCTTTTGATGCATACCCAACTCCTGTACCTACTATGCTAGTAACGCTCAAAGAAATCCAAAGTGAAAAAATTTGTTTAATAAGTATTAATCCTCTTTCAGTTCATTGGAAATTCTTCCTCTTTATTCTAGAAAACCCAAACTGTGTACCTCACAATCTTTATTTTGAATTGCCGAAAAGTGATTGTTCTCAAAACGATTTCATTACTAAAGAATTGGAAACTATTAACAATTAAAAGCAGCAATGATATTCTCATACCAAAACTGCCTTATACAAATACAATTTTTTGAAAAATCATTTGTCACGACAAAAAGCAACAGAGTAATCCCACAATTAATACTCCATTTTGAATATTTAAACACTTGGACTGATGGAACCATTACCTTAACACCATCTTCCCCCTATTGGACATTCTTTATAAATATATCCCAAGCTTTAAATGGTTCTAAAATCCCTTTTAATTTAGATCTTCTATAATGCTGTTCCACTTTGGTGAGCGCCTAGTCAAAGTAGAATCCCTCGAGAGATCTTTCATTGAAACTTCCACAGCAGAGATTAAACCCTGTATAATTATACACTATACAGACTACGAGCGTGGATGTGAGGGTTCTACTCGAGTAACAATGGGAATGATGCACTGGGAATTCTTTCTCGCACTCATCGATATCGAAGAGCACTTCCCATTCAACTTGGGCGCTCTTCAGTAAAGTAATTTGTTTTACATAACTTGCTCTCCACAAAATTTTTTTTTTTCTCTCCTTTCCTCTTCTTCATTTTTTTCTATCCTTTTTTTTCTGATCAATTTGTTCTCTTCCCTTCATTTCTTTCCAAATTGTTAAAACTAAAATGATTTTGTTTATTGGTAAGGAAAAAATTAAAATTCTTAAAGTAGAAAGATGGTTCAATATCTGTTTTACACAATATAAAGCATGTATCAAAATAACTTATATGTTCTTAAGCACAGGTACCATTAATCATTATTATATTTATCCAAACGAAAAACACTGGAATTTCTTTTTTGCTATTGCAGATTTAAATGTAACTATCCCCAACGAACTTGAACACCATGGATTAGAACTCGTATACCCGGATCTTTCTAATTTCTCCTTATAATGGGAAACATTCTGAAGATATCGTCTCAGCAACCTCAAATTGATACAACCCCTAAAGTTGAATGCCCTGTTTGTTATCTCCCTTGCCGTCAATTCAAAAAATTGCACAAAAACCCAAATGGTCAGCCCCCCCATTTTGCTTGCATTCCTTGTAGAAACGAATTATTTAAATATTGGAACCAACCTAAATGCCCCATTTGCGTAACTCCCATTTATACAATCAGTCATTGCCATTATTTCCAGTGTGATTCTTGTCAAGAAATCAAAAAGTTATCCACTTGCCACAGCCACTTCAAAAGCCTACACCCTGAAAAATCAATTTGTTTGCAGTGTATGACCTTCACCACTACTAAATGCCCCTTATGCAAACAAACAATTGACCCAAACAACCCGTGGTAAAATCCTTGATTCAAAACTACCTTCACAAATTATCCAAAATGTTTATCCCCAAAGTACTTGATTTTTTATTAATGGCCCTCATGATTATTGCAGCAGCCTTCTCCTTCATTTTAACCGTTTTCCTCGTTGTTGTAAGTATTCCTTTCAATTTTTTGATGTTAGTAGTTATATTAGTAATAGACCAAGCAATAAAATCCCAAAATAATCAACAACCAAATCCTCCAACCATACCAGTCCCATAATCCCCTCCAATAACAATCTTCCAAAAATGAATACAACTGACAAAGAAACCAATACTATAGAATCCAAACCGGTCTCATTAATTTGTTTATGCTGCAGACGTGAAACAATTGTCTTCAAGAAATTACACGAGAACCCCCCTGACGAACTACCCCACGTAATGTGTCTGCTCTGTTACCAATATGTTATAAAAGATATGGGCTACGATTTTTGTCCTAAATGCTCTAAATTTAATGTTATCTTTTCAATCTTTAACTGGTTTCAATGTGATATTTGCAAACAAACAAGATTTCAATACTCTGTTGCAAAAACGTTTCATCACAGTGATCATAAGCCCGTCAACTTTTGTAAATTTTGCGTAGAAGATTATAAATTATGCCCTCGTTGCGAAAAAACAACCACATAATCTAAAATGAGTCCAAGAACATCCAAAATTTTACTTCTTTCCCTAATTTTATTTTTAATCCAATCGATATCCCTAATTCAACTCAGTTTTTACCAGGAGCAAATCACCTCCTTCACCCTAGTTCTACACTACTCATTGAATTGACAAAATGCAACCCATAACATTGTCTATTCTTCTATTTGTTCTCTTATGCGCATTGACAATATCCCTTTTTATTAATAACTACCTCCTTTCCGCAATTCGCCAAATTTTCTCCAGATACTAAAAATGACCAATCTAGACCTATCCACAAAAATATTTATCCTAATCCTAATTACCTTGCTTGCCATATCGTTCCTCATTAATCTCATCCTACTGCAGTTTCTCAAAGGTTTTCCTGTTTCTATCTAAGGAAAATAAGAGAACAGTCACTCGATGGGTCTTTCACAATCCCTATTCGACGGTTTCCGTTGGTTCTATCCCCATAAGGACATTATCTGCCCTATATGTTCACGGAAAACCGTTATTGTAGAAAAACTACACAAGCAATTCCCCAAAGAAAATCCCCACTATGTATGTATTCCTTGCAGAAAAGCACTTTTTAAGAGATACCCAAACCCTAAATGTCCCATCTGTCTTCGACCTTGTCTTCCCGTCCTGATCACATCCTACTTCCGATGCAATTTATGCAAAAAAATGAAAACAGAATTAGGAGTAACAAAACACCCACATTTTTCCCAACATGACGAACATCGATTCTGTCGAGTATGTACAAATAAGCAGAAAAAATGTCCCATTTGCAAAAATTTTTTAGACGACGTTGTCTGATAAACCAAAAACAACTCAAGTCCAAACGATCTTTTTTTTCCTTTTAACTTTTCCTCGGGAAGGGGTTACCTCAGCTTTCTCCAGCCTGCCCCCCTGGCTTTTGAACCTAAATAATTCAGAACACTAACACGATAACTGAAATTTTCAAAAACGACCCGAAAAATTTTTCTTTCAGCTCAGCAAGGTTGTCTCCCCAGCAGCACGGGTCGTTGCAGCCGTGTTAGTGTGACGCACGCCCCAAGACTCACACCTCCGGGCAGCGGAGAAAGACGTACTTGTGCCAGGGCTGCCCGCCTGGCATAAGTATAAAAATTTTTTAATTTATGACCCCCCCTCCCTTTATTAAAATTAACTTTGCATTTAGCAAAACAAAAACTTTTATACCAAACTCTAATAACAAATGCATTTAGCATTATAATTTTTAAGTAAAGCAGTTAGCAACAAAACCTTACAAAAACATTTTTACAATAGAATACTTTTTTTTATATTAGCAATACAATTGCAAACTTGAAAAGAAGCCATAATGTGTGATATTGATGACACAGGCTAACCAAAATCAAATAATTTTAGATCATCCACAAGGAAACACTAACAATGACTACCAGACCCACACTCGCAAGCGTAATAATCCCCAGTCAACATCAACAAGTGACAACACAACAAGAACAAACACAAACCCATTCTTCCCAGCCTCCTATTTTCTCAAAGCCTCCATTTAAACCTCAGAACACACAACAAGTTACTACAACTATTGCATCTCCATCAACTTCCAGTCAATATGATCCCGAAAACAACTGGCAAATTAGCAGAAAGAGACAATTCCCAATCCAACAAATTAGCAATCACAAAAACAAAATTATTAAGATGAACAACATTGAAGATCTCGTTCCCGACGCTATCAGGAAGATACCCTCAGAATGTTTGAAATTACAGAAACCGCGAGAGGAAAATATGAACAAAGAAAACCCGAGGTACGTTAATACCCTCCTCTATTTCCTGAAACCAAACTACAACAAGTTTGAGGTTGCTAGTAAAATAAACATCATCCAGTCAAATGGACATCAACAGATACTAGTCAACAGCGAAAAGCTTCCAGTTCTGAAAACCTTCTCGCTCCCCACAGAAAACAACAAGTGGAGAATTAAAAATCGCGACCCTATGAAGGGCACTTATACCCTTAGGAATAATATGCTCGACGCATATATTGAAGTCCCTTACGACGCAATTTCCGCTTTTCCTGTTGAGATGCCAGAACTATCAAACATCAATACTAGTAGTTTAATAGAGGAAAACACCACATTCAGGCAGGAACTGTTTCAAAAGGAAACAGAGTTGCAAGAATTGCAACTGAAATTTGAACAACTGAAAATGGAATCACAGAAACCACCTGAGGAAAAGCAACTACTTAACGACTATTGGCGGCGCCAATATGTCGTTGCCCATCAACTCCAAAAAACCAGCGAATCGAATGCACAAACTATGCTAAAAACGTTCTCCTTGAAACATCTGGAAATAACAAACGCCAACAAAAAACTTGGAGAAAAGAATCTGGAGCTAGGAAAGAAAATAACACAATTAATGAAGGAAAACGAAGAACAAAGAAACAAAATTTCCGAGCTCAAAAGGAGAGCTAAAAAGCACAAAAAGCGACAATCAATGGATAAGGACAAACCAACTGAGGACGATATACAAGAGGTTCTTTTGATCGAAGACGATGGTAACAGTCCGATGTCAAGCCCAGTCATTTTGCCCCCAGAATTTTTTGAATAATACAGCACAACATTATCGCCCTTTGCGATTTATTTTATAGCATACCATTGTTGCCCTTTGCGATTAATTTCATAACTTTCTAAACTTGTAGTAACTCATTTATATGTCTCAATCGCAATAAAATTATATACGATGCAATATATTTCTTTTTTTAATCATTTTCTTTTTTATCTTAAAAATCGGGGTGAGCTGTAGTATTACGAGAGCTGTTACAAATGAGCGGATAATTAATCCCGCATTAGAGCGAACGTATTTAGGCGCTAATTAACCATTCTTTCGCCGCGCGCTAAACAAACTAACGCTTATTAAGACTACCAGTACACAAGTATTTAAACAACTCAGTTCGACTTATTTAAATAACACAACTTTAGGCCTGGATCTCCTCGCTTATATCCAGGATAGAAAATGTACGTTGTTGAACGTAGGCGGCCTGTAAAACCACAGTTTCTTTTGATTTAAATTACTTCTGCTTTTGACAGTTGCAATGCAGATCTTTCCCCCCAAGTTCAATAAAGATGAAGCAGATTGCTTCAGGGGAAAGACAATAGAGTCTCATAAAAAGCCCCCAAGAAAACCATAATTGTTGCGGTTTTAGAAGAGGGGAAAAGCAGAAAACAGGCGCCTACGAAATCAATAATTGATGCTCTCAGCTTTTTAGATTTTTATTATTTTTTGGAGTTTCAATAATTTTTCCGTGAGATAAAAAAGAGTTAATTCTCTTGCCTTCTCGGCCAATAGGAAAATTAAGAAGCACCTCACTATGAACGTGAGTTTGTGATTCGCTCCCTATCGGCCCAAACGGAGCTGAGAGGAATTAATTGTTTCTCTCAGCGAAGTGGGACGGAATAAAATTAGAGAGACAGAAATCACACCCAGAAACAAGCAGCAGACAACTGCTTTCATTTTTTCTCAAAATTTAACTTCACTTTAACAATAAAATAGTCGAACAAAATTGTTTAATAACTTAGACAAATAATTCCAGATTTGATTTTATAACTTTCTTTTTCGACAAATAACATAACTGAAGAAACACCCAAGTGAACGATCGCCCAACAGCTCACCTCCAATTCACCACTACACAACTGGTAATTAGTAAGCTGTAATTTTATATTTACTCTTTTATAAATTTAATACTTTCAGCCCCCCAACTATTTTAAATTGAGACTTATAGCACAGACAGGTCTTAGGCATATATCTTTGCCTTCGATTTGTTATATCTTTTGTCAAGTTTGACTGGCATACATAAAGAGATCCCGTATTGTGTGATCTGTAGCAGCCCAGCCAAATTTGATACTACTTGGTTTATAATTAATCAATACTGCAAATTGATTTTACTATTGGAATGCACTGACTCAGTACATTACCATGAGGCTATACTCCAGGTATTAACAACCCAAAAAGAGTTTCGACGTGCACAACTCACGGCTGCTTAGAAACTTCTCCCTTCCAACCGTGGGACAATTAACAGTGAAGGTTTTTTCCTGCTGTCATTTATAATGATTTATATCATCTGTCCAAAATGCTGCTCAGCAATTTTTTAATCAGCTTTTTTTCAACACAAAAAAAGCATTTTTTCCTTTTTGAGAAGCTTCAATTAAAGATTGAACACACAAATACAAAAATTTTCTAATCCAGACCAAATATGGAAATTGAAAAGAGAGCAAATTATTTTTCAGCTTAGTGGAGCCGAACCCACGTCATCAGTTTTATTTTGTGAATTAGTTGACTTTCAACATTTTGTTGACAATTAATCAACTGTGAACAATTTCAGTTTCAACTTAAATGTCGCGGCTTCAAGTAGTTTATCCTCGTAGGGAAGCAAAGCGTGTCTTTTGCTGATCTTATTAAACTTTGTACAAGTTTCATACTTGCTTCCTGGTTTTTATGTTTGCACTCATCTTCATTTTAAAAATGTTATTTCTGACAGTTTATGGGTATTATATTTTGAGGATATTCTCAGTTTAGAATATACCTCCTTTTAGTGACTTATTTGACTTATGATTATGAAAAAATGTTAGCCTAGAAAACATTTTAAAAAACCAGAATGAAAAAGGAAGCCGTGCGTTTTTATATTTATTTGTCCATTTTTGTTGTAGCACAATATAATATAAGAGGCACTTGAGAAATGAGGAAAAAGGCACTTTGCTAAATGTACTGTGCACAAATAAAATTAGTTTTTTATTTCCTTGTCGAGTGTGTTAAAGCTGAGCTTGTATCAATTGAAAAGTAAAATCGAGCTAGATACAATAGTTCTATAATTCATTCATACGCATAGCATATTTGAGAATCGATTTAAACTATATCGATTTGCAGCAAAACTTGTAAGCTTGCTCTAACACGTTTCAGTGTTTCAGTTTTGTCCATTTTCGCCGCCGTTACTCTACTTTTTATACCAGTATAAAAAAATGAACTACAAAAACACACTTGGTAAGTTATTGTTTTTCGTTTTTTTCTGTGTTTGTATTTAATTGTTTACAGATGTCTACACTTCAGAAGTTTTAATGAAGGCTTTTTTGTGGATCAAACTCAAGTATATGTCTCAATGTCTGGTCCAATAAAATTTTTGACTTCTGGAAATTTTGAAACTGCTAATTGCCAAATTGAGGTAAATCAATTCCCGGGTCGACCATCATATGTATGTAGTCTTAGTAGTCATACTCGGTCATATATGATTCTTAGTAATCTTAGTCATATACGAATGCGTTTCGTGAATAGTCCGCTCGTCAATGAGTTCTTCCCCGGTGAAATGAAACTTGAAACATCTTGATAAGAAGCTTATTAAAACTTGACAAATCTTGATAAGATCTTGGTAAGGTTCTTAGTAAGAAAACTTCAAGGTATGTACGGTCGTGCAAGACCTTTGCAAGAGATTCAAGAAATAATATCTTGATAAGATAAACAAAAAAGAATCTTAGCAAGAAAGGTCTTAGCAAGATTTGTCAAGTTTTAGGGATTTGAAAACAAGAAGTAATAAGATTATGCAACAACTGTCGGAAAATTTTCGCTTAAAAAAAGTCGCTTAAAAAAACTGCTAAGTTTTGCAAGAGTTTTCAAGCCCTTGCATGACATGGCAAGTTGTATCAAGTTTTGTTTCACTGGGTTGACCTAATACTGGGGTCATATATAAAAATTGGATTTCATGCGAGGATCATGTATGACTTCTTTGCTTTCATGGTAGGATCGTACTAAGAAATCGAGTACGGTCAAGAGTGTGAAATCATATCAAATCATATACTTGTAGTAATCTACACAACTAGGTCACGTGGCGTACCAGAATGGAGGTACCCTGGTAACTTCGCAATTATAGTAAATTTGTTGTGACTAATGGATATAATTGGTTCAAACTTACAATGTGAGTCTATAGCTAAAAGAGCTCTGATGTTCTTATTCAGAGTACTGACAATAATGAAGTTAAACGAACTTTACGCGCAGCTTTTTGTCAGCAATTTATGAAGTGAATTAGCGCAATTTTTCTAGCGCACTCATTGAGAAAATATTTAAAAGTTTAAAAGTCTATGTACTCGCGCAGTTTTTGGAAAAATTATTTTGCAAGACAGTACAACTCTTAGCATGATTTCTCGCAGCCAATATGTTGTTATAAATCTATGGTTATCCATATAATCTTTTTGATGAAAGTGTAAAGACTTCAGTTCTTGGAGCACGCGCAAATATCGTTATATCTTTAAATGTTTGGCGCTAGGAAAACATCCGCCCCCTCCCCCATCTTATTGGGTGCATATTATTTGCTCATGTGTATACTAAAATAGAACGTGTTCTATAACTGGGAGGTGGAGAGTGTACTAGTGTTGACCGACCGGAAAAAGATCCGAAAAAAACATATCAACAACGTACAACGTACAATGGTAGTCAACGTTGCGGCTAATAACTCATAATAGATTAACTCTGTGAGCTGTTGCGTCTTTCAGTTGTAAACCTTGCCCTGATTCTTCTGGTTTCGGGCGCCCTCGCCGAACGTCGACAACGCGATCGTGATGACGATGATGAAGCTGATGATGATCACCATGGTCGCAAAGGCTACAAGGGAGGCTATGATGAAGACGAATACATTGAATGGGACGAGCCAACGGAGGTTATTGGCGAATGTAAGGAGGACTACGAGTGTAGATGGAGATCAATTTTGAGGGGGGAAGAGAAGAATGTCTGCTGCGATGGAAAGTGTCGGGAGGGATGTCTCACTGTGTATGTATAAAAAACTTCATCGCACACACATCACACATACACACAGACACACACACACACACACACACACACACACACACACACACACACACACACACACACACACACACACACACACACACGCACAGACACACACACACACACACACACACACACACACAGACACACACACGCACACAAACACACACATACATACATACATTATTACTTATGAAATGTACCATTTCTGGTAAATAATTCTGGATTTCTATTATTAAGGCAGCTTTTGCCAATAGGTAGTAAATTCAATTCTCGAAATTTTTTGTTCTCATTACAGCCATTTAATTACCCAGAATTGGGGCATCAATTTATCTCTCTTTACGTGTGGTGTCCTTTGAAACATGTAATTTCATTAATTTCAATTAATCAACCAAATTGGTCACGCAATCGTACTCCTTAATTTTATTTTTGTGAGTTTATGATTCAAACATGAAAAAAAACGACTATAATGACAAAAACTAACAAACAAATAAACAGCGCCAGTAAATTTTTGGGGTACTACTGCACGGCTTTATAACACGTCACATATGCCGAATTCCTCTCAGAGTCCAAGTATCCAATCAATGTCCACCACTTCATGTTATGATTCCAGTTTTGTTGGTTTCTTCCCGGCTTTCAACGCTGGAAAGTGTTTGTTGACAAACATTTTCCAGATCACATCCACTCATTATCGCAAGCAACTTAGGACATCCACTGTTCCAAAACCCATGCATATTTCGTGAAAACATCACCAAAAAGCAATTAACTATTGAATTATTTGAGTCAAATATTATTTAATACCACCAACTGTTAGAAAAAAATCTGATGACAAATGAATGACAGTCGCAGAAGTTTGTATTTTAGCTGCAGATATTGAATTTGATTCTAAATACCGATTTGCTTTTAAACAAAAATTCGACTTTTGTCTTTTTGTCCATTTTATGGCATCTACTGCTGGCTGAGCCAATTAATTGTTCGTCGTTTTGTTTATTTGTTTCGTACTAAGAATTTCG
The DNA here is from genome assembly GCF_964194025.1 of Convolutriloba macropyga. Taxonomy (NCBI): domain Eukaryota; kingdom Metazoa; phylum Xenacoelomorpha; order Acoela; family Convolutidae; genus Convolutriloba; species Convolutriloba macropyga. The sequence goes on along the minus strand of NC_134468.1, from coordinate 71,572,248 downwards.
TTCCAGATCAATTTTTGTTTCCACAGATAAAACTCTGATCGTCATTACTGTTTTGTGAGGTCAGGATAAAATAGCAAGAGTCAGTTGATTTTGTGTGTTAATTTCTTTCCTATAGGAAAAGGAGACATGGTATCGCTGAGGTCTAGTGTTTGTTAAATAATTGAGCCAACAGAGCTCAAAAGACTGCCGCTTGAAACTTTGTTTGAGAAAAGCAGATCCCTATTATGAGGAGGAGTAGCAAATAGTTTACGAGAACTCTAGGTGGTTACTAAAATTAAAGTTAAAACTTCAACTTCCTTTCTTACACTCTTAGCTGCTTTGGAGTTGGGGTCTCATCGAATTGCAAAGATTTGAATTGTGTTTTAGGTCAATAATATAATGTGGTCAGAGCTAGATACAAGAAACCCTTTTTAAAACTTTTTCGGGAGATTCATTTGAAAACTCTTTTTAAGTGTATCCAGTCAGCATCGCATGCCTCCTCGTGCTCATTTCTTTCTTCCCTGAATTTCTTTCAGAAAATCTTTTGTACACAGGTAGAATAAAGGCGGAATCTAACTTGATCCTGAATGAATTAGTTCTCAATTTTCAAAAAAAAGGATGACCATACAATTTTTTTAGGAGAGTTAAGACAAAAATAGGAATCTAAGAAACATCATTTCGAATTTTTTGTGCTCAGAAGTGTGATTTTGCAAGTCGAATATAAAACTAGGTTCTTTACAATACTTATTCTGTTGATTTGAGTATAGATCAAAATTGAAGATATAAGTTCTTTCTACCAATCAAATTTGGTGCCATTCTTCGTTTAATGGATAGCAGAAACCAAAAAACACCACTACTCAATATTTTTTTGTTTTTGTTTTTTTCAGCTTAAAATTTATCGTACAATTCAGTTTTGATGTCAGTTGAAGGCAACATACTTTGTTGATAAACAACATCTTCCACAACAACGATTCAAAATTCAGCGATGATCTGAAAAGGGATTATTCCTACATGAATCAGGAAGTCAACGACTCTAGACAAGTATGTCCCAGCTGACTGTGCGAGCACAGTCTGCAAAGATTTTGATTGCGTGCTAGACAAAAAATAATTTTGGCAATCTCTGCCGCAGCGAAAAGAACCAAGCCTTGGCCAAACTGAGCACTGCAACCGAGTTCATAGTCCAGACATCCATTTGATGTTCCGTACCCGTGTTTCAGTCTATTCGGCTTGGTGCCTATCCAATTTTGGAGATTTGTCTGATGCATATTTATATATTGACCTTTTTGTCTTGGTTCATTCTTACTTTATTGGTTAGCTATTCGTGAAAAAAATGTAGTTTTACAACATCTGTTGTAACATCTCCTCTCTTATCAATGACAATTAAACATTTACATAACCCAGTTTGGTTTCCTGGTTTCAAATGTGTCCACTAGTTACGTTTGCTCTTAACTTCTTGTACGCTATACTATAAATTACTGATTTCTCCGATGTTTTAATATTTTGGCGCGTTCCTGCCCAAAAATAAAATTAACAATTATAAACTGCAACAACTGCGTTTTGTGCGTTTTTTCGTTAACTTAATTACACAAAACATTTATTTAGTGAAACTATACTAGGTTACAATAGAACTGTTAATAAAAATAGACAGTAACAAGTAAATTAAGCTCAGATAAATGTGCTTCAAATACACACTCTGTGTCTGGTTATTAAGAAAATTTTGCAAATTTCAACTGATTTTGGTAGTTATTCATCCTCTACTTGTACTGCTACTCACGTGGTTTTACATTTCACAGTGAATTTTCTCAGAGAATTTTGATGAGATTTCCTTGGGGTCTTTTTTTGTGTAAATTTCATGTCTGTGGAGATATGTTAAACATATAGAACTTTTGTTGAACATTCTATAACAATTACCGAATTCGTAGCAAACCAAACATAAAGAATCTCATGCCAAATTGTAGTTATTTTTGTAAGCAGTACATACGTCGCAATACTGATTTGGTGACAGTGAGGTAGTGCATTTTTGAGTTTCATCTATGATATTCACGTACTAATAATTTAATTGACGTATCTAACTAAGAATGTAGACAAATTTGAATCACTCGGGCTTTGATTAAAAAGTAGCTTTAATATTAGGTTGTCATACTACTCTAAATTTATCGTTTAACTTGCCCTTGAGTGCTTTTGCTTACTTAATAAGCTCGGTTCGAGTATCTCTGTAGGCATTATGTCAAGATGGTTTCCTCTAAACAGCGTCCAAACAAATTTTATAGATTGATCAAAGCAAACACAAACGTTTTACGTCTACAAATTGGATATTCCTAGAGAGAATCTTTGTCTCTTTGAAAGATATATTTAAATATAGTCAATAAAATGTTTAAGTCGGACCTGACTTGGGCTTCTTCGATTTAGCTCATAGTCTGGGTCTGTTCGGTCTGGCGCAAGATCTGGATATATCATTGGCCCCGGGTCTGTTTTTGAGTCTGTGCAATCTCGGCCAGGGTCCTCATCTGATCATTCTGGCCAAAGTGATCAAAGTCTGTATATTTTGGGATTGGACTGTCAAATTTTGTTAGGTCTGGCCCATGCCTGACTTTCGGCCTCTTCGAAGTCGACCCCTGTCCGCTGTCGAACTCCTAATGTTCCACACATGTTGTGGGCCGAGGACTGCGTCCTTGGATTATTTATTTCCTTTAACACAAATTAAACACAAAATTGATAGTGTTGCTTCACATATGGTGACATCGTTTTTCAGAAAGCGGTGAAGAAGGGTAGCGATTATATGGAAAACGACCACCATAGGGAAACATGGAAAGAGAAAGGCAATTTTTAGAAATTTATAAATATTCTGAAACGCTCTTGGTTCTGACGCTTTCTGTCAAAGCGCGTCGATTCGCTGGTTCTTCATTGACGAATTGAACAATTATTTATGTTTAGGGCAGGTATGATCTTCACAATAATCCTGGGACTGCTGTGCTGTGGAATGTGTTTCCTGGGAATCGGACTTGTCACCTACTGTGCTGCAAAGTCAGCCAGTGAGTAGATTATATTTACATGTATTACACAACAACGACAACTAAGTAAAAATGTCTACCAGAAAAAAGTTTGAAGAATGTGCCTTGAAGAATTTAATAAGGCCTTATTCGGCGCTGTGCTAAGTTTTTTGATGTGTATAAAACTACAAATCTCCTTTCACAACTGAAAATACAATTTTGGGGCCAGTTTCTTTAACTAAATTTCAAGTAGTTGCAGAAACTGATGCAGCGACTTCTCATTTGCATATTTTTCTTCCGCAAAATTGCCAGTTCATTCAACTTGATCATTTGAATGTGAAAAAATTGGCAAGGTATCCATCCTTTCAACTTACAAGATATTCGTTTGATTTTTTTCTAAAATATTGTACGATAAAAATTCTACCTAACTAGTAGAAAAAAAACATAAAAATGTCTCAAAAAAGATATTATTCTACAAATATATTTGGTATCAATAAAAAAGTGAAAACTTGATACACAATAGCAAAAGCATTGCATCAACATATCACGAAAACATTAAATTATTTTCAATTTTGTTTCATCTTGCATGATTTAAAAAAACGAATTGTTTTACTTTTCAAATGTTTTGATATCTTCTGACTTCTTCTTGATTAGCAGATATTCTTCTCACGCTTGGTTCTGACATCCGATTATGTTGCTACTCACTACATATACATAAGCAAATGTAGTAATGAAGTGAATTGTGTTCAAGAAAACAAAAATTATTTTCCGTTTCTATTCATTATCACTCATCGCATTTTATTCAGTTTACATTTTCAATATTTATATGTTTTCCAGAGACTTAACTATTTTAAAACCACTGTTTCCCTTTTCCTCGCCTGACCTTTGCCGCATAACTTTGCATAGAATACAGGTGATAATTTTCTGCCGTGTAACGATATATCGTCTGCATTGCTGCACAAGAAACAAAATTTGGTCAGGAATTATCGTGGATCTTTTTCAGCAATATTTTCCATCACATTACACATCACAAAATAATGGCTTTTTTCATCTAGGAAAAAGTAAAATATTAAAAAGAATGAGAAAAAGACAACACTCATCGACCAATATTGGTGTTCTCAACTTGACATCATGACCCTTAAAAATCTAGAATATTTTTATACTTTTTAATAACTTTTCATGATTCATGATTTTTTAAGTACTATTTTTTGATAATACAAAATTTAGAAATTATGTTTCCACAATTACAGGTGCCCAAGTGAGGCATTCTGACCCAACTGTGACCTACCAGCAGAATCCAACGATGAACCCTCCTCCCTCCACTGGTTTTTTCAACCAACCGGCAGCTGCCCCTCCTGCGTACAGCACCTACTCACACCAGAACACTCTCCCTGCGTACTCTGATGTGCAGATAGCCACAATCACTCAAAAATGATTGGATCAATTCTCTTCAATAAACTTGAACTCTTAAATGGCAATCTTTTCAGCATGCTAAATTGATCCACCCCTAACACTATCCAGCAGTCCGCGGCATTTGAAAAAAAACTATCGATATGTATGTTATTTTACCACTATTGTACTCATACTCATATCTGTACATTACGAGCCAGCGCCCCTACCAAATAAAGTGAACCATTTGGTTCATTGGCCTCTAGTTCAAGTCCCACAAAACTAACCTTATCACATGTAAAGAGGGGCGAACAGTGTGGGGTATGATGACCAAGGAACGGTTATACTAGGTGCTAATTATACAAAGTCTTTTCCCTTTGTCGCAAATTAGCTCAATATTAGTTAAAGGTAGGGGCTCCTACTGTTACATTTAATAGGCTAAAAATTGCATCAAGAAGTAAAAACCGTTATTAATTATTTTTTTAAAAAAAAACTTATATGAATTGTTTCACGCTCGTTTATGAAAAACTGTGAAGAAAGAAAAAGCGGAACGGATAATTACAGCAACCTTAATTTTATAGATTTTGATTTTTTTAAAAGGGATAATACTTAGACTCATTTCCCCTACAGTTTTAGATTTTTGGGTAAATGTAACACCCTTAAAGTCTCATCTATGACACCTCATCGTGACTTATGATAACCCTTATAATTTTTACCCGATACGAATCCTGATGATATTTGGTGGCAATATGACAATATTTGGTGACAATATTTCTCCTGATGCGTGACAATATTTAGCGGGGGACGAAAGAGGAGCAATTGAGTTCGAAAACTCCATCATTGTAAAAAAAAACTTGAAGGACTTAGAGACTTAGAATATGCACTTAAGTAACGTCTGCTCAATTCTGTCCTTTCAACCTCCAGCGGGCATATTTTAACCTTTTGTGTGCATGTACAAACACTTATGTTGACGTGGAACAAATGGAATTTGTTTTAGATAGAAAGTAGTTGTAAATTGATGTTCCTTTCTTTTTGAAATCTCAGGACGCGCTGTTTGTTTCATACCGATGAATCAGCAAATACACATTTCGGTTCAAATAACTTTCCAACGGTGTTAATAACATCATCCAGTTTATCTTGACGTAGATGTTTAATCAAGAATATATTTGTAAATTGAGTTTATAATTGCAATAATGAAAATTGTATATTTCAACCGAGAGGAATGTTCTACTAATTTTTTCTTTTATGATGTGATAAAAATTTGACAATTTTTTTCTATTTTTTTAACAAGTGAGATTCTCTCAGCATTTACTGGATATGCAATCCGCTTTAATTGAATTTTTAGGATAGACAATCTGACTATTTGCTGCCTGAGGTTTTTTAAAGGATGATATTATAACTTTTTCCGATTCATAGTTATGAAAATATCTTGAAAATCAATAATCAGAATTAAACAGAAATAATGAGAGTTTACAGGGCACACTTCTTGCTCTGAAAATTTTTCATTTCACAAGAAAAAACAATGACCTATAGACCTATCAGTAACGAATTTCTGTTTTTATTTGACTATAAAAGACTACCCGTACCGAACTCCAAGTCTATATCAGTACTAGGCAAGTCTAAATCCAAGTCTTATTCCATTTTCTAAAACTGGGCAAGTCTCAAAAAAAGTCTCACAAGTCTGACAAGTCTTGCAAAGACTTGCGTAACACTTTCAAGTTGATTTCCAAGTAAAAATCAACTTTTCAAAAAAATTCGAGTGAAAATTTTGCAACGTGCCACGATTTCGGCATTAATTTTTGAGCACTTTCCCGGGGTGGTGCTTAAAAAAACAATGCCGGGAGCATACCAAATTGTTTATTAGGTTTTTATTAGCTTCCCGGGAGGGTCATTTGAGGGTATTTCAGGTGTTCTGGGCCGTTTTCAGCCATTTTTCAGCCGTTTCAGCCCCTAAAATAGCCTAAATTACCCAATTTATGTACTTTTAAGATAAACCAAATGTCGAACTTGAGTCGAGGCAAAAATGTCAAAAAGGGTGCTACTGTGAGGGCCCCCATGATAGCCCGAGGTCCCATTTTTCAGCACCAAGTGGACCCTATTTTAGTGCAAAGTACTACAAATCAGCCCGCACAAGCGCCGAGAGATGTCTCTCAATATGAACTTGCTCATGAGCCAATCTTGCCATCTGTTAGTGCTAGTAAAACTAGTTACAACTAACCAGCTAGAACTGTTTATATCACTGTTTATAACACTGTTTATAACCCGGCTATAACGGTATAAATATGGTTTATAATCGGAAATGAGTTATGAATTGTAAGCTCATTTTCCGGGCAATTGAATGAGCTACGGCCCGTCCCGATCCAATTTATACTTTGGTCAGAATTCTGGATTTCAAGTACTGTATTTCCGAAAAATGAGGTATGCCTGGTGCTCGTTCTCTAATAACTTTTTTTGAGTGCACCTAGGAAGCTCATTTTTAATATGAGTTAGCTTATTCATGTGTGCTAATCAATGCGTTAATACTCAAAATTTGATTCCGATTACAAAAAAGTTAGTAGCGAACGAGCATGAGGTACCTGATAGGTCCTAGTGTCTTGAGACCCACAGCTCGCTGGCCTTTTTTGCCTATTTTTGATTTTTTTTTGCCAATTTTGACGTTTTTTTGCTCTTTTTGACGTTTTTTTCGGCTATTGAAACTTGGATTAAGACTTGGCAGGTCTTGGCCATTACTTGGATTAAGACTTGGCAAGTCTTGGCCAAGACTTGGATTAAGACTTGCCAAGTCTTGGCCAAGAATTGGATTAAGACTTGCCAAGTCTTGGCCAAGTCTGACAAGTCTTAAATGTGTTATGATCAGTACTGATACTTAGACTTGGAATTAGACTTTCCCAGTACTGGTATTGACTTGGCGTTAAGTACGGGTACTGGAAACCTATTGCTGTTACGTCAACAGAGTAAAGAAAATGAGATTCATTGGAAAGGTGATAAGGTGATGCAAATTAGCGCAAATAAAAATATTCCGAGTTTTGTATTTGCTTTCAGTTGGCCAAGGTGAGATCTCTAGCTGTATAGCGCTGAGCAATTATAATTGCTTCCTCTTTTGTGTTTTGTCTTGTAAGTTAGACTCAATTTAATACTGGCATCTTTTCCAGTTATCAACCAGATTTTGAGGATTTAGAAGATATATCGCGCATAAAATTTCGCTGCACAGGACTTTTTCGTTAAAGGCCTCAGGAGGACGAATCTTGGTCGTGTAGGAACTCATATCAGTATTAACTTGCAAAAAACTTGTTTATAAGTTTACCGCATTGATGTGGAATCTTACAAGACCAATACTCTTTCTGATGAGATCTTAAAAACTCTGAGGATATGAAAATATTGTTTTGTGCAATATCGCCTAAAGTTTCAAAAAATCAAAAAAGTGTATTGAATTAAAACTTGAAAACACCAAACTGTAATTAAACATAGAATAAAGAGTTTTACTACTTCCACTACGTGTGAACTACGTCAATCTTTCTCGCAAAAGTCAGATCGCGAAATTGAGTGCTTATTTGTTGAGAATTTTTTCTCCGATTGCGATTACTTAAAAGGAAACAAAAAGAAATGCGTAATAAACAATTTTTTATACAAAAATATTATAAAGATCGCGTCCCACCATTAACAATTTCAGTTTACTTTTAATTTGATGGATTTGCTTTTCTTAGCTCTGTCGACATTTTCGCCAATTAATAGTCTGAAAATTATAGATGGTTTCAGCAGAACTTATATGGTTACAGCAGAATAATAATGTTCAAGCAATGATATCCTTTATATCTGAACAAAGAAAATGTAATCAAAAACGTTATTAAAACATAGCAAACGAAAAAAATAAGGTAGCAAAATCAAAATTTCGACTAGTTTAGTATTGAGAAACTAAACTCATTTGGATTTTTGTTCCCACCCCTCTTTAGGGGGCGGGGGAACTATATACTCAAATGGGTTTTTTCGTGCTGACAATTTTGACCGATCGATACATTCATCGTAGACAGTTGTGTTATCATTAAAAAGTCCGTCCAGCTTAGAATATGGAATTAAAAAGGTTTTCCTGAGTTTCATTTTCCAGAACGAGTTATCGATGTGCTAATTTTTGTGAATATTAGACCAAATTGCGCTATTTCTATTAACATTTTCCGGAGTTTTTGCCTAAACTTTCGTCAACTTTGACAAAAAATTTGTTAAATTTTTTAAACACAGTGATGTTGATTTCATTTTTAAAGATGGAAAAAGTTTTCTTGACTGCTTTGAATTAATTTTTTTGGCAAAAATCGCGGCTAAATATTACAAAATTCAGCCTTTCTCATCAAAATTAGCACGAAATAGGTGTCTTTAGTCCAATTTGATTGAATTTTCCGGAAATAAACGCACAGAAACAACTAAAACCATCTTTGTAAACTCAAAAGGAAGGCGAGTCTAACTTCCACTTTTATCGAGAGTGCTCGGTAATTGCAATTTTGCCGTTATTTGCTAACTTTACTCGTTGATTACCAAAAACGTAGCATTTGTTTTTGATTTTTTAAATAACAAATTATCTATATCTATAATTTTGAAAAAATTAGTCCATAAAGGATGAATAGCACTAGCAGGGCTAGTTCTCGACTAAACTTGACCTGTGAAAATCCGAAAATACTTCCGATTGTAATCAGTCGGTCTTTTTCAAAAAATCGATCTTTTTAATATAAATTTAAAAAAAGAACATTTCACATCAAAGCGCACTGACGATATGTCCAATTGACTTCATAGGCAGCTCCAAATTACTGTATCTAAAATTTTACGTGAAAACTTTTAGTCCTTTCGTTTTTTAAAAGAGTTGGTTTTCATATAAATAAAGGCTTTTTGAACTTTGCCTCTACTTTTTTTTCATTCGGTTAGCATACAGCTTAGTGTCAGCAGACAAAAAAAGGTTTTTCTTTCTGCTCGAGGAAACTTTAACCTTCATTGCGGTTTCAAGCCGCAAGTCATGGTTTTCTGGCTTTGATACTACTAGATTTCACAATTTTGTTTTGATTTTTAGGCAGTTGCCCATTTTTCACGTTTTCTCGTTTAGTCACATTATCACATTATTTACAGTTCGCTATTGGCTTTCAACACAAAGCACAATTAACCATATCAAAAACTGGGATATGAATTATGGTGTTAACGGCTTCGACACCACTTTCTCGAAGAATTTAATTGAAATTTTTAAAATGTCTTTAACTGTCGTTTTTACGATGTATTTTAAGTAGTATTGAATTTCCTGTATAATTACAGGTTTCACGGGCTTTTAATGGTAGAATAGATGACCCGATATTCTGACTTTACTAGATAGCTGCTGATTTTCTTGACTTTGAAAACAATTGGTTTAAAAAAACAACGCATTCGAACTTCGCAATTTTTTCATTTTGTTGTCTAATTGTTACCTAGATTGGTTAATCGCAGCTCATATATGACATTATTGGTGTCCAGGGAAAGTGTCACAAGGGATTGTTGTCACAATATCTAAAGTTTTTAACGAATTCGTTATGACTTTAATAGCTTCGACACAGGTTTTTCACACAAAAAAAATTAAGTTTTTTTTTGTTTTTGTCACATTTGAAGTTCTTTTTCTAGACTTAAGACAGATCCTTAATAGCTAATGGTCCAAGGGACTTTTTTTTGGACAAATTAGCAAACCTATTTAATTATTTCTTGTTGTAGCTAACGGCTTTCATGACCATGGAAATAGTTTTTTTTTCTAAAAATACAAAAAATATTATTAATTTGGACCTTTTTTCCTTTTTGTCTACTCGTTACCTAGTCTCATAAAAGAAAAGTTCATCTTACCGCATTTTGGTTTCTGAACAAAGGCGAAATTGAACATATTTTAACGGGCAAAAATCCTAATGGCTTTGACAACGTTTTCTGGCAAGTTTTAATTGGAATTTTGTTGATCGTCTAAATTGTTGATCTTTTTGTGACCGCAGAAAAAAACTGAATAATAGCAGGTCTTATTTCTCTCCTATAAAAACATATGTAATCATAAACCTATGGGATGTCTTCAGTTGATTTCTTTTGGTTTTCCTTACTTTGAAATTAATTGATTTAAAATGTATAATCAAAATTTCTAACTCTAATGTTTTTGTTCTTTTTTGTCTAATTGTCAATGAGCCTTGCTACAGACTGGTCCTCAGCCTTTTCTAGTGAAGTACAAGTTATTTTGTTCATTTTGAGTTTTATCTGACGCCAATTTGACTTTTTTACTAAGCTTTTTTTCAAAATGGATATAAAGTTTTGGGTCTAATTAATGTTTGTTGTTATTCTTTGCTTTTGCGGTTCGTCTAAACTTGCTTTCTTAATAATTGCAGATCTCATCAATCTAATGCGTCAAATTATATTCTATTGATTTATATGCTTTGGAGGCTACCTTTTTGTTCATACACCATTTTTTTGGAAAAAAAAAATTGAATTTTTGGGGGTTTTCTATTGGTTCCTCATTTGGTAGACAATTATACGAAAATTGAGGACGAGCGGGGTCGGAACCTTATGTGCGATTGCACATTACCGCGCCTCTTTGTTGACAAACAATTTTGCGATCTGTTTTCTAATCAGCCGCAGAAGAAACATAGATAAATTCGTTAAGCGCAAAGCTATCATTGAAGGAATTTTGAGGAAAAAATGCAAAAAAAACACTGATTTTCCAAATGAGTATAAATAGGTCAAGGAGCCTAAAAATAACACAAATGGCAGCGTAAAGATATAACATAAGTTATAAGCCTTGTTATGGACTGGTCCTATATTGATTTGAAAGCATATGAAATCCCTAAGGTTTCTCGATGAAATGAAACATTAGAAAACTTACCAATCTGTAAAATTAACATTTATAATTAATAATTATGTTTGAAAATGTGGTAATTTGCGCTTGCGCGTCTATACATAAGCCAAAAATTACGCTTGGCACAACAGGCGATTATTTTTAGTTCATTACTTTCAAAACAAAATTTTTGTATTATTACAGAAAGAAAATTTCGGGTAAATAAATTGATTATCTCCTCCACTGCTTTTTGATGTGATATTAGAACTGCTCTGAAATCAAGGATTGTAAGTTTTGAAAACAATAAATGGCCTATAAATTACTTGCGTTTGTTTTTGGTCATTTGGCTACTGATTTCGATTTTTATTGATTTAATAATAATAATAGTTGTGGTTTCTGCGTACTCGCAGCGGAACAGCATTAGGCCTACAGTAGCCTGTTTTCAGCTGCCCTTTTTTGGTTATTCCCCACATTTCAGACTACTCTTTTTATGAGCAGCATTGCTCTTTTTTGGTGACTATAGCCACTTTTTTGCGTCTGAAACTTTCACGTGGTACCATCATTGCAGCCAACATTGGTCAGGCTATGGTCAACCTGAAGCCATGGTTAAGTAAGAGCTCATCCTCACACAGACAACTTCACGGAGGTAGGGGATTGAACTCCCAATCATTGTCATGTGAACCACACACACCTTACCTCTCGGCTATTTCACTGAACAAAAGTTACAAATTTGTATTTTGTCAATAAAACAATTCTGTCTACCTCTATATTTTTGGTTGATAGTGTCTTCAATTTATTTTACTATTGATTAAACTAAAACAAACAACGCTAATGCTATTAATAAGGATGCGCATTGCTTAATTTAGCTGAAAACTATTTTTGAATGCCATCTATTTTGCAAAAACTGGTCAAATCGTTTCAATTTTTTTGTTTTCTTATAAAAAAGACAAAGGGGACTACAATTGTACAGAATTTTGCCACAAAATACCTCTTTTTTGCTCCATTTTGACAATGTTGATTTTTGACAATTCTAAATTCAGTTAACTTTTCCCAATTTTCCACAAATAATGTTCATGTTTCACATAAGATTTCATAATTATGAGAGCTTTCATTTTGATTAAGCATTTTGTTCAAACAAAACTATTGACAAATATTTTAAACCAGAGTCTTTCGCAGTTCATCATCAAACCAATTTGCACTTGAAATGTTTTTGATTTTTTGCATGGGTGGTACTAAATTGTTTTCAATTCATGCACTATGCTTTTCCAAATCCTCTGTTATTCAAGTTTCTTAATGATTGAATGTCAACAAAAAAAACAAAAAAAAGTATTAGGGAGAAGCAGTGACTTAGCAAAATTATTTAATCTTTTCTCTGTTTTGTTAGGTTGTTATTTTTCATTCAAATATCGTGAAAAAAAATTCTTTCCATTCAAACAATTTTGGATTGCAAACCCCTTTTGAATGTTTTGCTTTTATAAACTGGAAAAACTTTGAATCAAAATACATTTACGCTGAAAATTTTATCTTTAACATTTTCGGCCTGGATTTCATTTTTGGTCCGACCCATTTTGGTGGGGGAGGAACTATATACTCAAATGTTCAGGCAATTTTGACCGATCGATATAACCGTCGTAGAGAGTTGTGAGTGGTATCATTAGAAATCCCGTCCAGCGTAGAGTTTGGAATTAAAAAGATTTTTTGATTTTCGATTTTTAAAAGGAGTTATTGAGGTTTGAAATTTTGTGAAGAGCAGACGATATTACCTTGATTTAATTCACATTCTCCGTATTTTTTCCATTTTTCGTTAAATTTTCGTTAAATTCTGGATTAAAAACATATTAAAAGTGTTGGCGCCAGTGTTTTATTTCATCTTCAAAGATATGGCAGGCTTGCTCAATTGTTCGCTTCTTGTTTTTGACCTGAATTAATGTTACATTTCTTCAAAAATCAAGACTTTTTCGTTAAAATTGGGAGCAATTACGCTTTTTAGCCCACCTTCTTCAAATGTGCTGAATGTGGACACTTGAAATTGCGCTCATATCCTCTGTAAGCTCAAAAAGAGCTATTTCTACTCCCGCCAGTCTTAAGATTCTTCTCGAATTATGAAATTATAAGTTTCTGATAATTTTAAACTCGATAAAATAAACAAAATTCATTATTATTTCGATATACAGAAAAATTGTGTTTTTAAAAAAGATCTTTTTCGCAACCTTTTTTCTTACAAATGAGGGTATTTTCAGCCAGTCAGCAAAATCAGGGTTGATCTTGATCTCAGCATGGATCCGTAAATTTAAAAAATTTTCAGTTTATTTTTTGGGGAGCTGCCTTTCTTAAAAAAAGTTTTCTGCATTTATAGTTTTTTATGTAAACTACTGACCAGCATATCAAATCAGGACTCAATTGCTGATAGATACCGTTTACGAAAAAGAAGCCCCAATGACAGAGGCCCCATTTTTCCATTATTGAGCTCATGGTTTTTATGGCTGACAAATTGTTTTCGTAAAATTTTAAGGATTTCTTATGCTTCGCTTTCATTTGTTATGCTTTTTGTGGTGAAATGACTTAGCCTCCCCAAACAAAGATCAAATTTATTTTTTAGAAAGAAAAATGAGAACCTGGACATTGTTTTCACTTCTTATCTAATGCCTCTTATGACCGTGAAATCATCTGTTTTAAGAAAGTAACTGTTCTTTTTAGAACTTTTGAACTAATTTTTCTTATTTTTCTCAACTTAAGGTGTAGTCTAAGTGAAAACGGAAAGAACTCATTTGTTCTGAGTAATGAACTATTGTTTTTATTTGTTTTAGAAATAACTGAATGTTTATTTGTTTTGATACTACGAGTTTTCATTTTTTTATTGTTTTTTGAGCATAATTGACCATTTTATAAGTTCATTTTGTTTCTTTGTCGAATTATCTCATTATTGACAGGTTCAACTGAAATAAAAAATAATTGAGAACACTACAGAAGCGCTCAGAAAGGCGTATCTGAAAATTTTTATTGTTTTTGTTGAATTTTTTATGCTTTTTGGCTGAGACGCAGTTCTCTCCCAAAAGTTAGTTGAGTTTTCAATCTTTGCCTATGTTTGTCTTTCGTGTTGTTGCTGTACGACATATACTGATAATGATAGGTCTCAATTGCATCTCCAGGCGGTATAATTGAAACATTTCAAAGACTTCAGATTATAGCTATTTGTGTCAATGACTTTCAAATTAGACTTTTTTTTTAAAATTGTTTTCAATGTACTTTTCTGCTTTTTTGTCATCATGTATTCAAACTCACTAATAAGGAGTCTCAACTTGTTTTGTCTTTTCAAAGATTATTTTTGAGCTTGGTTAGATGTTTTGAGTGATGGCTTCGACTATTTAGTTTCAAAAAAACTTTTGAGATTTCTCTACTGAGCAAACTTTGGGTCTTTTTTTGTTGTGATGTCTACATAGTCCTTTCATGAAGAAGACCCGTTGATGTTAAGATTAGAAGTAAGTAACAATTTAAAGTTCTTGCAGATAACAACCCTGATAACAAACAAAATTAACACTGATGTCGTAAAATTGTATGTGAAAATTGGGCTTCCGCATGTATTTGTTTTTCTTTTGTAGTCTTGTGACTTAGTCTCATTAGTAAACAGCGCAATGTGCTTCCTGAGGTGTTGCAATCTAATTGATAAACTTTTTGAAATCCTATCTTTTTCACGGCTTTCGAAAATGTTTTCAAAGACATATTTGGATTTTTTATCTTCGCCATTTTTTAAATAATTTTTCGGTCCATTTGCAGCTTAGTTTCTGTAAAGACAGGTAATAACGCGTTTCCATTAAGTTATATTTCCTTCTTTATAACAATTTTAGTTTAAATCCTTTTTTTCGTGGCATTGTTACTACTCTTATTAAGAAATTTTATAAAATATTTGAGATTTTTTTATATTTGTACATTTCAAAGTGTTTTTGTTTACTTTTTAAATTGTAATTGTGACGTTAATGGTAGGTCCCATTGGATTTGGAAAAAATTGTTTTTAAATATGGAAACGTATTTTTGAACTTCGCAGCTTTTTGATATTTTTCGGCGATCTGTTACCAAGTCGCATTGAGGACAGTTCCAAAAACTTTTCTAATGAATTATAGCCTATTTTGTTTTGTATCGGGTTTTAACTGATGCGATTTTGATTTTGTTATTTTTTTAATAGAGACATCGAGTTTTGATCGTAATTAATGTTTGTTATTTGAATTTCATTACTGCATTTTCTTGTAGTCCTTTTAACAACAGGTGCAATCGGCCCTATAGCGTAGCTTTAATGTATCCCGTTTGTGGTTTATTGATCAATATGTATGTTTTTTAAATTTTTCGCTTTCATTTGGTAGCCAATTTAGTCAAGGATGAGCGGGGTCGGAACATTATGTGCGTACTCACATTACCGAGCCTCCTTGTTTTTCTTAAATTTAATGTACATCCTCTCATTATCAAAACTTGTTACAAGAAAATTACACTCATTTGCACTTTTTGGGACCAATCAGGCTTCGCATTCCAAGTAACTAATTGTTAATTTTTTCCAATGTCATCTATGCTCTATACAACGCTTCCGAGTTGCAATATATATATAAAGGGCATCCTTGTTGCAATATCTTTTCATTTAGCTTTTCCTAGCTTCCCGGAGACTCTCTTTGCGTACAACCCGAAATTCGTTAGGCGTAAATTTGACTTTCAGATTAGAAAAATGGCTACTCGCATGGAAAATTCGTTGTCTAAAACTCTAAAAATGTCTGCTTGAATACTTCTAATTTTTATTCATTTTCTTGTGATATAGTTACTTTAGAGTTTTTGATCCGAAATTTTACCAAAGTTTCACGAGAGAAAAAGTTTTTCAAATCGGTGTAATTTAAGTTTTTACTAAACGTTAACATTTCAATTTATCAACGGCGCAAGAAAATTCAAGTAGGCAACAAAAGTTGCTCAACCAAACAGAGCTAAGCCATGTATTATAAACAAAAAGTAAGTGTCAAAAAATAAGTATGCAAGCTCAAATTCTTTTGACTTTTGATTACGAAATGTTGCCAGCCTTTGTCTACTTTTATAACTCTCTTGGAGGAGGGTTCTAACATGACTGCGTACATGCTCTGAAGACAGCGCCTTATCGTCTCGATTCATTGAAAGCTACGAAAATTCAGCATTGTTCTACCCTTCGAGTTTCTTTAAATGATGGTCTTTAAATTGGCCTCTCGATAATATCGTTTAAGTTGACAGCATTCGAACTAGATTAAACTCTCCTTTGCTTTTTACGCATGCAAAATTCTGCAGTTAAAAATTGCTCAAAAATTTGATCTTTCAAACAAAAATTTTATTCAAAAAAGTCCAATTTGGTTAAACAAGAAACATCAAATTGTTCATTAGCTAGAAGTAAAATTAATTGCTTTTGAACAAAAAGCTTACGTCAAAGATTTGGTTAACGAGCCAACTTTAGAGCGGTTTTCAAATTGTGTTTATAATTTTATCAAAGTTTTCAAGTCACGAGAGCAGAAGATAGTAAATTGTTTTCTAAAATTAGACAACAGACGTGATGGGAGGAAAATTTCTTCTGGCAGGTAAAAAAAAAACTTTCCTAAAACAAAAAACTAGAAACTAAAAAAAATTAAGATGAGATTTTTTTCCGTTAATCAGACTGTTTGCTTCATTGAAATTGTGGTAAACAAAATAAACACCTATATGCTACTGGATAATTTCTATACATACTTCCTGCAAGCTTTTTATCTAAGTTATAATCAATAACATTGTTTTGAAAGATATGCAAAAAGAAAAGAAAAAAAATTATCAAAAATATATACATTGTTCATTTTAGTTCCAGCTCAGGTAATTTAAGGGAAAATCTGTACATGAACAAAAAAGAGATGAACAGAAAAGATATTAGAACACAATCTGGCCATAAAGTGAGCGAATTTATTGCTGCAACCATTACACACCGGGCTGCCATTTTTTAGTAATATTAAAAAGATATGGTGTCATACAATTCATATGCTATTTCTTTGTTCGAACCTCATACAGATACCAGGAAATCATATAATCAGTTATGACCTTGTACAAATACTCGGATAGTGTGATATCGAACTAGGGATAATAAGACCCGACACCCACATCTAAACTACGTCAGTTCAAATTTTACAACGAATTTTACGATTCCCTGGAAATCATACAAATCATGCTCAAACCTTTATAAATACCGGGATTCATATACGACCTTGTATGATTTGACTGGGATTTGTGTTTGACCGGCAACCCGGTATGATAATGCAACTCAATACAGCACTCGCTTCAAAAAAAATAATGCAGTTAATTTTTACTTTTGGTTGCTTTTTTGTGCATAACGTTTTCAAAGGAAGTCACTTTTTCAGTCGTGGTTTTCGCACTAATAATTGACCTTGGAGAGTTATACCGAGGCGGAGGCGGTGGAAGAAGAGATAGAAACGGTGGAAGAAACCGGGATGGTGGAAGAAGCGAAGATAGAAATGGAGAGGGTGGAGGAAACCGTGGTGGTGGAAGAAATAGAGGTGGAGGTCGCAATGCTGGCAATAGAGGCGGTGGAGGAGGTCGAGGCCATGATCGCGAGAATCCAGTGGGTCATTGGCATTTTGCAAACCCAGACACAGATCACTATGAGTGGTTCTGGGCACCAGACGACAGTTGGCAGACTTGGCTTGAGAGCTACTTCGATTCTTCTGATCCCTGGTATAACTGGGAAGACTTTTTCGGTGATTGGTACGAAATCTATGAGGAATACTTGGATGATCTCTTTGATGATGACGATGACAACGACGATGATAATGACGATGACAACGATGATGATAATGACGATGACAACGATGATGATAATGACGATGACAACGATGATGATAATGACGATGAAAACGATGATGATAAGGACGATGACAACGATGATGATAATGACGATGACAACGATGGTGATGATAATGACGATGAGAACGATGAAGATAATGACGATGACAACGATGATGATAATGACGATGACAACGATGATGATAATGACGATGACACCGATGATGATAATGACGATGACAACGATGATGATAATGACGATGACAACGATGATGATAATGACGATGAGAACGATGATGATAATGACAATGACAACGATGATGCTAATGATGATGAGAACGATGATGATAATGACGATGACAACGATGATGCTAATGATGATGACAACGACGATGATAATGGCGGTGATGGCAACGATGATGATAATGATAACACAGATTCCGAAAATAATAACAACAACCAAAATTCCGATCCTGATAACGATGCCGGTGATAATACGGACCAATATCCAGATTCATACAACAGCTACCCATCTTTCGACCCCTGTGCAGGAGGAATGTCCGTTGGTCCCAAAGGCGACTGTCCACTGTATGAGGACTCAACTTTGTGGCCTGACTGGTATTGGCCATTCCTACAATACTTCTACTATGGAAGCTACTACAGTGATGGCGGGAATTCTTACTATTCAAGCAATTCGTACTATTATTATGGGTCGAGCTATCATTACTCCTATGATTCCAGCTACCCATGGTATTACTATGGATCCAGCTATCCATACTCTTCGTACGGATCCAGCTATCCATACTCTTCGTACGGATCCAGCTATCCATACTCTTCGTACGGATCCAGCTATCCATACTCTTCGTACGGATCCAGCTATCCATACTCTTCGTACGGATCCAGCTATCCATACTCTTCGTACGGATCCAGCTATCCATACTCTTCGTACGGATCCAGCTATCCATACTCTTCGTACGGATCCAGCTATCCATACTCTTCGTACGGATCCAGCTATCCATACTCTTCGTACGGATCCAGCTACCCCTCTTCACATAGTCCTAGTTATCCACACTCTTCTTATGAACCCGTCCAGCCCGACCCATCTAAACCAGACATTTTGCCCGACAATGGCATCAAGTTCGATGACGATTGGATCCCATTTGACTGGTTTGACCTGAGTTCAAATTGCGAATCCGATAATAAGTGCCAGTACAGATCCGCTCTTTTGAACCTCGACGAAGTCATATGCTGTGATGGAAAGTGCGGCGAATCTTGTGACGGGTAAATTTCATTGACAGTAGCTTCCTATTTTAATTCCAACTTCTTAAACGCTAACACCGATGATTAAAGGGATCTTTTGGTTTATACCCCCCAGTATGTTATGTCACCCACCAGTTATCGAAAACATGCCATTCCATAGTAAACCACTACGTGATAATATTGCACGTGCGCTGGGGGTTGCAATTAATAATCAACCAATTAGCTGGGGGGGGGGGGGTCACAAGGGTCCAATTAAAGAACCGCCTACGCAGATGGAAATTTATTTAAGGACTCAGGCTTTGATAATTTTCCCGCGAGCTGTTATCAGCAGTATCGATGAAATCATAATGTTTCAGATCATTTTCAATTTATTTTAAATTTTTCCGTGAATTGTTGAATAAAAAATGTATTTCATGCCAAAAACTGCGTTCCTTAATTTGGTACAATTCGGACTTTTGTACCTTAACTTTTTAACTTCCCTTATTTTTTCTTTATATTTTTTCTCCCGTATAACTTTCTGGATGCCCCATAGTTTTCCATTATTTTTCAGGGTGCTGATGATGATAGCAATGTGGTGTGTTGCTGCCGCGTGCTTTGGAACAGCCATTATCGCTGGAATGCTCATCTGCTATGTTGTCACCAAAACTGGTCTGTCTCTAATAACGCACTCGCTCTAAGTGCTGAACCAGACACAATTTTAACGTTTCTGCGTTAACTTGTTTAACATTTGCACAAATCTGGCAAACACGTACAAATTTCAAATGCCCAACAATTTGAGAAAAAAGGCAGGCCTTTAAAGATCTTATTGTTTTGCTGATGACATATAATTTTTGAGGTCTTAAATGACAGGGATCTTGAAATGGCCACATTTTCGTGCTTTCACTGATGCTGTAGTAACATTTTGTCAAGCTAATTATTCATAAATCTGTACGAGCCTCCATAAGATTGCGTGTGATTTCTTAATTTCCTAAAATTCAAGCAAAGATCAAGCAAATTTGTGCATATACAAATTTTCATACCAAAAGTTTTATCAGGATCTCATCGAAACATTTCAAGCTTGAATGAAAATAATCTGTAATGACAGCACTAACAAAAACCTCATTATTTTAAAAATTAACTATCTCTTGATGAGATTGCTTTGAGCATCTTCCTTCTCTGGTTCAAATTCATTTCAACGTGCCTACTATTTCTTAATACATTTATTCGCAACTAAACTTAACTTTATAACACCTTGTCACAAGTTTTAACATCATGGAAGATCTTCCGAAGCTGGAGTTGATCTAAGAAAGAATTAGAAGACGAGGAAATTCTTGAAAGAAACTACTTAACGAAAATTATTATGGAAAAATTTTACAAGACCGGGTAAAATATGGAATATCTTGTAGAACGTTCTGGTTTAAAAAATCTTAAGACTGTTAGACAAAGTAAATATTTAATGACATTACGCCTCAAAACGTACATCTGGCCCTTTTCAGCCGATTTGACCAGATCGTGGACATATGTGAAAAATACCTCGTCACCTTTGTCCACTATTTATGTCACGATTTTCTCCCGTCTTTTTTGCATTCAATTAGCCTAAACCTTGAGTTTTCAATTTTATTGATGATGATATAAGACCTAATTCAGAAACTAAATTTTGTTAATTACCATATTATGAGTACGTTAAAATCAAGTATTTGCCTCTTTAATACTCAGTTATCAAAATGAAAAATACTATTGTCTGAAAAAAAATCAATTAGGCCTTCTTTGGTGTCTGCTTAATTGGCACTTTGTTAGCATTATTTGTACGACTATAGCTCCAAAAACTCTCACCGTGGACAAATGTGACGCATATTTCCTATTTTTTGCAAATTTGATCTAAAACCACTTTACTGCCACTACCCATCACGTTCACTTTAAACTCTGATTTTAAAACATGGGCAGTGACAAAACCCCGACAAAATTAAGCAAATTTGCTTGTTTTTGTGTAAGTTTTCCGGCGTAATGGATTTCGCAGGGCAGAGGTGACATTTAAAGATCTTCAAAGATGGCACTGGTCTCGTAATTTCATGAAAGAGCAACCTAATATTGGACAATTCGAACACGACATCGCTCTACTAAGTTTTTGCGTTATCAAGTTAATCCAGTAATAACTTGTGGTATCGTTCTTGATATATCTAGCAGGGCTAAGTTTTTCCAGTAATATCCAGAAAGATGGAAGTATTCTTTGATAGCTCGCAAGGTGGCTTTATTTAAAAAAAACATTATTAAAAAAGAGGATTTCTTCCAGTGAGATTTTTTAAGGAAGGAAACATTTTTGCGTAAATCTTGCAAGACGAAGTTAATCATGAAAGATATTTCCTAGAGATAACTTTGAAAGTCTTGAAAAAACGTAGCCATCATTTAGGAAGTAGCCAATCTTGTTGTAGACAATCAAATCGTAGCAAATATCTGAAGATTATGCATGGTGGAGATTTTCTTATCAAATTTTGCAAGACGGTAGTAATCTTGTTACGTCTTGTGAGTCATAGTTATTTTGGAAGATCTTGTCAGAATTAATCTTGGAAGGTCGTACAGAAAGGTTCACACTCTCTAGTAAACAAATGCCCTTCATTATATTTAACCTTTACAAGATTATTGCTGAAATTCATCCGAACCACAAGAAAATGAAATTTATTTTCTAATTTTAAAATCCTCCCTGTTTCTCCCTCATTATTGATCGCCGTTGTTTCGTGTGATTTTGAAGTCGACACAAAGTAGAAACAAATAGTTCAAGATACTCATAATTTTTCAGGTAAACGAGTGAAGCCGACAGATGAAGTGCCTAGTCAGAAGTTGTCTGACAAAGTTGCCCAAATCAGCCCACCGCCATACTATGCTGGTGCCTTTGCACCCCCGGAAAGCCCAATTCCTCCTCTCCATAATAAGGAACATGAGGCATGGTCACTTGAGGACAAACTGTGAATAAATGAAACACAACACAAAATTGACATGACTTGAACAAGTACAAAGTTGTTCAAAAACAGATGCAGAACTGAACAGCAAAAAAATTATTTAGTTGATAAAACTTTGACGTAGTTGCTGTAAAATTGGAGTTTGAATGCTCGCTTATAATTTGTAACTCACAATAGAAGCAATCTTAGAAACGTTTCATGCCTTCTAGCCCCCTGATTAAGACGCAACTAGCTAAATATTGATATTGATTTTAAAGAAATTTGCTTTCTTGATTCAATGCTTTGATTCATTGTTTGTTTTGGTGGCAAATTTTGGTTGTGCGAAACATTTAAATAACTGGTTTCCTGAAAACTTGTAACCTAAAAAATTGAAAAGTTACCCAAACGAAAATCAACAAACATTATTCAGAGAACTTGAATAGCTACTTGAAGAGTGGTTTCGCGGGTGACAGAGTTTTCGAAAGAACTCCCTAAAACACTCCCATTTTGAGGTAAGTGGGGTGGCGTAATTTGGTGGTGGCGGTAGTGATGGTGGTGGTGGTAGTGGTGGTGGCGGTGGTGGTGGTGAAGGTGAGGGTGGTGGTGGTGGAGATGATAGTGGTGGCGGTGGTGAGGGGGGAGGTCGTTGCGGCGACGGTGGCGGTAGTGGTGGTCAAGATGGTTGTGGTGGTTGTGAAGGTGGTGGTGGTGGCGGTGGAAGTTCTGGTTGTGGCGGTGGTGGCAGCGTTGGTGGTGGTGGTGAAGGTGGTCGTGTTGGTGGTGGTGGAGGAGGTGGTGGTGGTGGCAGTGGTGGTGGTCTTGGTGAAGGTGGTCGTGGTGGTGGTGGCGGCGTTGGTGATAATGGTGGTGGTGAAGGTGGTTGTGATAGCAGCGGCGGAGGCGCCCATGGCGTTAGCGGCGGTGATGGTGGTGTTGGTGAGGGTGGTGGTGACGGTGGTGACGTTGCTGGTGGCGTCAACCCTGTGCAGGTGGTGGTGTTGCTGTTTGTGGTGGTGGTGGTAGTGGTAGTGGTGGTGGTCGTGAAGTTTGTGGTTGTGGTGCTTCCACTATCTTTTGCTTCTTTTTTCTTTCAATTTTAACCTGTACACTAATTAGTACTTATATGTGTTTTTACGATCGCGAAATTTCGCCATTAAGGCACTATTTTAAGGCACTAGTTACTACGTCTAGGTTACGACTTAAAGACCACAAACAACCATTCAGTTGCAATTTGATTGAAAATCAATCTCTTCATTTACCAATTTAGTATAACAAAAGCAGTTCAAAATTAATAGCTGCAATTAAAATAAACTTAGAAATTTTAACTCCATTGTTCACTCTTAGTGTTTAACATCTGATAAGAATTACTTTTGTGTAAAATATGATGGTATCTACCGAGTTTGTGAAAATTCGTAGCATCTTTGACAACGTTAAGATGATTGTATGCCATGCAAATATGATAATTTTGGAAAAACATTAAAAAATTACTCCTTTGAAGCAGAACGTTCATTTTGGGGTTTATACTTCAGTGACAACAGATTCAATTACCTACAACTTTTTTCTTCGATTTATATTACTTCTCCCCTAAGGTCCAATTTTGAAACCAAATTTTTCATTATCCAATTTATCGATTAATGCTAATTAGTTCTTTGTCTTTCACAAATTGTCTTACTAATTCTTAATTAGTAACATGATTATTTATTAATTAGGTTTTCTACCAATCATTTAGGTCTAATTGACACTTTGTTATCCGGTTTTAGTAAGAGAAGTGTCTAGAGATTTACTCGAGGAAAATGAACGTTTTTGTCGGCTTAATGAAGAGTTATACGGTTTCGAAAGTTTCTCTATAGCGTGCTATACAAGTCAACAGCTGGCAATTATCTAGCAATGATCTTGGAAGTATCATCTGCAGACAAGATGCTGTTTATCTTTGCAAGAAGAAGAAGAATGATCAAGGATTCTTCATAGCACTTCATGTTGACTATAGAAAAGCTGCTAGAAACTTCTCGCCGTTCTTTATTTGCAGAAATGAATTCTGTATACACAATTCATTTACACAATTCTATTCACAATTCATTTCTGCAAAGAAAGAAGGGCGAGAAGTTTCTAGCAGCTTCTCTATAGTCAACATGAAGTGCTATGAAGAATCCTCGATCTTTCTTCTTCACCTGGCACAGATAAATCTTGGATAAAATTACCAAAAAGACTGTCGTTAAATATAGCATATATAACAAAATGCTGGCAAGAAATTACTTAAAGTAAAGTTGAAGCATGAAAAACTGAATTTTAAATATCAAGTTTCATAAGATTTAAAACCTAGAGGGATCACATAATATATGCGGGACTATTTTATATGATGATGTGCACTAAGGCGCTAAAATTAGCCACTTTAGTTGTAAATTATGTTTAGTTGTAAATGTGGAGTGCTAGCATAGCGTACCTTGGGTGAGTAAAAGATTCAGTTTCTTTTAAGGTCATTACAAATTTTTCTGGTATGAAAGAAGTTCTACCGCAACTATCAGGAAGTTGCTCAAATTTCCCGAATACTTACACTAATTAAAAGACTCCGCTTATGGTTTTTCTAGAATCTTACTTCCGGCTAAAATCTCGAAAGGCTAAATTTCACATTTATGATAAGTTAATTACAAAACGTCATTAAGGGAAAAAGTCCCGGTCCGTTTTCATCGTTAGTACCATTCCATAAGTAAAAAATATCACAATCCAAGCTGAGATCCCAGAACGACCTGACCTCTGATCATACTCACTCGAGCTAAACAACTTTATTCAGAGCTCAAAATTACATGGTCTGGATTACCTCAAAATCGCAAACCGTCGGATAATCTAATCAGCGATACCACTCGAGTCTGATCAGAGGTCATTATGGTAGTATTTGTAGAAATATACAAAATCAATAATAGAAAATGATACTAAGCAACTTTGGTCAACCAAGGCGAATTATGTCAATTTCATGCAATTATAGACACTGTTTCCACTTCCCCGGAGCATCAATTTTTTCATAACTATTTGCGAACAAACTAATGCGCCTATCCACACTGCTAATATAGTTTGCAAATATGGTTATTTTCCCCGAGGGGATGGGGGTGAGAAACAGCAGTTGCAGCTAAATCTAATTATAGAGAGCGACAGGATCGATTGGTTTGTAGTCAAAAGACTCGACGTAGAAGGGAGGGAATCCTTCTATGTGCAAATAGGCAGTCTCGAAGGCACAGTGAACTTCAAGTATCATCTCGCTTTGGTTCTCTTCGTTCACGTAAGCCCCTTCGAGGTAGTTTCCGTATGCACTGCAGCCCAGGTTGATTAGCTCCTGTCTCAGTCTGGGGATGTGGAACATTCCCTGTTCGAAGCCGGACAAGTCGCCCCCAAGAACTGAGAGGGATATCTCCACCCAAGTTCCAGGAACCTTGTCTGAACGCAAACGTAAGTTGAGGCGCATTAAATCACATTTTTTCACATCTTTTGTGTTACAATAATGCTTGAAAAACTATTTTGGATTCTGTATCTATAACATTTGAAAAGCGACAAGTATATCAGGACCGCCAGTTTATAATAACCGAGTCGAATGTCCTCCCATTTTGTTATGTGTAGGGGGGGGGGGGGTCAATGGGAGGTAAATTGATGTAAGAATGAGGGTAATTTGGTCTGGGGGGATGTAAGATTGGGGCTGAAATGGGAGGAATTTTGAAGAAATACCCCTAACCAGCCAAAATTGTGATGTAAGAGTGGGCTGCAATGGGAAAAATTTTGAAGAATTACCCCGTCTAGCCAAAATTGCGATATAAAAGTTGGCTGCAAGGGGCTACAATGGGAGAACTTTTGAGGAATTACCCCTGGCAAAAAATGTTACAATAGAGTGGGCTGCAATGGGAGGACTTTTGAGGAGTTACCCCCTCTGGCCAAAATTGTTATAAAAGAGTGGGCTGCAATAGGAGGACTTTTGGGTCATTCCCGCTATAGACCCCCCCCCCCCCGAGATTATACCTACCAATAGTTGAATGTTTACCATGATGGGGGGCTATAGGCTCTCTAATCACTGAGCCGGGGGGCTATATTGGAAAAGATCAGGACTTTTGAGGAATTACCCGCCTGGTCAAAATTGCAATAAATGAGTGGGCTGCAACGGGCTGCAATGGGAGGACCTTGTCAAAATACCCCCTGTCAAAATTGCGACATAAGAGTGGGCTGCAATGGGATGAGTTTTGAGAGTTAACCCCTGGCCAAAAATGCAATATAAGAGTGGGCTGCCAAGGGGTTAAATTGGTGTACGATTGAGGAGGTACTTTGTGCAGAGGGTTTTAAAACAATTTAGGGCTGCCAAGTGGGTTGATTTGATGTAAGAGTGAGGGGGTAATTTGTTTGCAGGGGGTCAGATGATGTAAGAAATGGGCTGCCAGGGGGTAAAATGATGTAGGAGTGGCGGGGTAAAATGAGAAGAGTTGGGCTGGCAGGGGGTAAAAGGGTGTAAGACTGAGGGTGTAATTTGTTCAGAGCGGGTACAATTTTGTAAGAAAAGGAATCCAGAGGTAAAATGTTGTAACAGTGAGTGTTAAATCGTTGGAGTGGGTTAATTTGGGGGGAGGGTAAATTGATGTAAGAATGGTGGGATAAATTGTTGAGAGGGGGTAAAATTGTGTTAGAATGGGGCTGAGAGTGAAGGGGAAAATGAATTGGTGTAAGATTGGCTGGGAAGGAGTAATAATGATTTAAGGGTGGGAATGGCATAAAAGGATTTTTATGGAAAATCCAGCTGAGAATTTATACAACTTTTCTGGCTGCAAAGGGCTGCCAGGGGGATAATTGTTGGGGTAAAAGATAAATTAACCGCACTCTTACATCTTTTTGTTCTGTCAAGGGGGGTAAAATGATGTAGGAAATTGTGTGCATTTTCTCCATTACTCGCTCACTCTTCTATCATTTTACCCCCCTTGACAGAGCAAAAAGATGTAAGAGTAGGGGAGGTAATTTACCTTTTATCCCCTCACTCTTACATCATTTTACTCCCCTTGGCAGAC